>NC_090929.1:833556417-833883917 GCF_040938575.1 Ambystoma mexicanum
CTCTCTGACCATGCCTTACTCTCTTTCTCCCTTTCTCCTCTCTCACCACCCACTAATACTAATCCCTCCCCCAATCTACTCACGTCGTGACCTGCGTGACTTTGATGTTACCCTCTTCTAAGACACTTGCTCTTCTTCTCTCCCATCTCACCAAGACTTTGCATTACTCTCTGCTGACGATGCTCTCTATTCCCTTTCTTCTTCTATCTCCACTGCCCTTAACCAACTTTACCCCCTTTCTCTCTTTCGCCCTACTCGGAAACCTTCTCAACCCTGGCTTACCTCCCATCTCCGCTCTATGCGGCGCCTTCTCAGCCGATTAGAGAGACTCTGGCTCAAAACTCCCTCGCTTTCTAATCAAACTTCTTACTTCTCTTACCACGCACTTTACAACTCTTGTCTTGCAACGGCCAAGTCCTCCTACTACTCTAACCTTCTCCAGTCTCAAGCCTCTCATCCTCGCAGGATTTTTCAAACTCTTTCCTGCCTTCTTTCTCCTCCTACTCCTGATCCCTCATCCAATTCCACACTTTCTCGCTCTGACTTTGCCAACTTCTTTTCCTCCAAAATCATCACACTCCGCCAAAAAATTAACTCCCTCTCTCATCCTACCCCCTCCCCTCCCTCTTCCACTATGTCTGTCTTTTCATCTGTTTCCCCTTCTGATGTCTCCTCCCTTCTATCCAAAGCCCACCCCACGTCCGCCCCCTCTGACCATCTCCCCTCCGTTCTCATCCCCAAGATCTACCCTCTTCTTATCCCTTACCTTGCCACTTTCTTCAACTCCTGCCTCTCCTCATCTACCTTTCCCTCTGCTTTCAAACATGCAACGAATATTCCTATTCTAAAGAAACCTTCTGCTGATCCACTTCTCACCGCTAACTACAGACCTATCTCTCTTCTGCCTTTCCTTTCTAAACTCCTTGAGCGCCTTGCCTACTCTCAACTCTCTTCCTTCGTCCCGTCTTCCGCTCTCCTTCCTCCCTTCCAATCTGGCTTCCGTCCCAAACATTCCACTGAAATTACTCTCACCTCTATTCTCAATTCTCTCCTCTCTGCTTGGCATGCCAAGCAATCTTCTATCCTTATTCTCCTTGATCTCTCTGCAGCTTTTGGCACTGTCGATCACCCACTCCTGCTCCACACTCTCTCCTCCTTTGGGTTCAAAGGCCCTGTTCTGAAATGGCTATCTTCTTACCTCTGCTCCCGTTCCTTTGCTGTTTAATGGGGATGCCAGACCTCTCCTTCTTTCCCTCTTATTTACGGTGTTCCTCAAGGCTCTGTACTTGGTCCTTTCCTCTTCTCTCTTTACACCTCCCTCATTGCTCCTGTTATCTCCTCTTTTGGCATCTCCCATCACTTCTATGCGGATGATACTCAACTCTTTCTCTCTTTCTCCTCCTTCACACCTGACCTCCACCTTAAACTCTCCTCTTGTCTCAGAGCCATCAAGAACTGGATGTCCTCCCGCTTTCTCTCTCTTAACACTGATAAAACCGAAGTCCTTTTCTTCCCTTCTAATACTCTTCCTCCTCCCTCTCCTCCCCCTTTCATCCACTTTCCTCCCTCCAATCTCCCTATCTCCACCCATGCTTGTAATCTAGGCGTTCTATTTGACTCCTCTCTCACCTTCTCACAACACATTTCACTCACCTCCCACACCTGCCGATACCACCTCTACAATATTCGCAAAATCCGTCCCTCCCTCACATTCCACGCCACCAAACTCCTAATTTCCTCTCTCATCTTTTCCCGCCTCTTCTACTGCTCCTCTCTAATCTTCAGACTTCCCGCATCTCAGCTTGCCCCCCTTAAATCCATATACCACTCCGCTGTTTGTGCCCTTTGTCTCCTTACCTCCCGTGACTCCATCTCCTCCTCGCTCTCTCACCTTCGCTGACTACCTTCCCACTTACAGCTAAAATTCTGCTTTCTCTGCCTTGTTTTCAAATCCCTACATGGTCTTGCTCCTCCTTATCTCTCCTCCCTTCTCTCCTTTTACTCCCCCTCTCGCTCACTTGTTCCGCTGACCATTTCCTTCTCACTGTACCTCCTTCCCCCTGCGCTTCCTTCCAACTCCTTGCTCCTCTGCACTGGAACTTTCTCCCCCTCTCAATCTGCTCTTCCACGGCACTCCCCTCATTTCGCACTTCCCTTAAATCCCTCCTCCTCCATTCTCCATCTTGAAAGCCCACCCTGCCCTCTCTTCTCCCCCCCTTCTTTCCCTCATCTAATTCCTCTCTCCGCTCTCCTATTTCACTCTCTCTCCCTTCCATTTACGCTCGTTCTATCCTTCTCCTGCCCCCCTCACCAATCCTATTCCCACTACACTACCCCCCTCAGTTAATTGCTCTTTGCACTGTTTTGTTGTTGAATGATTCAAGATGTAATTTTTGCTCCCAATGTTATTTGTTGTTGTTACTTTGTATTAAGTTGTTCCATTGTACAGCGCCTTGGTGTAAGGCGCTCTATAAATCAATCAATCAATCAATCAATCAAGCACCATTCACTGTTGCAAAATGGCGATTTGTGAATTCTGCACTATCTCTGCGCAGATGTGGGCAACACGCCCCCTTTCTATATAGTTAAATACATTTGTTGGCTTCCAAGTCGTTTGCTGTGAGGCACCCAATTCCCCTGCCCCAATCTCTTGCTCCTCCCTCACATCATCAAACTCCTCTCTCACTGTAAACAACCTCAGTGCTCTTCCCCTCCACGATGGCCAGGTTATCTTAATCTGTGCTCTTTATCTCGCTCGTGGGGCCTGGCACAGTCACACTGCTGTAAAAATGACTATAAAACGAATAAAGAAATCAGCAACTTGCCTGCTATCTACTACTGCAGGAAATGCCCTGATTGTGACCTCTGCTGCCTCCCAACAATTCTCAAAAGTTGACTTTTAACGCTGCTCGAAAGAAAGGGGGTCGTAATCACACATGGACCTGTCTGATTTACAGCACGCCCTGACTCTGGAACATGTAGCAACTGCGAATCTTGTGTGCATTTAAGAGGATCAAAGCTGAATTTAATTAACTCATTCCTTCTATGTTTAGATTAATCTTGAACTGAGTCCACACGTGTTTCGTGTTATAATCGCATCCTCAGGACTCACATTTTCAACAAACAATGCTCTCATTTATGAAAAGACTGGTTGGGAATGGTGTGAGAGAATAGTCTTAAAATAATCCCAAGTATGTACGTGAGTATGTTCTACAGTCATTTGGATTCTGTGCAATGTATCAATCTCAGCACTGGGAGAGCCCCCCAACCCCTTGTTTCTTCCGATCTGTGTGATAAAATTACAGGAACTTGTCCATCAACTAGTTCATGACTTGTAAAGCGCTCTAATGACTCTCGGAGTTAGGTCCGCGCCCAATAAATATCCTAATAATAAAGGATAGAAGCAAAAGGACGCAGCGTGCACTTTAAGTAGCCAATCTTGCATTTAATCACTTCCGATACACCTCAACAATATCAAACACAAAGAAATATACTTGTGATATTTGACTAATCTGTAAGGAATGGCAATCTTGTTTAAAATGCCACTGCCTGCGCTGATTATAACATTATTTTCACGTTTGGAAGCAAATTGTGTTAAGTGAAAAGGTATTGGCTCCTTGACAGCAAGAGGGTAAACCCTTAAAATGGGCAGAAGGGTGTGTGTGAGGTTTGTAGATCTTCATGTGGTATGTATTTGGCATATCAGCCTCCTCTGGGAATAGACTAGCCAATGAGAACGCAAGGAACATGGGCTGTATGTATCTGAAGAGAATCCGCACTCATTTCATTCTAGTGCCGCCACCATTCTGTGAGAGTCCAGACATATTCTGGCCTGACCCAAACACTAAAGGGCCTAATGCATGGAACGTTTTGCGCTGTTCATAGTGACTTTGCACTGCCAACAAACATGTTGAATCAGGCCTAATTTACAGAGCGGTGCAACGTCTATTTTTGCAGAGCAAAGTCACTTTGCACTTGCTCTAAATGGGCCTAATTCACAAAAAAAGCACTTAGAGCCAGATTCATAGATTGTTTTGCATGGTGCAAAGTGACTTTTTACTAGTGCAAACTTACTTTCACTGCCAAAAACATCCTGATTCATGGAAAATTGACGACAAAAAGACACGTTGCACTGCTCCATGAATCAGGGTGGAGCAGTGAAAAGTGTATTTTTGCAGTGCAAAGTAACTTTGCATGGCAAAAAGACACGTTGCACTGTTCTATGAATCAGGGTGTTTGTTGACAGTGAAAAGTCACTTTGCACTATGAAAGAAATTCTATGAATCAGGCCCTAAATCTGCGCTACGTAGTAGTATTTTTATAATTATCCTCATTTAGCGCTGTGCAACTAGTACTATTGCAGTGCAAACTGACTTTGCTCCGCAAGAATACAATTTGCACCGCTCTGAGAATTAGGCCTGGTTCAACGTGTTTATTGGCAGTGCAAAGTCACTTTCCACTGCGCTAAACGTTCCATGAATTAGGCCCTAAAACTTTACACAACATGTGCATGCTACTCTCATCCCAGCCACTTCCGGGGCTTTGCTCTTTTTTCACTAGTCCCTTTTCAGTCTTCATTATATCCGAGTAGTGGAAACTAAAGTGGGTCTAGTTTTCTCATGGATACACCCCAAGCATTTTTTTAATTTTTCGGTTAGCAGTCGTGTTTAATCTCTACATATGTGGGTGCTAAGGTAATTTATAAAAGTGCTTGCATGTTCTAATTCCATCCTTCTTACAGATGACCACTGATAGCGCAATTACCAACAATTCTCTTTTTGAATCAATTGTCAGTGGGTGATTGATGGAGACGGCACATTTCCTTTCCCATCAGGCCCCTCTGCTGGTTAAGCTGTCAAAGCTAAAACGCTCTGGTCAACAGCTAGGCCTGTTCTAATTCGGGAAGCCGTCTGTGGCCTCTAGAACGTGTCTCCACTTCAGTTCTTCACAGAGGCCCACTTCCCATGTCATTCTATCTCTACCGGAAAAGGGTTCCCAGGTCTCTGCTGTCGATAATCCCGCAGAGCCCGTCGCACAACGTTAAGCAGTCCTTAAACTATTGGCAGCATAAAGTCATTCTTGGCCTTGATTATCTCTTGCCGCGTGCAGCGGGACACAGAGCGCCATTGTCGAACAATGCAATCCCAACAGCACCTCTTTTGTAGCCGCTGCAGCTACCCTCTGTCTGGTTAGTAGAACTTTCAGCTGAAGGGAAGGCGGGGGTGCCGGTGAAGGTAGTGGACCGTCTGAGGTCACCACATTTTGACAGGAGCTATTCTCAGTTCGCCAGCCCCACCTGTTACTCATTCTAGGCAGACTTCATTTTTCCTGCACAATGGCATAGCCGCCATTCCAGGGGACGGGTGGCTGCCTCCCTATTCTGGTCCTACTGTTGGGCGCAGGGGAGGAGGGGGCGTGCATGGAGTCAAGGGGATTGGATGGGGAGCACACATCACACGCTGCCGCACACAGCACCTGTTCCCAAGTATCCATTTCACCAAGGGCACCCTGCAAAGAGCGTTGCTTAAAATTCCATCTTAATAGCGCTGAGG
Organism: Ambystoma mexicanum; assembly: GCF_040938575.1. NCBI lineage: Eukaryota > Metazoa > Chordata > Amphibia > Caudata > Ambystomatidae > Ambystoma > Ambystoma mexicanum. The sequence continues at coordinate 833,561,970 of NC_090929.1, forward strand.
ATCTGTAAGGTATTCATCCAATCAACAATGCTGACATCATGGATGAGAGCTTCAGGAAATCGGGGTAAATGCCTCATGATATTTCATGAAGGAGGAGAAAGCAGGGGTGCACAGACGAGACAATTGATCAAAATGTTAGTTTGTTCAACTCATGTTTTTTTTAGACATCTGATTTCCAAAAGGAAATGCGCATGCGTGAAAACTTGTTTTACTATTTATTTTAGTGGGGTGCTAGGAGGCCTCCGAGATCTAGAGACCCAGGCGAGTTGCTCACGCTGGAGCTGCCTCCAAAGCGCTCGAGTTAGACCCTCTGTGCCCAAATGGCAAAAGCCCGCTGCTCCATGTCTGCTTGTTGCCGACTGCTCCATACCTCACTAAGGATGGACCCTCCCTTCATTTTCCACTCCCCTGGGGGCTCTAAACTCTTTTCCTTTTGCTTGTGCCACACCCACTAGCAGCAACACATGTGGGGCATGATGTACACAAATGTTTTCAATGGGGCTTTCCCATGATATGATATGGTATGATAAGATATGATGATATGATACGATATGGCATTTATAACGCGCCAATACCTAAGTGTTTGAAGGCCCGATGAGGCAAGGGAGGGGGAACAAAGGGAGGACAGACAACGATCCTACTAGGTCAGGTGTCATTCATATCACGCAAGTGCACGGGAAGGGGGGGATAGTGCAATGCATGGGAATAGATAAATAGCAATAAGTAAGTTAAGGCCAGCAAGTGGCAAGTGCAAGGGTAAGTGCAGACAACAGGTGTCAAGTGCTGGTAGGGGGACTGCAGGGATACAGAAAACAGTCCCCAAGTGTGGGGTTGCCAGGCAGGCAGTGCAGGAGTGTGAGACTGGGGGGGAGGACCTGGGCCCGAGATCAGAGGGTGGCCAGGTAACCAGTGCAGTTCAGGTTGCAGCCAGGAGGTCAGCAGGGGAGGAGAAAAAGCAGAAGCAAAGAGAAAGGTTTTGAGGTGCTTCCGGAACCAGAGATGGTTCTCCTCATGTTAAAACATGTTTATACATCAGGCCCCTGGTCTCGCTCTGAATTTGGGATGGGCCGATGATCCTCCCCTTCCAGGTGTGTTTTCAGATCTGCTACTGAACAAACTCTGTGTATGGAGTGAATTGACAATTCCATTCACCTTCAAAGAGGGGTGTAGCCGTAATAGGATTGATTTAAACCTCAAAATGCAAGGTACACATTTCTCTCAGTCTTGCCTGCCACGCAACCACTGTGCTAGCGTGGCCCAAGGATGAGCAACTGGCTGTGTGATTGGTCCATAGCCAGACTGACGGAGTGGTGAAGGCACAATGCAGATCTACAGAGGTAAGTGCCAGACTTTCAGATCAGCAACGTGCATCCAGCCCTGACTGTGCTTTAGAATGGGCTTCCTTACCCGGGCTCTAGTCAAAGGATTCTTACCAAAGTGACACATCAAGTTCAGCCTTATTTCCTAGCTCTTTTATGAGGGGCTGGCTTCGGTCCTACACCGTGATACTGGGTAGCGGGGAGGAGGGAGCAAAACAGGATATAATTCCATGCAATCCCCAATCAGAGTTAGATCTTGTGGAGGGAAGCAAAGCAAAACAATCCTGCTCTTGTAAAAACCTGGTCCATGACCGGCTCTTCATCTTCTCCGTGTGGAATATAGACACAGATCCGTGCATTGTGCAGGGAATGTGCGGTAGCCTGCATGGGCGAGAAGACACTAGACCTAAGTTTCTTCAGGTAGGTTTATTCCATGCTCGAGAGTAGCAGGTAAGGGGTAATGAGCAAGTTACTATGTGCACAGACACTGGCACATCCAGCACTAGCCAGCATCCAGATCTAACGGCCTTCTTCCTCTAAACGACTCCATTGTTCTTTTATGTTTCCCGCACACTGAATCCTCCGTACTTACTCTCATTCGTTTGTTTGTCTTGTATGCTCTATGTGTGTGCTTTGAGGCGCCATGCAGCACAGTATATACACATTTTAAATAAATAAATAAATAAATCATGATCGCAGTTTTGTCTGTCAAAGTTCAGTTGGTGCTGGCTACCTACCATCACCCATGATCTTAAGTCTTTCACGTGAAGCTTAAGGCTTCGCCTGTCGAATCTCTTCTTTGGACAGAATAAGCAATAAACATGCCTGCTAAATTAATATTTGTGCCTGGTTTAGAATTGGTAGTTAGACATTCCCACACATAATTGGTAAATCACAGAGTATAACTATAGGCATTGGCTAGCAATTGGCCTCCTGCATCTGCATTTTTATCTAATGATTTAATGTCAGTTTTGTGCAACAGGGTCTTACACCTCTGCCCTTGAAATAAATCAGCTATTAGATTCAGCTCCCCAACTAATGCCCTCTCAACTAACCAGACTACAAGTATTTTAAATGTATCTCCCGAATACAAACTGCATCAGATTGTTCTCTTTACAGGACTTGTACAACCTTCTTGTGTTTGAATCATGTTTTGATTATTTATATTGCTAGGCACTATTTTAGCTTGAAACATGTTGTCCTAATAGAGAATGCTATCCAATGTGGCTTTGTGGACTGCTATGAATTAGCCCAAGTACGTAATTATGATGATAATTGTTCTTTTATAACACGCTTAATACCAGAGATTGGTTTCTAAGCACATGATCTGGATTTGAACCTGTGTTGCGCTGCGCTGTCTTGCTTCCAAAATTAACGCATTGCCTCTGAGCTATCCCCGCTCTCCAAGGCTGGGTTGCGTGGTGACAGGGTAGTATTAATTTTTGGGGGTTTTGTTCCTAAACTTTTTCTATTTTCCCTCTTAAGTTTCTAGGATCTACGTTGGATTGTTATGGTCTACTGAAGTCCCCCTGCACTCCTTGCCACTTCAAACCTTTTCACCAGGTTTTACTATCGTTGCCCATTTGAATCCTAGGACAGGAGTACTTTTTAAGCAACAAGGTTTAGCACTGAGATAATTTTATCACCCTGCATTGGTTTTAGAGTAATTTGGTGGTAGCTCTAAATCAGGGTTGGCTTTAGCAGGAGTGCAGCTGATGTTACCACATTATTAGCCCAGAGTCCAAAAGTACCTTTTTGGTCACCATTGGTGTACTGATGTATTTTTAAAATCTTGCTATCAGCAATTTTATTTTGGCCCATGCCTCTGTTTGGTGGAACCATAACGAGGTGCTAAAATGGCCACTATGCAAACATGGGCTCACTGTGAGCCCAGCCTTGCACCTCCAGTAGTGGTGAAGACCGATTTAGACTAGTTGAAAGATCAAAGAAATATCGAGGCTTAGTACCACAAAATGAAATACACCAATCACGGGCTGAAAAGATACAAGTCACTTTTATTTCTGTACAATCAAAGCAAAACAGATAGCTATCTGGCTCCTAACACATTGCAGTGTGTACCAGCAGACACAGTGAGGAGTGAGAGTGCTGGAAATCTAAGCACAGGCATATTTATACAATTTCTGAAACATTGTCCAGCCCCTCTCCACACTAATAAGTTACTGGCTAGAGTTTGTGCCCAGTTCACATGTCAAATATTACAATATTGTACAAGGGATCAAACAAGTTTGCATGTCCACGAAGTTACAATGAGATTGTTGGTTTCCTAATCCATGGTAAGCCTTGTCCCAAGAATCGCTGCAATGTAGCTCAGACAGACCACACAGTCTGAGTTTGTTTTCCATTGTCTCTTTGTTTATATAAGGATGAGTCTTGTGAGCACAGACAACACTTGGATGGCAGTTCATTCGAGTTACAAGGTTTCTTTACATTGGTCAACAGTATGCTCTCGGTCAGCCTAAACATTAACAGAACTCAAAGGTCATTCAGCTTGGCTGCAAGTTGAAAACACAGTCCACTATTTTAGAACATAGAAACAAGAGTTGAAATCAAAATGGTGGACGATTCTTAAAATGGCGGTGACATCGATCAAAACACAGAATAATTCAGATGCGGTTTGCTGTGTAACGCGAAATGGCTTAGGCCAATATTCATAATGAGGCGGTAATATGCAAATACGGTTTAACAAACCCTCCTTTTGGCCTACGCCAAGAGCATTACTCATACATTCGCTTTACTCATAACCCACGTCTCAATGTCCGTACATCCTGAATCACATTCTTCAGAAATATCAAACGCCATTAGATCTGTGATAGGAATGTCCTTCATTACAAAAACATTAGTCATTTTCTCGGGTGCATATATATTTGGTCCTAATGTACCCACAGTTTGCGCACAACATCCCCCTAACATCAAACATATGGCAGGAAGGCATTGTATGCAACAACAACAGAACAATAGAACACCAAAGATTAACACTAAGACTGAAAGGAGCTTCCATCCCCAAGACCATAGAAAGTCCCAGAACCAAGCACTAAGATTCCAATTTCCCTTGGGAACATGTACTTCTGTACTTAGGATGTGCAGATTTTGTATTGCCTTGAATATGGTAGGGGAGGAGTCCGGTGCGAAAACGCAACAAGCAGATCCCACCAATTTACATACTCCACCACGCTCAGCCAGGATGACGTCTAACACCATCCGGTTCTGTAGAGCCACTAATCTGATTACTTTCTGTTCCAATGTCATATCGTATAGTATATTGGTGGTTCTGTTGATGGTTCTCTCCAATACTCTTGCCAGTCTCCTAATATCCTCAGAGTTCATGATCTGTCCCCAAAATGGCACAAAATATTTTGTTACATCACCCATGACCTGTGAAGGTGTATCACCATTATCGTCCCACGTTGGATGAGCTCTAGAGACCTCAGAGGTGCTGGCTACAAATACCCCTGGTAGCAAGATACTCAAATAACAAGTACCCTGCCAATCCCTAGGTAACCAAGGATAAGCTTCATTGCCACAGACAAAATAAATGGTATCACCTGCATACAAAGGTCTGTCCTCACTAGTTAGATTTGCGATATTGGTACAACCCTCAAAAGTACCCATTGACTGGGAACCATCCCTTTGTATGAAGAAGGAAACAGAGTTGGGGCTATGATTGATAGTATAAGAAGGAGGCATGGCACCCCGGTTGCCTACAGGAGCCATTTTGAAAGAAATGAGCAATCGGAAGGCCTAATAGAAGCAACATTGAGTTTGCTCCTATTTGCGAAAATGGAACATCCCAGAGCCATCAGGACAGGTCTTTCAAATTAATTCAAATTAGTCCGATCGAAGTTCCCCGAGATGCTGTCATTCCAATGACCAAAGAACAGTGTCTTTAGAGAGGCACAGCATGCAGTAATCAAAGGAAGAGGATGAATATACCAGCACAACCCTTTTTCCCCGTGCTGTGTCAAATGCGAACATATCCAGCAATTTGTTCTATTCAAAATCGCATGGGTCGCATTCATGATTAATAGAAGTGTATTATTGTGGTAACTCTGTCTGTGTTGGGAATCCCTAGAAGGTAGAGTGTGCAGATGCACGAAAGGTGAAGACAGAGTGGGAACACTTTCAGTAGGTAGCAAGGTCTCAAGTAGATGCACCCCTTCAATGTACCAAAACCCAAGCGCTATCACAACTGTTAGACCAGTTAACATTATCACAATAAAACAGTAAGTCCTCAAGGACGTTGACTTTTGATGCTCAATGTCTTTGTTAGCCACACGACCGATCGGTTGCTTCGTACGAGAGTTAGCGATGGGCATTGTTCCTCAAAGTTTGTTTCGAAAAGTTTCTGCAACAGTCTCCTTAAGTTCATTCGTTGGTGATCTCCTAACCACATGTTTTATCTTGATAGTAGGTAACTTTGCCGGTCCCGGCTACTTAGTTAAGTTTCAGCGAGAGTGGCAGGGACTAGCTCAACAGTTGTTTCTTGTGGGCACAGCTGTGCTGTGCTGTAAGTCTAGTGCCGTGGACGCAGATCGTATCTGAAGACTCCCCAGGTACGGCATGATCTGCGAACAGGCTGTTGTTGCTTCCTGATGGAAGTGGTGAAACACAGGCAAGATTGCTCAAGGGTGCAGAAAGATCCAAGGAAGAATTCTAAGACAAAGCAGCAGTCTCCCTAGACCCCAGGGGCTCAGGAAGAATCTCTGAGACACCCTTGGTGTTGTTCAAAACAGGTTTTTCGTACGGAACAGAACAGACAGGCTCCTTCTCTCCTCCTGCATCAAGTGGCAGAGGAAACGGTATCTTCTTGACGTGAGTCGTGTGGATCCAGTGTCTCTTTCTGGGTACTCGTACAGCGGCCTGTGTGGCCAACAGGACCTGGAACGGTCCTCTCCAACACGATGCGAGACTGGATGCTCTTTCAAAGGCTTTTGTAAGCACCCAATCCCCAGGTCGAAGTCAATGACCTGGCCCCTCCTACTTACTGGGAGGGCTGCATGCACCTGTTGATAAATCAAATACAAGTTTTGACTTAACGGGTCACAGTATTCAGAAAGGAGCAAATGCTCCACGTCTTTCATTCGCTTGGGCTTGAGCATGTTCCAAATATTGGCTGGTCTCCCCATTACTATTCCATAGGGGGAGAGTCCAGTTCTTGTTTGTGGGGTCGTCTGCATGGACAATAAAGATACCAGTAAGGCATCTGGCCATTTCAAATTGTTACTGGCACATATCTTAGCCACCTTATTCTTTAAGATACCATTATGGCATTCTACAAACCCAGCACTCTGAGCATGTCTGGCCGAATGGAACTGTTTATCGATCTGTAATCCCACAAATACTTGCAGAATAACAGCAGCGATAAAATGTGGACCATTGTCCGACCAAATGACCCTTGGCAAACCAAACCTAGGAAAATATTCCTTAAGCATGGTTTTTGCCGTAATTATTGCTGTGGCATCTTTTACAGGGAATGCTTCGACCCACTTGCTAAAGGCACAAATGACTACCAGAACATACTCATAGTTCTGGCAGCGCTCCATTTCGATGAAGTCAAAATGTATCACTTCAAAGGGCACAGAGGGGGGACCAAAACTACCCCTCGGTGTCGATGTACCCTTTCCCACATTATGCTGTAAGCATACCATGCAATTTTGGACCAAACGCTCAGCAGTCTTTGAGATGTTTACATTGACCCAGACAGGTTCTAGCAATTTACACATTTTTCTAGCACATATTTGAGTAGGACCATGAGCCATCGTAACCATTGCGGTGACATAAGCATCAGGTAGCATCCATCTATTCTTTATGTTGTCCAACCAGCAACCTTCCTCATCCAAACTTGCTAAACCCTCAGCCCAGTGTTTAAGTTCTTTTGAAGTGGATTCAGCTTGAATATCTTGTATCGAATCAATTCCTTCATCTAAAATACAAGTGTTTGTGGCTTCTTTAGTGACATACATTTCTGAGTATAAATCAGTGGCAGTCTGTTTGGCTATCCTGTCAGCAAAAGCATTTCCTCTCCCCACATCATCTGTTACTTTCTGATGTGCGGCGCTCTTCATGATTGCTAGTTGAGAAGGAAGCGCAAGTGCTGAGAGTAGCCGAACTATCAAGGTACCATGTTGAATCTTTGTTCCGTGTGAGGTCAAAAAACCTCTCTCTGCCCATAGTGTACCAAAGTTGTGAACTACCACAAAGGCATACTGGCTGTCTGTAAATATATTTACTCTAAGCCCTTCGGAAAGTTCACAAGCTTGAGTCAATGCGATAATCTCTGCGGCCTACACAGAGTTATGTGAATTTCTTTTGGTTTCCACAATTGTGCTTAATGTAGTGATGGCATAAGCAACAGTGGATGTACCATCCAGAAGTTTGAAGCAGGAGCCATCGCAAAATCGCAGTCATGTGCCGTTTCGTCAGTGAAAGCAGTTTCTTGCGGAAGAGCCAATAGTTCAGACAGATTTAATGCGCAACATCTTGTAATTCTGATATGTGGTGCAAATAGAATCAGCTCGTATCATGTTAATCGTGCTGATGTAAGCTGTTGCGTTTGCGTTCTGTTCAATAGAACGTCTACGGAGTGGGGTACCATTACGGTTAAAGAGTGACCTAAAACCATACCCTCACTTTGTTTCATGGACGCAGCAGCAGCAACAGCTCTCAGGCATCTCGGCAAAGCGCATGCAACAGGATCAAGCGTGGAGGGAAAAATAACTGCACAGTCTATTTTTCCCCCGTGTTCCTGCGTTAACACAGCCAAAGCACATCCATCACATTCATGCACATACAGAACAAAGGCTTTATCATAATTTGGTGTGCCCAAAACTGGTGTTGAACACAGTGCAGTCTTGAGCAGATCAAAAGCTTTCTGGTGTTCCAAGTTCCACGGTAATGGCAAAGAAATGCCCTTCTTTGTCAATGCCAACATTGGTTTCATCACTAGTGAAACATTTGGTGTCCACCGTCTACAGTAAAAAGCCATTCCTATCAAGGCTCTAACCTCTTTCTGTGCATTTGGGACAGACATGCCAGAGATGCTTTTTATCCATTCAGGTGTCAGTCTTCTTCCCTCCTTTGAAAGGAGATAGCCTATATAGGCGACCACCTGTCGACAATATTGAAACTTCTTCAATGAAGCTTTATGCCTATGCTCTGTTAGATGAATAAGCATCAACACGGTGCCCTCCTTGCAAGCAACTTCTGAATCTGCAGCTAAAAGAAGGTCATCAACATACTGCAATAATGTACAAGTGGGAAGCAACTCAAGTTTATTGAGCTGCTCCTTCAAAACTCTACTATAAATGCTTGGACTCTCACTGTACCCTTGTGGCACACGAGTAAATGTAAATGAGCGTCCCCCTAGGGTGAACACGAACACATATCTACTAACCACATGTTCGGGAATACTAAAGAATGCATTCTTAAGATCCACCACACTGAAATGAGTAGCAGAAGCTGGGATCAATGTTAATATTGTGGTCACATCAGGCACAATTGGAAATTATGTAGCAACAATCTTATTAATAGCACGCAAATCAATAATAAAACGGAAAGAAATCACATTATCCCCTTTCTTATACACAGGTAAAATCGGGCTATTGCACAAACTTCCTGCAATTTCCTTGATTACTCCACGATGGACAAAATCAGAAACTATGCTCTTCAGAGCTTGCTCACCATCAACTGAAATCTTATATTGTGGAATACGTGGCAATTTAGCTCCTGGCTTCAAACCAATTTTAACAGGTTCAATTTGCAAAATGCCAACATCATTGTCGTCAACCGCCCATAAACACGTCGGAACTTCACTAAATTCGGGGGTAAACGTCTAGTCAAAAACTGTGAGGCAGAAGATTGCTGGGGTGAAATCGTCATACGTACTCCATCCGAAGAACAATGAATTACTGCATTTAATTCCTTCAACAGATTCAACCCCAACAAATTCTCACCACAATTTGTTGTTAGAAGAAATGGACAGTGCTCCGTGAATGGCCCTAGTGAAGTTTGTATCGGCAGAGAAACTGGATTAACCACTGGCATGCCATAAAATCCTACAGAAATGTTATTCTGCCCTGACAATGGATTATCTGCAACCCGTGAATGATCAGTGAAACACTTCTGTGCTCTGGTATCTATCAAAAATAGATGCTTCCTATTCCCCACCTTCATCTCATGGTAGGTCTCTTTTTGATCGATGGGAATTGGTACAGGTCCAGACCCTGCTTCGGGCTGTCCTAGCGAAACAATATATCATAAAAGATAAGATCCTCAGAAAGATAGGCAGTTGAAGGATTATCAAAAATATTTCTGCTATCTATACTAGTTTGCTGACTATGTTGCGAGCAAATCTGCGGGACAGCAAATGTTTTTTTTCATACACTCATCCTGTAGGTACTCTACCATTGCCTGTAACACTTTCTTTTGCATTTCATAAATGCAATATATCATATACTTCCATGGGAGATATTGAAATATCTGAAATCCATCTACGCACATCCGTTGTGCAAATTTGCGTCTCTTCACTCATTGATTTACAAGAAGGAAGAAACTGTTTCTGCACATACAGAGCGTCCAATCTATCACCATCTGTTTCATCATTCTGTAACCAATCTAACTCCCTCTTAAACTCAAAAACCCTCTCGACATGCTCATGTACTTTCTCCGCAGTGTCCCTTGAGTAAGCTAAGACATTCAAATCAAATTGTTAGCCGCTCAAGTGGCACAGCGAGTAGAGTGCTCACTTTGACATCCGTGCAGAGCTTGCTAACCCAGGTTCGAATCCTGGTGGGGCCAAACTCAGCCTTTCATCCTTCCAAGGTCGATAAATGAACACCAAACACTGTGGGTAATAATAAGCAGCGATAAGCAGCGCTCAGGGGTTTGTAGCGCTATAGAAATGCGAAATTATTATTATTAAATCCCTCAACTCTTGTGGGACATCCATGTCCGTCAAATCATTCCACATTTCAGACAAGTGCATTCCCATCCCCTCTATAAAAATATTCTGTTTGGGAATACTTACAGAAATTGTAGCTAAGCAGCTGATTTTTCACCTTCTTCTATACATTTCTTCGCCCATACATACAATTCCCTCTTTCTAGCTTTAGAATCTGTACTACGAGTCACTACCTTTGATTCGGCACTCGCCCCTTCAATTGTTTCAAGTGGAGCAGAACCACTTGAGAAAGAGAGTCCTGTACAACAGGTAGTGGAGACACTACCGCTGGCGGTAAAGACGGAATTACGGGAACAGCAAGTATTGGTAAGGGTGGAGATGCAGAAGGGAGAGAAACAACAGGAAAAGGAGCAACAACTGGGGGCAGAGGGACAACGCAAGGAACAGGAATAACAGCAGGAGGAAGTGCAACAGCGGGAAGAGGTAAGGCAGCAGGAAGAGGCACATAGGGAGGTAGTGCAGTGGCAACAGTCCTACCCTCATTTAAGTTTATCAATTAATTTGTCTGAGGCATGAAAATCTTTAGACAGATATATCTTCTGTACACCAGGTTGAAAAGCCCTATTCATGTTTCTAACAGACTCTGACTGTTTCTGTTGATCATACAATAATGCCTTTTTACTGAATTTGACATATGACGATGTGCATGCTTATCTTTACTATTAAGTTGCTGCATAGCTTCTTTTTTCCAATTCTGAATTACATCAAATGCTGTAGGTCTAGCTTTTTTCTTTAACAATATGGACTCTAAATACTCTCTGCGGGCAATTTCAAAACTACCATTGACTGGCCACTGAAATTCGGAAGCATGTCTAGTTTGTCTGTACCAAATATCGTTGAATACTATAAAACCAATGTCATACTTACAGTACATAGTATATGCCGGCAACCCCTCCTGTGGTGCCGGATGGCCAAATTCCAAAGATTGTCTGTCTCTGCAGAATAATCCCCTGAAACAGGCAGACAATTTCCCAGGCATATCAGATCACTGGTGTTACCTGGCGTTGTTTGAACTCGCAAGTGCAAAACTACAACCAAATATCAGGATACTTAGGAATCAGGGCACGACTCACCTGATTGCAAAGGACAAAGGTCTGATCGGATTACAGAGGACAAAGGACCCTCATGGTGGGTGATTTCGGCAAGACTGCTCACCTCGATATGTGGACCCTCGTCAAGATGCCTTCTGGGACAGCATGCTCACCGTCCAGGGATCGGATCGTGCAGTAGTGTCGAGGTGTCGCATCTCATACGAAGGGGCCCCCTTTTTTCTCACTGTCCGATCCGGGTCCGATAGCCGCATCTTCTCTTCAATGAGGTGGCATCAATCTTGAGGGTCCCAAGTCGGGCACCATCTGAAAGATCCAAGAAACAAGGACTGAGTTGGAGTGAGAGTCAATAGCAGGGGTGGAGAGGGGAATACAAGAGGTGGCAAAGGGGACTACTGACACTTTCTTTATCAGTCGGATGGCGGAGAAGGAGGCTGGCAGTGCGGGCAGAAACTTAGCTGGGGAGCCGAGGAGCTCCAGGTGAGAGGAGAGGAGAGAATGATCAGACCAAGAGAAAGGTGTATTGAGATGGTTAGAGAAAGAGAGGCCAGCTCACATGAGGGCATACAGAGTGTGCCCAGCTGAGTGAGTCAGAGCCGAGGGAAGAATGGTGAGGGAGAAAGAGTCACAGATGTTGCAGAAGGGTAAGGTCGAATTAGTAGAGTCAAGATGAATACTGAAATCTCAGAGTAGAAGAAGCTTAGAGGTAGAAGTCAGGAGAAAAGAGGTGAGGTCGGGCCACTCTGATAGAAAGAACGAGACCGACCCAGAGGTCCTGTAGATAGAAGAGGGAGTGATCGATAGGGTAGCAGAGATGCAACCTGTGTTGTTCCCTGTCATCTTGTTTCCAAGTTGAGCACATTGCCCCTGAGCTATACAACCCAGGGATGAATACCACTGCCGGAGGGAGCGAGGAGGAAGGGGGGTGGAAGACGGAGGAGTGGCAAGAGAAGGGAGGAAATTAATGAGAGACAGAAGACACATGTCAAGCATGGGGAGGATGGACTGAGAGCCCTGGGACATGATAGGGCCATTCAAGTAGACATTGATGATGTACCTGGATGATGGGACTTATGCCAAGAGAACTTCCCATCTGGTTCCCCCATTAATGAATGATTAAGAGAAAGGGATAAGGACAGAAACCATATGGGGAGTCCATGGGTCAGGAGAGGGAACGACAAAGAGAATGTTGGTAAAGCATGGAAAGAGCATTAACATAGGTGTCGGCAATGAGCAGACCTGGGTTGGAGACCAGGAGACCCTTCTGAAACCATTTCCTTCCAGGCTTTGAAAGAGAGAGATGATAGGTAATAGAGTAGCAGTTAGAATAGATAGGGGAGATGGATAGCAACATAGGGGGGGGCAGAAGGATGCCCAGGTGTGGGAGAAAGACAGAGGGTCACACAGTGCACAAAAGAACTAACCAGGCAGCCTATCAGCCAAGCAGGAACAGATTAAGCAGGTATTTTAATCAAGATTCAAACAAGGGCAGCAGGTTTTAAAATATCCAGATTTGAAGTTCAAGCATACATGAAAAATGCCCGCATTTAAGCAGGGCAACAGGATTTAAACCAGCATAGCATTTGACACAGGCAGGGGATTTTGAGCACCAATATTCGATATTCAGGAATACAGACAGCATGCCATGTTTAAGTAAGGCCTGCAGAATCAGAACATCTAGATTCTAATTTCACACATACAGCTACAAAACACACCTTTTAAGTTAAATTCTGCTTTGACAAAGAATAAGAAAATAGGCATATTCAACTTTTTTACCGGTGAGTGAAATGCAAATTTCTAAAGCACAGCCAAAATTAACAAGAAGCAGATTCAACTTACCTGCAGGTGTGTGAAATGTGTACTTTTTACAGCACAGCCAGAATTAGTAGAAAGGCGGGTAGGCAAATACTTTAACAGGGAGGTTCAAGCAGATTCAACATTCAGAAGGAATGGGGTACGGGTCTACAGTTAAGCAAGGCGATTCTTATCAATGGCAGGCAGATAATGAAGTGAGAAGGGGGAAACGCAGCACAAAGCGTGTTGTTTTGCCGTCCCTGAGACATGTTTCTGGAACGGCTGCTATAAATACTTACCTCTGGCTCCTGGGCTCGTGGAGCCCAGGACCCAGATTATTCTTGAAACGCACCACCAGGGGTACCCTTAGTCTGTTGTAGTGGGTTTCTGCAGCTCCCTTTGTACCGATGTTTGTCAGAGACTTCTATTGGCACAAATCCTGCTTTGTTTCTTTTCTTCCTCGGGCTCCTGGGTCTCAAGAATGGAACTGTAACTCTCCATGGGGGTGCTCTCTGGTGTCCCCTGGAGTGGGTTGCTGCCTTCTCTACACCTATCGGGTAGAACTTAGACTTACATGACTTTTCTCCAAATCTGCGACTGTGCCTACAGACTTTGACCTCTTATACCATATGGGGAAGTTTTACCACTTTGGAAAACTCCACTTCAGTCTTGAAGGTACTAATCTGAACATTGGACTTTTTTCCTGGGCATCCATAGTGTCCTGGAGTTTCTTACAAAAGACTGGAATTTTGCCATGTACTATATTACACTCCTTTTGAGAAAAATGCTGTACATGTTATAACCTCTAGTTATGACTCTATCTTTTTCTAGGAGTGCAATAAGACCTTATTGGTCTGATACCATAGGTCTGACCTAATTCTAACTTGTGTTGGCCCTTTGGGCTTGGCTCTTGCGGTATTAACTCTCTTTCTCCCTCTAGATGATATATGAATGTGTGTTGTGCATTTGTAAAATGTATGCTAGTATTTGCTAGTGGTATAGGAATTAAAGGGATTGCTTTCTGTTTGGCAATGTGGATCCTGAATAGGACTCTGTGCATGTATTTCTACGTTGTCTAGTGTTCACTTTTTTCCCACCCCTCAGTCTTGTTTTGTGCCTCACAGCAGGTTTGTGAGTTGGTTTGAACTTCACTTATCATTGTTTTCCAATCAGATTGCACCATCGTAAACTTCTTTGGGGTTACCTATTGACAATAACAATACTTCACTAACATCATTGCTTACTCTCTTGAGTTTGAATGGAGGATAGCACAGGGGAAACGTGCAGGTCTTGGAAGCAAGACCATGCAGAGCAACAGAGATTCGAATCCCGAATCTGGGCTTAGAAACCAAACTCAGGTATTAAGTGTGTTATCAAAAAAACAATTAAACAAACAAGTTAAGCCTGGGTGCTACCATTAGAGTCTGGTTTTGATTGGAACCTTATGTTAACATTAGATGGTTTCACATCTCTCACCAAAGGACTGTGGCAAAATATCCCTGACCAGAGGCTCTACAAATAGAAGTTACAAAAGTGCAAGTAAACAAAGGTATAGATGCTCTAAATGGTGCAATGCCTCGATTAAGGTAATAGGCTAATGGTTGGGCGAGGCAGAGTGTTAATAGAACAAGGACTTTTAAAAGAGCAAATGATTACCCAGCCTGCTGGCTACTCAAGAACAATCTTATGCGTTAGTGCTAACAGAAACAGTTTACAATAACAGCCTGTTAACAGATTATTGATTCTAAAAAAACATAATAATAATCAATAACCAGAGTAATACATTAACAACGGGAATCACAACCAATAAAGTTAGAGACACCAAAGTAGCAGGTCCTCCATGAAGGAAGAAAACAAGCACTATCCAACAACAGCTAGTGAGCTATACCATCACCAGATACGCCCAACTCTGTGGACTCATCAGCACAGTTACTGATCAGCTGAACTCTCTGGTCTCATCAGCACAGTTACTGATCAACTCAACTATCTGGTCTCATCAGCACAGGTACTGATCAGCTCAACTATCTGGTCTCATCAGGACAGTTACTGATCGACTCAAATATCTGGTCTCATCAGCACAGTTGCTGATCAACTCAACATGAAGCACATGCATACACTCTGAATAAGTTCATATAAGTGTTTCAAACAAAGAAATACTACATTCCATCTGCAAGTTGCTCATTATTACATTGGGAGTGCATTTTAGAAACTATTACCAACCAATCTGGGAGTGGGGCAGAATGAACCAGGTGAAAGAAAAGAAAAATGAGCCCTCACCCAATGACAAATGAGAATTGTGCTCTGTATTCTGAGTGACGGCTAAATGGTACAGCTGTCAGGAGGGGCAAGGTTAGTGTTGCCACACTGATTGAAATCATGAGTTCCAAGTCACTCCTGCTATGAGTAACTTGTTGCACAAAGGGCATCCTGGCTGAAGGGCCCGGTTCTCCCTGAACCCCATCCCCAATTGGAGCCTCCACACGGAGCAGCAAGTTGGTGCATTTATCTGTCCAGGCCCACGTGGCCACAGAGACCACCACATCTGCCTGGATGCGCACCGCATCCACATGAGGCAGTGCGTTTGCACACTGCGCGTTACTGTGCTGGGTAGGAGATGCATTGAGCTCCAGCATTTGTGTAGGTGACAGAGTTTTGAAAATGTTATGATTCTGGACGAGAATTGGAAAAATAAGTGCGACGTTAGGCCGGCCATCAAGCACGACGTCAGTGAGAGTTTAAAAGCATGACTAGTGAAATGAAGAGAACTGTATGAACTTTGATGCCACACCCTGCAGCCTCGGAAAAGAGGGATTTGGCAAAGTGAAAGAAGTAGTGAGAAGGTCAAGGAAAAACGTCAAGAAATATGAATACATAGCAGGGAAATCTGTGCACTTCTCCAAACCCACAGGTGGCCAAGCTACGCTTCCTTCTTTTCCGTGGATGTAGGAGCTGTGTTGCCTCTCCTGCACCTGAAGGAGTCTATGGGCCTGATTCACAGAGCATTTTCCGATGGGATCGAGCGATTGTAAAAAAGAAATCTGTGAATCAGCCCAATGGCTCGTCAGAAAACGTGTTCACGGAGAATTTTGATCTGAAACCACTTTTTGTGCCCATGTCCTTTAGCTCCCTATCCTCATCATATGTTTTTCCAACCAAGTCCTTCCCTAGTGAAAGTCTCGGAGAATGAGAGTTTGCTGCTAATTCCTTTCCTTTGGCGGCTTCGAGGAGCATTAGATCTCGCTGGGGGTGCCTCATAACATGAATAACGACTAGGCTCTCTTTCGGACTCTCGCATTGGCGCCCCGCTCTCTGGCCCTTCTCTATGTCCGTTGGAAGGTTCTGAAATGGCCCAGAAGCCCTTGAGTAGGAAAGTGGCCACGCTTGGTAACTCAATGTTCCAGTATTCCTGGGCAAGACTTGGCGTCGCCCGTGTCTTGCAGGAGTCTTTTTTTTAGATCACATATCAGATGGTGACGAGGCTGGGCTCATTGCAGCTGTAGTCGGTCCTCGTTACAGAAACTTTGCACAGCTGAAAGTGCAATGTTGAGTGGTATTAACACTAGGGCATAGAACATATTCCTTTAATGCATTTTTGCACCACGGTCATTTTCCCTAGTGCTAATGCCACTGCATATTAACACTATGACAAACATCAGCCAGGTGCAACAAATTGATTGAAAGAATACATGTTTTTGCTCTATGCCAGAAGTTACACTTTTGGGAATCCCATGCAAAATTGCACTTGCAGCGGTGCGAAGGTCCTTTAATCAGGCCCTTGGCGTTGGTTTTCACCCAAAACTTTTAGCTTATGCATCTGGTTGCTTCATGTTCATCCATGGCAGTTGTGCAGGGGCCGCTATGAATGTGTTTAGTGGTCCTTGCCATGTGGCCCAGTAGGCAGTATGAACCAACCTGAACCTGGTTCTGAGCTGAACTTTGACTCATTAGCGTTCCACCCAGCAGGGCTCTGATTCGCAGAGTGAGGTAGCATAATCACCTCTTAGTGCTAAATTGAGTCTCGGCGCTAGACATTCTAAACGTAGTCTGATGCAACAGACAGGACACTACGTTTCAGGGAGAGACACTACAGCTAACAAATCATTCACCATAAAGTGACGATTCTTGACTCTCAAAAGCATCCGTGTTTCCCTGTAAACTGTCTCTTAAAGTGAAACCTCCCATATAGGGAGTTTGGGGGGCTGCTTTGGTGCAGCCTTACTTTCGGGAAATGTATGCTGCATATTCCAGTGGACGACTTCCCAATTTCCTCTTTCCATACCATTAATAATATTAATAACTGGATATTTATAACGCACTTGAGCTAGAAAGATACAGTCACCGAGAATTCACCCAAAGGTCTCTAAGCGCGATGCGGGGATCGAACCTGTGTTGTTCCTGGACGTCTTGCTTCAAGGAAAATGCGTTGCGCCTAAGCTTTCTCCCTGGGTCACTGTTTGCGGAGCAGGACATTTCGGTGCAGCCGGTTCAGTGCGGGCCGATTTGGCATAGCCAGTTCGCAGCAGGCGCCGGTTTGGCGCACCCGGTTCAGCGCAAATTCTCACTGAACCGATGTCAGTGTAATCGGCCCCCGCCGAACTGGCAGCGCAGAAATGGGGTGCAGTACACCCCATTTCGGTGGGTGTTGTAATACAATATTCAGCTAGTGTTACCAGCCCAAAACAAACAGCGACTGGGAGGATACAATGACTATATATGGAAACAAACAGTATTAATATCAGAGGGTAAAGGGTGCTGCCAAACAGGATCGGTGTGGCAGAAAGGGGTGCCACCTGAACAAAACAATACACAATGAGACCCTGCAAGCATGAGCTTATCTTTCCTGAGCAGCTACGTGAGGAGGGAAGCTCTCGCTTTTGGTCGATACTGTGCTGCTACTTTGTCATTGTGCGGAAACAGAGACGCCGTTGTTGCATGTCACCCCTGTAGGGGGACATGGTATCTTCCAGTGTGTTTGTCTTGGTCACGTGGCGAACCACGTGACCAAGTTAATAAAAGGATCGAGCCGTTTCCGGGCTCGTCAGTCAAGACCAAACTGACTCCGCGTGTGTGTGTCCGTGTCAGCACCATGAGGGTGCCTCACCACGTGTGCTGGGCCCAAGGACGGGGCCCAGCTCCAGGACGATGCCCCTGCCGGGCAACGCCGTCCGGACGGTGCTCCTGCTGGGCAACGCCGTCCCTGTGTGTTCCCCTGGCCCTGTGAGTCAGGCCAGGGTGGCGACCCCGGCCTGGGTGCCCCCAGAGCCAGGGCCGCGGTGAGCCGGGTGCCCCCTGGCCACGTGATGCGGAGCTCCGGTGATCCGGAGCGGGTGGGCTGGAGCCCCACCCTTGAGTCTGCGGCATGGGCGCCACTTCAGTGAGTCTTTTGTCGGGTGCCACCCGACCCGAGTATGGGGCTGCCCGGTTTCCCGGAGCAGCCCCCAACAATGGCGATGAGGGCTGGAGCCCGCGTGCGCAGAGTGGCGTCGGCCGCTGGTGTGGAGATGGCTCTGTGGGTGGCCAAGATGCGGGGCGCCTTGTGCCCGCATGGGAGCTGGAGGTGTGGCGGGCCTGACTTCAACAGGGCCCGCAAGAAGAGGTACACCGTGTGGCGAGCTGCTTGCCCGTCCCCTGAGGGAGACGGAGGACATACCCGGCCATGGCCCCGGGAGGAGGAGGAGCTGCGGTTCGTTCCCCGTGGGGAGGAGGATGTGTGGCGATGGCCGCAAGGGCTGCCTCCCCTCTCCCACCTGGGGGAGGACTGTCCCTTGGAGGGGAGAGAGTGTCCGCGGCGTAGGCCGCTGCGCGGGAGGCGTGTTGGGGCTGCCAAACAGCTGAGGCAGCCCCAAAGAGATTGGCCTGCTGCGTCAGCCGCAAGAGGGGGAGACACTGCCCCTCCCCCACCAGCATGCCACGCAAACAGGGAGCGGCCATCATTGCTGCAAGGAAAGGCAACAAAGAAGAGGGCGCTGCCCCCCTGTGAGCGGCATCGCCGCATATGGAGAAGTGCCTGCCCCACCAACATCGAGGGGAGTGAGGGGCCCGCGGCATCGGCCGCAAGGAGGAGGCGCTGCCCCTACCCAACCCGCAAGTCGCAGGTGTGAAAAACGACATCCGCCGCGGAGGGGGAGGAGCGGCGATTTTCGTTAAGGGAAAAAAAAAGGAGGTAAATCGCTGCGCGCGGAGCGTGTGCAAAGGAAGGGGGGGTAAATATATTATGCTGCATGTCGGTGGGAGGCAAGCCCAGGACAATAAACAGAAAGGGGCACACCACGAGTACCCTGCCACACAGCAGGCATCCAGTTCACAGTGTCGCTAATGAGGATCCGGGGAAGGAGAATGTCAAGGCCGGCACAACCTCTGTCTTCCGCCATCATGAGGGACGTGAAGCATAAATAGAACTGCATAGGCCAAGGTCTGCCCCTTCCACACTGCAGGGGCTGAGTCCATCACCCTACAACGGGGTAGCGGCTCCATATGGAGTGCTTGTGCGCCCTCAGTGTCACCTATCTGTCTGAACAAAGCCAGGTGTCCAAACAGCATGGACACCATCACGCGTGCCCCCTTGTCAGCGTCCCAGGCGTTTCCAGGTGCCGTGGGGTTGGCCCCGGAGCGGTACAACCATCTAGCCTCCGCCACCACCATGCCGTGAGGTTTGCCCTCTAGATTGTGGACCTGACCGATGTGGCCCCTCGGCCAGCCCAGGAGCAGCTTTGCCGGCCGCCTTTGACTCTGGTGAATGCGGGTGAAGAAGTGGACCTGCAACCCCACAGGTGTGAAGGATGAACATCTTCCTTGACATCCCCATGGAGGGTAATGGCCTGCAGACAGGGACTTGTTGGAAATGGCCCGGTGGTGGGGAATGTGATGGTGTGCAAGACTGCACAGGCAGAGGGCTTTATGTTGTGTTAGTAGCTTTCAGTGGTGCCTCATAGTGACATGAGAGCCACTCACCCAGGTTAATAAAGGGTGTGCAAAGTAGTAGATTGGCTCAAGTAGTAGTAGTAGTGGTGGTTATGTGGGGACTATAGGGTTTTTATTTTTGTTGTTATGAAAAAGGATGAGTGTTGCATGTCACCCCTGTAGGGGGACATGGTATCTTCCAGTGTGTTTGTCTTGGTCACGTGGGGAACCACGTGACCAAGTTAATAAAAGGAATGAGCCATTTCCGGGCTCGTCAGTCAAGACCAAACTGACTCCGCGTGTATGTGTCCGTGTCAGCACCATGAGGGTGCCTCACCACGTGTGCTGGGCCCAAGGACGGGGCCCAGCTCCAGGACGGTGCCCCTGCCGGGCAACGCCGTCCGGGCGGTGCCCCTACCGGGCAACGCCGTCCCTGTGTGTTCCCCTGGCCCTGGGAGTCGGGCCAGGATGGCAACCCCGGCCTGGGTGCCCCCAGAGCCCGGGCTGCGGTGAGCTGGGTGCCCCCTGGCCACGTGTGCAGAGCTCCGGTGATCTGGAGCGGGTGGTCTGGAGCCCCACCCTTGAGTCTGCGGCATGGGCGCCTCATCAGTGAGTCTTTTGTCAGGTGACACCCGACCCGAGTATGGGGCTGCCCGGTGTCCCGGAGCAGCCCCCAACAGCCATCATCTGAGAGCTGATACTTGGTAGGAAATATTCGCTGATGCGCTCGACAGGACTGGTTGGTTAATGAGGTGGGTAATTTACAGCCTTTCCCTATTGTTAGCATGATACTTTTTCTTTTAACATACTGTGATATTTGTCATGTTGACGTATCCTGGACGACGGGGGCGGGAGGGACCCGGGCGGGAAGAGAGGGGAAGTGACGCGGGCGGGGCGGGGCGAGTTAGTTAATGTTGAGGCACGAATAAAGAAGGAAGTTTACAGCACTGCTCCGTGTCGGCCTGTCATTGCCGCAACCTGCGCTCGCTCCCTTACCCAGGCCTGGGATACCACAATGGCGACGAAGGTGGGATTCTGAGAGGCAGGGTCCCCGGAGACGAGCGCCGTGCATCGGCACGCAACAGCGACGAGAACGCTCGCTGACCGACGCCCACAGCAGCCCAGAAGCGAGGGGTGTCGCCGCAGCGTCGGGGCGTCGCGGAACCTGGCAGACAGGACGGAGAGAAGATCCGGGCCGCGACGGTGAGCACGGAGAAGCAGGCGAGCGCACGTGCGCGTAGTGATACGCGGCAGGATACGGTGCCGGCCCAAGCACAAGGGGCCAGGCCCACGCCAGAGCGCTTCAACAGGCGTGGTGCTCATCAATGGTGCTTGTGCCTCCTAAGGCGGCCATCACACCACGACAGCGGAATCCCGCGTAAGGAAGCCACGCTCCCAGCACCATGTCTAATCAGGATGCAAACCAAGGTGCGGGAGCTGCAGGAAATGGGCCCCCAGCACCTCTAGACCAAATGCTAGATCACGTGCCCTACCAACTGCCGGACACACTGGCCGCCCAGATGCCTGGAGCCTTTGACGTGACGGACACGAGCAACATGGGCCCCGGGTGGACCAAATGGATTCGAGACTTTGACCTGTACATGGGGGCCACGGGGCCAGTGGCGGATGCAAGGCAAGTGTGCCTCCTAAAGCTAGCGGTCGGCTCCGCCACCCGAGACATCATAGACAAAATGCCCCAGGACTCCATAGACTCCATACAAAAACTAAAGGACGCCCTGGCAGCATACTTCGCGCCTCATACCAATGTCGATTATGAAAGGCACCTGTTCCACATCACAAAGCAGGCAAAAGGGGAGAACATGGACGCGTATGTAATGCGACTCCGCACAAAGCTCAAACATTGTGACTTCACAAATTATTCGAACACTGAAGCCCTCAGGTCGCAAATAATATCAGGTTGCGAGTCCCAAACATTCCGCAGAAAATTGCTCCAGAAGTCCCGCACGCTAGAGGAAATACTGGCACTGGCCAGGGTCGAAAGAGCCATCGACTGTCAAGTAGAAAGTTTCGGGAGCACACCATTGGGCGAAAATTTGAACAAACTACACCTAGAGAAAAGGACAGAAGAACTATTCTGCTACAAGTGTGGATTCGAATATCCCCATGAAGGGACATGCCCGGCCGTAGGACAACGCTGCACCACATGCGGTGAAGAAGGCCATTTCAAAGCGGTGTGCAGACTGTTCAGGGATCGAGGGAGAGAGAGGCCCCGAGACAGCACCACTCGCTCGAGGAATCGATATGGGGGAACACCGAGCACCCACTCGACCCCAAGTAACACCTCCAACCCTCCAAGTCAACACGGAAGTGACCAGAGAGATAAGGACTCCGGCGACGACCGCCAAAAGCGGAGAGAAAGGAGAAGATTCGTGACACGGGCCAAACCCGAAAGAAGATCAAGACGCCACGTTCGCTATCTAGTCGAACAATCCCCCACAGAATCAGACCCTAGTTCTTCCGGGAGTGATCACAAAAAGAAGGCATACTTTACGCTTTAGGAAATCCCACAGCCACCGCTCATAGCCCCACCCTCATCATCAAGCTGCAGGAAAGACCAACGGAATTCCTCATCGATACTGGCGCCACCGTCAACGTGGTGAGTGAACAGGTGTACGCCGAACTAATCCCGAAACCAAAGCTCCAGCCAGCCACCGTTGATATCTACGCCTATGGTGCGAAAACTCCCCTCAAGTGCGTAGGAAGGTTCAGTGGGCTATGCCGGTACAAGGGCCAAGAGATGAAAGTCACAATACACGTCCTGGCCACCGAAACGGACAGCGGATGTGTCCTGAGTTTCAAGGCCGCCGCAGATATGGGCCTGATACACATCTTATACAACATCATGGTTCACAAGTACATCGACCCGATTGACATGATCAACAACTTGTATCCAAAAATATTCAGAGGGATTGGGAAACTCAAGAACCGACAAGTAAAATTACACATAGACGACTCCATATGCCCAGTGGCTCAGCCATACCGAGGGATCCCTGTCAACATCCAACAAAAGGTGGAGGATGAGTTAAAGAAATTGCTGGAACAGGACATCATTGAAAAGGCCTCGGGAGCAACCACCTGGGTTTCTCCCATCGTCCCCGTCCCGAAGAAGGGATCTGAAACCATCAGGTTGTGCGTCAACATGAGACGTCCCAACCAAGCAATCCGCAGGGAAAGATACCCTGCGCCACGCATAACGGACATGATACATCTGCTAAACGGAGCCAAGGTTTTCTCAAAACTAGACCTCCAGAAGGGATACCATCAGCTGGTCTTACACCCCGAGAGTCGCAACATAACCACATTTGTCACCCACATTGGGTTATTCAGATACAAAAGGCTGAGCTTTGGGGTGTCGTCAGCCGCAGAGATCTTTCAAGCTGAGGTCCATAACATCATAAAGCACATCCCCAACTGCCTCAACTACTCGGATGACATTCTGGTGTTTGGGACTGACGTAAAGAGCCATGACGAAACCCTCATGAGGGTGTGTAAAGCTCTACACGATGCAAACCTCACACTCAACAAGGACAAGTGCGAGTTCCGGAAGAGCACGCTAAAATTTTTTGGACACGTGTTCTCAGAGGTGGGGATGACCCCAGATCCGGACAAAGTCTCAGCCCTGAATGACACAGCTGCACCACTCAATGTGTCAGAACTTCGCTCGTTTCTAGGCCTAGCCAGCTACTGCAGCAGGTACATCAAGGATTTTGCCTCGGTCAGTGAACCTTTGCGGAAACTAACACACCAGAACGAGAAATTCGAGTGGACCGGTGCATGTCAAGAAGCTTTCGAAACCATCAGGGAGAGGGTTGCGAAAGCGGAAAACATGGCCTACTACGACCCCAACCGGAGAACAGAACTAACAGTGGACGCCAGCCCAGTGGGATTAGGGGCCATCCTGGCTCAATTTGATCCCAAAGACCCACAACAGAGACACGTGGTAGCCTATGCCAGCCGCAGCTTATCCGCCACTGAACAAGCCTACTCCCAGGCTGAAAAAGAAGGACTAGCGGTGGTGTGGGCATGCAAACACTTCCACTTATTCCTGTATGGAAAGCCATTTCAGGTAGTCACCGATCACCAGGCGCTCCTGTTTCTCTAGGGCAATCCCCAAGCCAAGATGCCCCCTAGGATCGCCCGGTGGGGGCTACGTCTGCAGGATTACGCTTTCAACATCATTCACAGACCAGGGAAGGGTGAAAACCCGGCTGACTTCCTGTCGAGGAGACCGAGGGACGAGAGCAGACCTGAACCGTCGGTGGCGGACCGCTACCTCAGATACCTGGTTCATCAAACCACGCCGGAGGGGGTTAACACAGAGGAACTGGCAAGAGAAATTGAAAACGACCCTGCATGCCGCATCATATGTGAAGGTCTCACATCTGGACAATGGAGAAGGGCTAAAGAGAGAGGAAAAGCGGCAGGGGGCCAAACATGGGAAGACGTGGAACGGCTTCTCCTCGTGAAAGAAGAGTTAGCCGTATCAGAAGACCATCTCCTACTCAAGGACTGCAAGCTAGTGATCCCAGCAACCCTGCAGGAGAAGGTCATCAACCTGGCACACGAGACCCACCGAGGCATTGTCTCCACACAGCGCATGCTGCGCCAAAAGGTGTGGTTTCCACGAATGGATGCCCGAGTGGAGGCCGCCCTGAGAACATGCCCCACCTGCTGCATCATTACACCAAACCGACATCCGGAGCCACTACAAATGTCCGAACTTCCGCAGAACATATGGGAAGCGGTGGCCGCCGACTTCTTTGGACCCATCGAGGGGGGGAGGTATGTCCTCGCAGTAATGGATGAGTACTCCCGATATCCAGAAGTACAGATGATCTTGTCCACGGCCGCGCATCACGTCGTCCCAGCACTGGACCACATTTTCTCTGCCTACGGAGTGCCCAAAGTACTCAAGACCGATAACGGGGCCCCGTTCTGTGGACATCAATTTGCCAGGTTTGCGGAATACTTGGGGTTCCGACATCGGAAGGTGACCCCGCTTTGGCCGCAAGCAAACGGGATGATCGAACGATTCATGGCCAATCTCAAGCGGGCCTTGCAGATTGCTCGCCTCACGGAACAACCATATGAACAGGTACTCAACCAACTACTGCGGGACTACCGGGGAATGCCCCATAGCACCACAGGGAAGACCCCTGCCGAACTCATGTTTGGGCGCAACCCTCAAACCCGAATTCCCCAAGCAGAGGCAAGTGCACCACGCCCGGCGATGGATGCGGAAGTCCGAGAGCGGGATGAAGCAGCAAAGAACAGAATGAAAGAATATACCGACGCCCGCCGAAAAGCCCAGACATCCCAAATAACCATAGGAGATGTGGTGGCCGTTCGACAACCCTCGACCCATAAGCACACGCCTGCATTTCGGGAAGAGCCTCTTCTCGTTACCCAGAGGAAGGGGTCGATGATCACTGCACAAGGCTCCACGGGAGCGATAACCCGGAACTCGTTCCACTTCAAGGAACTCCCACCACCCGGAACAAGACGCCTGAGCGGCAGGGTACAGGCCCCACCAGAGGAAGAATACAGTGAGAGGATCCGTGGGACGCCGACGAATCGGATCAAGATCCAGAAGCCGAGACGGCCGTGAGCAGACCGTCACCAAGGGCTGAGCTGACACGACCACAGCGAGTCCGGACCAGACCTTGCCGGTGGATCGAGGAAATGGACTAGAGACTTGCCAGATCATCGCCTGTTGCGAAGAGTGTGGTAACGGTTTAAAAAGGGGGGAGATGTCATGTTGACGTATCCTGGACGACGGGAGTGGGAGGGACCCGGGCGGGAAGAGAGGGGAAGTGACGCGGGCGGGGCGGGGCGAGTTAGTTAATGTTGAGGCACGAATAAAGAAGGAAGTTTACAGCACTGCTCCGTGTCGGCCTGTCATTGCCGCGACCCCCGCTCGCTCCCTTACCCAGGCCTGGGATACCACAATATTTATTCACAGGACTGCTGAAATTATCGTTCATAGCAGAGAAACAATATCAAGTTCTGATCCGTTCCGAAACATGCGCACGCCGAAACACCCCTGCGCCGGACTAGTCGCACCAAACTGGCCACGCCAAATCGGCTTGCGCCGAGCTGGCCGCGCCGAAATGGGGTGTACCTCTTTGTTTGTTAGAGAAGGAATACAGAAATCGATCTTGGCAGCTGAAGTTCAATTTGCAGGATGCTTCACCTGGGTCCAGGGATAAT
Organism: Ambystoma mexicanum; assembly: GCF_040938575.1. Taxonomy (NCBI): domain Eukaryota; kingdom Metazoa; phylum Chordata; class Amphibia; order Caudata; family Ambystomatidae; genus Ambystoma; species Ambystoma mexicanum. The sequence continues at coordinate 833,588,240 of NC_090929.1, forward strand.
AAGACTCAAAATACATTGAATGCAAGTAAAAATAGAGAAGGAAGGTCCACGGCACACACATGTTTTATAATCATCCGGACTCATAATAATGGAGAAAGGAAAAGACATTGTTGTCTTTGTCCGTTGTTTGTTATTAATAGAGGCTGATAAGGCTGGATGATTACAGAGGGTCACGGGTGCGGTGGTCAGGAAGCTGGCACTTCATGATCTGTCAAGCTTCCCCTGGGCTGACACCCAGATGCACATTCTCTCACCACAGGCGTTTCCCATGTTTTGGTTTTAAGCGCCATTAGAAACACACAAATCTCGCCCTATGACAGGAGCAACCTTGTTTAGTTTCGCCCTTCAGTTTGTATTAAGAATGGCGAGGTTCTTGTCAAAAGAAAGGGATGTCCTACATTCTAACATTGCTTTGCCACATTTTTAATATTCCTTTTTAATACCGAGCAATACAAATATGAACTTATTTATGTAGCATTTTATACCGGATTGCTCCCGCCAATAACTGCTATTTTGTATAGGTCTTATTACCCAGTTAGAAGGGGCTCAGTGCCATGTGTGAGACCAGTGCTTAACTTGGGAGCTATTCACCTGGACCTACAAAATGAGCATTGCAATTCACTAGCAACGTCCTCCACAATCAATCTTTAATCTAGCGGTTTCCAAACCCGGGTCAAGAAAGAGGGCGTATTTTTTTTGCATGGAAAAGCATCTGCTATTTAGATTAAGTAGTTCAAAGTAACATTTCCGAAGGATGTTGTAAATGAATACTTAAGTAACAATAGCACTGACCCTGCATGGTATTGCGGCATGAAATTGACCATTCAGTAGCATAAAAAAGCACATTTTGAAGCACAACATTGGATCTATTGCAGCATTTTGCAGAACATTTTGACTGTAGGCTGCTAGAGATCCAGGGTGTAAGAGAGCCAGGCTGCTAGAAAGAGTCAGTGCTTTTGAGACTGCAAGAGGCCAGGCTATCATTATTTGTACATTTTGTATGTAGTCTCTGCTATCATTTTAGTAGAAAGAGTCCAGATGACCCTGGCTTGGCAAACCAGTGTTTGTTTTGCTCTACATTTTTGATTTAATGTGCATCCTACTTAACATTATTAACTTTTTTGATCATTATCAGTTGTTGTGATGCAAATATTTCCCTTTTACATTCTCAAACCTAACAAAAACCCACACTGCCCGCTCATCAAACCTACTCACACTCACCTAATCTCCATCACAACTGCACACTCTGCCAGTCATTTGCATACTTGCTTTGTCTGTCACACTGTCTAGTCACAACTCACACTGTGCACTCCGTGCCACACTGCCAACATGCAGTTTACGCTCTCCAGTTCCTCCTGCAATCTGCAGTCTTTCATTCTTTCTCACTCTTCTGCATCTCACATTCTCAAAGTCTATTGCGCTCCTCCCCATCCTTTCTGCCAATCTGTAGCTCGCTCGCCCTCTCTGCCCCACCAGGCCCTCCCTGCTTTCTGGCCCACTGATCCGACCCTGCTTTCTGATTCACTGCTCCTCACTCTTGCCCATTGCTATACATCTGGTCGATCGTCACTTTGTGCTTTCGTTCCCACTGCTCCCTCTTCAGCCCACCGCTCACTCTCTACTTTCTTACCGATCGATAACCCTCGGGTCCAGGGACGTCATTTCACCAAAATGCCAGGGGGAGCAGAAGGGACATCACATGACCCTTGACCTCTGATAACATCATAGGAAGCAATGTCATTTGAGCCCGCCCCAAGTGACATCACAGGAAGTGATGCCACACAACCTTCAGATTTGTCTGACACCTGTGTTTCTAGGCGCTCTCTTTTCAGCCAGATATAAGAACCGAGACACAGAGGGAGGCATGATTTGTCCACGATCACACATTTGGGGAATGCCATTTTCCAGATTTAACGTTGGGCCTATATGTAAAACATACATAATGCAGTACTTGTAACAGGTCAAGCAGAATCGTTAACTCAGGCTACAGCTAGTGTATGAAACATCTATAGATCAATGGACAAAGAAGTATTCGTTATTTGTGGCATTGATGGGTTAAACAAGCCAAAAAAGCCGGGGAGGCATGCACTGTCTGTTTACCCAGGAGCAAACTACTGCACGAGCAAGGCCTGAGAATTAAATATTTGACCAGGATTTAGTATCAACAAAATTCCCTGGTTATAAATGTATCTATGAGTCAGCAATCACAACGATAGAAGAAACCTATTGTACTGGTGTAGGCTGAGGTCATCTGTCTCTTTGTACATTTATCTTTAAGTTATGTGACAAGTAACCACATGTTGTCCCCCACAACCCAGAACCGAACATAATACTTTAATGTCTTAGACTTGATGCATGACTCTTCTTCAATATTTTTTTATGTGGTGAGGTGTGGGGAGGGGAGCTACTCTTCCCTCAAGAATGGGGCTCAATGCATCTACGATTTTCAGAGCTCTATGTGCGAGGTGCATTATTCAATGACACCCCCAGGACCGGCACAAAGCACTTTCCAAGAATGAGTTCGAATGGAGAGGGGTGGGTCACTCCATGGCTCTCTCACCTCTGTGACTCTCTGTCCAGCGCTTATTTACTTAAACAGTGCTGCACCAGAGTAGGGTCCTGGTCAAGTTTGCGGCCCCTCTCAACCATTCACATCACACTTAAATGCGTTCAAGGTGAGCAGAGCCCAATAAGTGGCATAGCACACAATTTGGGCCCCCTATGCAAGCCATGCTGAGGGCCCACCGCCACAAGCTCCTTAACAAAGCATAGGGCACGCCACATGCTAGGCCGCCCCGGACTGCCACGTGTGCACAATATCCATGATGATTATGCTGCTGCAGAGGTATGCACTACTCCAAGTGAAAGAAGTAAATACGTTTTTTAATCAAAGCTAAATGTATCACCTATCGTGGGAAGAAGTGGGAGGTGCCTGGTTCCCAAATATACCAACCATCAGTGGTGGCTGGTGAATTGTTTTATTGGAGGGTGTAAATATTTGCCACAAGTATGCGATTGCACCTAAGCATAGCGAGGGGGCCCGAGCTAACGAAAATGGGTTTGGGGGGTCTGGGGGATTTATCCCCCCCAATGAGAACATGTTTTGAATAATGGGTTAAAATGGTATATTACACAGCACACTTTCTGTGAAAATGTGGGTAAAAGGACAGACAGTTTGCAATCAGTTTTGTAGGGTGTAGGGTAACTCATGAAAAAAAGTGCAACAGGTGCAAGTCACCAAAAGTGCTCAACTGTTTTTCCCAATGCAGTGTCATGCCGGTCACTGCAATATATTACAGTATAAAATGTTAATGATATGATATGATATTTTATTTGTATCACGCTCACACACAAGTGTTTCAGAGTCCGCAAGGCAAGGGAGGGGAACAAAGGAGGACAAAACAACGACCTTACTAGCCTAAGTGACATTGAGAATGCGCAAGTACAGGGGAAAGGGAAGGGGGAGAGTGCAAGGTGGAGGGGGGAAGTGAAAAGTGCTGAGCAGCGGATAAAAGACAACAAGTGGTAGTGCAGCCAGCAAAGTGGAAGGTGCTGGGTTTAAGGCGCAGACAGGGGGTGTCTAATAAGTGCAGATAAGGGGACTGTAAGGTTACAAATACAGACCCAAGTGCAAGGGTTGCCAGGAGGCAGTGCGGGTAAGTGGCTGGATGGGCATGTACCTGGGCCGGAAGTCAGAGGGTAACCAGGTGCACGGTGCCGAGGCAGACAGATCAGCAGGGAGGGGAAGAGCGAAGGCAGAAGCAAAGAGGAAGGTCTTGAGGGGCTTCCGGGAACCGGAGATGGTTCTCAAGTTTCAGAGTGGCAGGGAGGCTGTTCCAGAGGGAGGCCCCAACCGAGGAATGAGATCTACCCCCAACTCGTTGCTTGGAGAAGCTACTGACCCTGAGGGAGTTGGAGGTGGAAGAGCGAAGAACTTGAGTGGGAAGGTATTTACGGAGAGAGAGTTGAACCAGGACCCAGAAAGCCTTGTGGACACTGCAAAGGGTATTGAATTTAATCCTTGCTGCCTTTGGGATCCAAGGAAGAGATTTCAGGACTGGAGAGATACGATCCCAGGGCTTCAGGCCAAGGACAAGTCTTGCAGCCCTGTTCTGGATGAGTTGTAAAGAGCGGAGAGCAGAAGCAATCATATTTAGAAAGAGGCTGTTGCAGCAATCCAGCCTAAGGAGAACTAGGTCTCTAGAGACAGTAAGCTTCTGGGGGAAGCAGAGGAAAGGAATAATACCTCTGAGGAGGTGAAGTTGGAAGTTTGGTTTCTTAGAGACATTAGAGATGTGAGGGGAAAAGGAAAGCGTGTATCGAAGATGATCCGAAGGTTCTTAGCCTCACAGATGGGAGCAGGAAGAGGGCCAAGGGAGGCCGGCCAGAGAATGACAGGAAAGGAGGGTACAGGTGTGCCAATGAGGAGAATCTCCATCTTACTGGCATTAAGGCAGACACTATTGGTGGCACACCACTCCTGGATAGCAGACAGACCGTCCGAGATGGCAGAAGGAGAAGAGGTGGCAGAGGGAAGCCTGAAAACGAATTGATTGTCATCATTCTAGCTGTGCCCATACATTTCCATGCTGGCTCCACCAACATATGCTAGTCTTTCCATATAAGAACATACTCATGATCTCTTTTAGATGTTTTTTATAGTATCATTACTGGCCAGTCTAGCCATGTAATGACACACATGAACTTGGATTTGCCCAGAAATACCAGTAAAACATGCAAATTCAATAAAGGATGTGTCAAAAATGCTCTAGTGATCCCCAGTCTCCCAGGGCCTTACACACACACACACACACATGCACACACGCACACACAGGTATCCCCTTTCACCCACCCATACATCTCTCAAATTCATTCATGCTGCATTCACCACACAGGCAGGCACTCACCCACCCAGAACTTTCACACACACCATCACATCCATACCCATTCACCCACCAGTCACTCACCCATATAGCTTCTCTCACATACACTCACACTGACAGCCACCCATCCATAACAAGGACACACACACATACACACTCACATTCGTACTCACTCACCCACCATTCACTCACCCATAAACCTCTCATGTCCACTTGCACTGCATTCTCCACACAGGAACACACCCACCCACCCAGAACATTCATACACACACTATCACATTCCTACTCATTCGCCCATCACTCACTGACCCATACACCTTCTCTCGCATCCACTCACACTGCATTCTCCACACAGACACGTACCTATCCAGAACGCCTTCTCCTACATTCACTCTCACTGTATTCTCTACACAGGCACCAACCCATCCACATACTTAGAACATTCAAACACACACTATCACATTCCTACTCATTCACCCACCAGTCACTCACTCATACACCTTCTCTTACATCCACTCTCGCTGCATTCTCCACACCGGCACACACACACCCAGAATATCGAAAAACACACACACTATCACATTTCTCCTCATTCACCCAACACCCACTGACCCATAGCACATACATACATCTGACATGCACTTCACACATGCAAAATAAAACATCAAATAAAAAAAGCCTTCTTACCTGTTTTTCCGACTTCCGTCTGTCACTCAAGGCCACCCTTGGCTCATCAGTGATGCTCACAAACAGGTACCAGGAAGCTGAGAGAGCTACCTGGATCCTGTAGTTAACCGGCGAGGAAGCCGGAGGAGAAGGGGTCGGAGCTGCACGTGGCATGTGACACGTGACACAAATCACAGTCAACTCCAACCCATACTGAGTGCTTCCTTCTCACGCTGCAAGCCACGTCCCAGCCTTCACTCTGATGGGCAAGGACTGCACCCCATCCACACCCCAGTCCTAGTGTGGCAGGCCCCCCTGCTACTTCAGTGCCCTGGAGCTTCTCTTTTTAAAAATAGTTTTTTGTTTTTTTTGTTTTTAATGCAGGGGTAGCAAGGGAAACAACAGGAGTCACGGCTGGGACCCCTGGCGACCCCCAAATGACGACCCTGCTCGGGACTACTGTTCCTCCTGTGTAATAGCACTTCATCTCGCTCTACTTCTTCCCCCTCACACTGTGACTTTAAAAAAAGTATTTTGTACTTTTTTTAAACATCTGCCTTTGCAGAAATCCTGGTTTTCGCAGGGGTTTTTGCAAAAATTGCACATTTTGAATTTATTGGAAGATCTGTTAAGAGCCATCCCAGTTCGTAGTGGCCCATATCCCGGGTTAATGAGGGCCATGCATCATTAACAGCAGAATAAGCCCTTAGAACACATTACTATTGCTCTTAGCACCCTGGGGCAAATCCCCAGGATGCCAAGAGTGTGTTTAAAAAAAGATCCCAAAGGCTATGCAAAGCAAACGACCAGTGGATATGTAGTAAATAAAAAAGGAAAAGAAAGCATGGCCACCATTGGAATGGAAGCTGTGGTCATGCACTGAGCCCTTATTCCATTTCCATGACTTTAGGAGACACTGCCAACAAGGACTGACAGAGGCAGCGGGGCATGTGGCTCGGAGAAGGAGGTAAGGAGAAGCATTGGAGGAGTGGGCAGGGAAAAGAGTAGGGAGAGTCGATCGGGCTCATGGGGGAGACTGAGTAATGCAGGCCTAGCATGGAAGGTGACAACTTGTAGGAGTGAGCACAGGCTTATATGTGTGAGTCAAGCATGTGTTCTGATGCTCCTGATTTGATGGGCCTTCTTACCGAGTCTTAGTGGTGATTAACTTTTTTTTTAGCACATCCCATGTTTGTAGACGAGGAAGGGAATTTGCGGCAGCGCCAGAGAACATGATTTGTCCACGAGCCTACAATTTGGTCAAATGGAGAAGCTGGAATTATCATCAAAATCTCACATTGTGATATTGATAAATTATCCATTAGCCTCTCTATGAAAGCTGCACTGCCTCAGGGAAGACGAACAGAAGAAACATGTAGTGGCCGATCACCGCGAGCAGCATCCGTACAAATGTCGGCACTCCCAGTGGAAGAAAACGTGTTTCCTAATTTAAGCATATGATATGGAAGTGCCCACCTTACAGTTTAATCAGAATTCTTTACAAAACTGACAGCTGGGAGGTAAAGTTGACTATTCGGTAAGCTGCATTCCTCAAAATAGTTTTAAAATTCTGCTATTTTGTTTAATTGTATAACATGGTATACATTAAACCTTTTATATATATATATAATACATAGGTACTCCAGATTCAATACATTAATATATCAGAAATCATAAAACCGGTTCAGATAAATAAAGTTTCCATCGTGAATGCAGCTACACACATTGTAAAGTCTTATTTAAACATCAATAGTTCTAAAGAGATAAGAGCATGGTATTCGTGTGTGATCATAAAGCCCGCTGTTTCTTTTATGATTCGGGGCTGCACTTCCTGCTAGTGAGTATGGAGCCACCCTCTATACACCTGGTCCCATAGACTACCGCTTAACATAAGTGTGGCTCTTTATTGGCATGTGAATGGAACAGTTGATCCATTATTGGACGGAAATACAGCTATTTAAATGCCCTTTAAATGGACATTTTATTTGCATACCAAAATACATTTCTAAATGTAAGCTTGTTAGTTTTACCCCCGAGGATGTTGAAGTCCGGACCTGAGAAGATGCATACATGTGGATTGAAATTCAACAATGAAACATATGAGCAGTGGCACTAAAGTGGATTTGACACCGATGCAATAAAACATCCAGAAATGTGGAAATGGAATTGGGATTAAGAAAAAGATATAGCTAACTATCAACAACAAGGATGCATTTCACCCACGCAGTTCAAGCAGCATCTAATAGTCAACAAGACCAAAGCGCGCGTTGTCTATGACATCACCCAGAACCCCAAGCTGAAATGTACCCCCATTGTCGGTGTATCGTTTTTTCAGCAAAGTAAATTACAAAGTGGTAATTGAATTCACAGAAATTGCATTGCGGCTGTACAAATGGCTATACATCTGTTGAGGGTGGGGGTAATAGGGGTAAGAGGTGGTAGGGGACGGCGTAGTAGGAATTAGGAAAGGGGCTGTTGGGGGACCCCTGTATAAAAATAGCATAGCAAGATAATTTCGAGGTAATTCTGGGAAAATAAATTACCACTATCTAATTTACTTCGCTGAAATCATGTACAGCTCCTTTGTTGATAGTTGTCCAAGTAGAATGCCATCTTGTCTGTTCCTATTCATCTCTTTGCTAGCCTCTTTGCTGTCCCCATGTGCAAGCTCTGCAGGTGGGTTAGGGGAAGGTTAGAGGGGAGCATACATACCCATAGGGCCTCACTGCCTTCCTCCCAACCACCATTCTCTCCCACAACAGCAAAGAATTCATGGCCTCCGGCCACTGTGGCTTGGGTTTTCCCACCTTCCAAACTGAAACCATCACTAATGGTCTTCCTGCCACTCTCCTTCACATCCCCCGTGTTGAGTCCTCCTGCACCTCCAATGGTACATGAGGCGCTATATAAATGCCAAGTAACATAACATAACCTCAACTGAAAACAATCTGTGCCAGGCGCCTTGCCGCCCTCCTCCACCATCCTCGTGTTTATTCCCCCAAAGAAGAAAAATACCTGGCATCCTGCCACTCTCCCTCACCTCCCACTTGTCTTCCCGATATTCCACGAGTTTCCACCAGCTTCCCAGGAAGTAAAACAATGGGATGTATAACACGCTTAATACCCAGAGGTGTCTAGGTGCGGACCCGGGGATCCGTGTGGTCTTGCTTCCATGGTGAGCATGTTGCCCCTGAGCTATCCTCCCGAGACACAAAATAGCGGGCATTGTGAGGCCCACTACCTTCCTTTCAGGGCAGCTTCCCAACAGTGCCTGAGCCACAAGCTGGTCAGGTGTACCAGGATGTGGCTCCCCCACTCTCACAGGGACAAAGTAGGGTGCAGCGCTGATGGTGCAGGAACCAGGGCTCTGTAAAACTGAAAAGCTTGGGGTACCAGCAAGTTAGCAGGAGGGGGCCTTCTCGGCTTCCCTTGGGTCTAATGAGACATAGCAAGGAAATAAAATGTTCTGTTATCTTGAGTCTCTTACTTTACGGCACTGAAGCCATTGCAGGAGGAGACAGCATTTAGGAATGCCTTTATTTGCTAATGACTTCCTGTGGAAACCATACACAACCTCATATTTTTCTATAGGGTTTAATGGTTTAAAAAGGGACCAGGGTCCCCTACTGCTAGTAAGAAAGCAAAGGCACCCACGGTCTATATGAACCAGGAATGATGAAGCGAAGTTGGAAGAATTCTTTACCCTTAAAACCCCTTAAACACTGATAATATGTCGAGAGACAAAGGGCCTGATTTACAAACGCGTTTTCAAAATGGCGCCATTGAACAATGCTTTGTAAATCAGGGCCTAGGGCTTTAATGTGTTTTCCATTGTGCTCTTTTTCTCGGTACACTTCAACGTTGCGCACGTAAACATGCAGCGAGACAAATGCACCACAAAAGAAACTCCTCAGTCCTGAGCCATTCTCCTCCATGCTGGAAGCTGCCATAAGATGGTTGATAGACTGTGTCTTGTATTTGAACGCATAGAAAACTGGGGTGCACCTCCTTGCACCTCTCAGCCTCTAGTCATCTTTGGTTTACGCCGTAGTTGGGCTCTGGAGGTAAAGGACCTTTGTGTTTACTGGGAAGGTAACCTTAGTACGAATGCCCAGTTTAGTGCTGAGTTTCGTGATGCTGTCTTCAATATCCGGATTAATATCTGCTCCCTTTGATTCCAACCAAACTCATCTTTGCACTTGATGGTCATCAATTCTAGGCAGGACTATGCACTTCTCTTAATGCTGGAAATCTCAGATATAGCGCTTCAAGTCCTAGCAAGTCAATCTTCAGCAACAAGTACGGAATGATGCACTCCGTCTTGGTGTTTTACCTCCAAGGCGCTCATAACATTGGCCACCTGTTCACTGCCATATCACATTCCGGATTCTTGGCCTTGTTTTCCAGCGCCCCAAAGACGCTCCTCACCCCTTAATCAGCAATCAAACATCAGCCCTACCATCCTAATGAGGTTGCTATGTTCTTTGGTCAACTTCTGCTGGGGATGCCGACACCCGGGGCTATAATGTAGGTGCACAGGCTGTGGAATGTCTGTCCCACTGTCTCCTGCCGTTTCTGGGACCAGATACCCTTTTCAGAAAGCAGTTAAAACTCTTCTGTTAAGCTAAACCCGGAAAACTTTGCCGTAAAGTAGCTTGTTTTTAATGTTTCCGACTGTGAGAGAGTGACCAGATGTCCCAGTTTTCCCAGGACAGTCCTGGGAAATTGCCCTCCTTCCTGGGGTCCTGAACGTGTTTTAATTTAATAAACCCTATCCTGGGATTGGATGGGTGGGTGGCTACGGTCCCAGTTTTTGCCAGGAACCGATTCAGAAATCCCAAAATCAGAGGCCCGACGTGACTCTTCCTTCGCGTGAAGGCTTTTCAAGCCCCCATTTACTGCCCCTTCCCCTCCCTGGTTGCTGTCCACCAATGAGAGAAGTTTGCCTGTGAACACCCCCACCATCCCCCCGCGCAACAGTCCAACGATATAGAAGTAGGACTACAGTTTTATCAGAGTCCTGTTTGTGTTTACTGTAGTCCTACTTCTATGTCTATGCCCTGTGCCTTTTTTTTTATTTTATTTTTTCTGGTCACCCTACACTGTGGAGGTTCCTAGGGCCAGATTATCAATACTTTGGCCTTGTACAAAAAAACGGAACAAATGAATGTAGCTCAAATTGTGCTGCTTAGATATAAGGAATTGAAAAAACAGGTTTTGTATTATAGAAGCATGTTTTCACTAGGGCAAAAATTACACAGACTGTTGTATATATTAGTTTTGCTGTGTGACATAACAAGTAAGGTAGTAAACACATTTCTTATGTTGTTTACTAAACATTGTACAAAAAAAATATATGATTCACTTCCGCGCTATTTCCACAGTTTTCATAGTATAGTGTGTGACAAAACCTGCCTTGCTATATTTCGTGTTATCGAAGTATTTGCTCAATTTCTAGCACTGGTGCAAATGTTAGATACTGTGGGCCGTGATGCGTCTAAAGGCAATTAAGTCTACGAATCTAGCACTTATCAAATTCAACATCAAATTAAAAAAACGGGGGCATATGCGATTCATGGATATTAGTAGAAAAGATATTGGGCCTGATTTACAAAAGCACTTTTCAATGGGAAAATCAGACTGAAACCCTCTTTCTAAGTCAGGCTGTTTAAACGACTCGCATATTGTTGTCAACATGGGATGTGTATACGGTCTGATTCATAGAGAATTTTCCAATGGGGGTGTACCATTGTAAAAACACTTCTGTGAATCAGGCCCTACAGGTTTTCTACTGGTGACCTGAAAAAGAAAAATAGGTTATCCAAATGGGTTGCACCTGTGGCGTGCCACTAGCTTGCGGCGGAAGAGAAAAAATACACTGTACTCATCCGAATACTTAAAAAGACAGCGGCAGCGTGGGCGCAGAAAAGAGTGCGATTGTCTAGGGTTTTGGACATGCCATTGCCCAGGAGGTTGGCATCCCGGCAAACACAATGCACGAGCAACAGACGGGAACTGATGGGTAGGAGGCATGCATGCCCCAGACCCCAAGGAATTCCAGCCATCCCTTCCAAGCAGGATCAGCACATAACTTGGGCTCCCATCGATCAATTAGTTACGATGAAAAGACTGGCGAGGTCACGCAGAGTGCTCTGGAAGCACAGGGCCAGCAAGCCATCATAAACAACAGAGTCCTCATTATTGCAGATATGCGGGTGGACCCCCCCCCCACCCCCAAAACTGAAAGAGCTAATGAAACATGGCACCTGTCCTCTTCAAACAGAGTATCCAAAGGATCAGTGATGAAAATGATATGCAAAGAACATACCACTGGTTCCAGTGCACATTTGCACAGAATGAACCCTAGGGCAATGGTGGTCCTGGTGCTAATATGGAATGGGATTAGCACTAGCGCAAAAACGTCCCTGGTGCAAATTGCATGGAAAGAAAACTTACTTACCAGGGTCGTTTTCTTCCCTGGTGTAAATCTGTAGAAAAGTGCACTTGCACTGATGCAACGTGTCTGTGATAGGCTCATAGTTGGGAGCCTTCTTGCTGCGGATTAACCCCGAGCATCATCGATCTACAACGTATCGCATTTTGGAGCTGTGGCTGGAAGAAACAGGATGGTGGTGTTTTTGCCAGCTCGTGGTTCATCAAGGGCCCGATTCATGGAATTCTTTGCACAGTGCAAAGCTGAAAAGTGAGTTTGCACTGCCGACATACACCCTGACTCATGGAACTGTGCAAAGTGGATTTGTGCAATGCAAAGTCAGTGCAAAGTCATTTTTTAAGTATAAAGTGACTTTGCAGTGCAAAAATGCACTTTGCACAGTTCCATGAATCAGGGTGTGTGTCGGCAGTGCAAACTCACTTTTCCGAAGTGCAAAGTCACTTTTGAGCAGTGCAAATAATTCCATGAATCAGGCTCCAAGAGTCCGGGGATTTTATGAACCCCCTTTTCCAAAGTGTGCAATTCCTGTTTTTCTAGGAGAAAATGCACCCATTTTTACTTTCATGCCTAGCAATGTGCATCTCTCACTCAGCACACATAGCATACTTAATTTTTTGTGCAAAATGACACCTTTGCAACGTATTGGGTTTGCAATAAAAGGCATTGTTCGGGCAATGCTTGGATTTGTAGACAAGATTCTCATCATGTATTTACAGCGCCGATTGTCAAGGCGCCGGGGCCTTTGAGGAACTGAATTCTGTCTTGATCGCCCACCTCGCATGGACTGGTAGGCTGATTTCTGTGCTTTGAAGCCTCTTGGCATCTGGGCATAGCGGACGCCAAGACCCATTTGCCCATGTCCAGATAGTAAGGTATCTCGTTGAACATCTCGGAGGCCCGGGCAGCCTGCCAGGGCCGGTTACCCAACCCTGCTGTAAGCCAAGCTTCCCGCTCCTCTTCCCTCCCACACCAAGGGTTTCTCGGTTTCTAGTCTGCAGCATGTGGTGTGAAATATGATCAAATTTGCTCATATAAACCTTGGAGCCTGCTCATAAAGCCCTGGCGGCCTGCCTCGCTCACCGCATCATTTCCTCTTCGCCTTATAGAGAGTATATCAAAAATACATGCAGGCGATTCTCCGTGGTAAAAAAAGGGCAGATCAAAGTCATTGATCGACTGATGCGCTATAAAAGTGGCTGCTTTTGCATGCAGCGCGGGATCTGAGTGCTGGCACTGGTACGGTGGTAAAAGTGTGATTTAATGGCCCTTTCATTGAACCAGCTTCGCAACTGTAAAAAGATGATAGGGTACGTTAGATTCAGGCACAGCGTGCCCGCAGCAAAGCAGGTCTTGAAGGAAAAAGGGGCAGTGGAGCATCTTACTAGAGCGGGAGTTTAGGTAGCACAACAGCAGAGGGGGCACATCAAGTGGGAGGGCACCTCTGAAATGTGGGAGAGAAGCCAGGGTGGTGGGCGAGGTCAGGGTTGAGCTAGAGTCTCTGGTCGAGCGAGCACGCAGCGCTAGGGAAAGACGAAATCCTAGCATTTTGTAGATTGAATCAGTGAGATTTGATGGTAGCATGGGGAAGGGATTCCCATTGGTTGTATGGGCCGCACTCCATGAATTATCTAAGCTGGGACTCATTGACATACAAAAACGTGAGACCCCCTCTATTGATAATAAAGAAGGCCAAATAGCCTGTTCTATGGGATGGTTCGCTCGCTGCAGAGTCTACAATCACATTTTGCCAGCAAGCCTCCCCTCACTGCCAAAGCCTAAGAAGACAGAAACACTTGTCTCGCGTTGCTGGTGGCAGCCTTGTTGCGAGGAAAATTGCCTAGTGTGTTAGTGCTGGACTGTCCATGTGGATGGGACCAAACTGCTATGCCAATGGGTATTTTTCCTCTGAAAAGGCATGGGGAGCTATGATGTGGTTGAAGACTAAGGTGTCCTGCGCCCTTTGTGTGTGTTTGTTTAATTTGTTTTCTGTACCATCTGAAAGGTGGGAGGGCAATGTTGTGTCTCAATTCCTTGGAAATGGATCCAGAAGGCCAGTCCTTCATTGTTTTTTGTTAAGAGGATATCATTGTGCAACTGTACCTATATTATTTCACTAACGCTGCTGCTTGGAAACACTATACTTTAACTTGACATTTTTGATAAAAAATGACAAAGGAAAAATAAAAACCACTCTTGGTGGGTGAGCTCGAAGTGGGCAACCTCACACAACTGGAACATAGCCTCTTCTCTTGTACGCTAAGTATGAACATTCTCTGCTAGAGTTGTTTTCATACCAGGATAACCAGGGCATGACACCACAGACATTCAAACCACCCTGTAGTTGGCCATGATCAAAAGAAAAATGGAAAAACCTACTTTGCCATCTGCCGATTCCGCACTCCTTACATGGCAGCACCAGACGACTCATTGCCACACAGGCACCAAGGTTTCAAGTAACTTCCTTTTACAAATCTGTTTCATAAAACAAGACTACAACTCCCAGAATGCACCTTACAAGGGCAGAAAACAAGCTGTCGTAGGGACACAAAGGGCCGCATTTCCAAAGCCTTTTTCAATGTGTTTTTTTCAATAGTGTTTTTGTAAATCAGGCTAACAGTCATTTTGTTACTCTCTAGGACACACACAAACGCAAACACACCAGAAACTTCTGATACACTGCTTTACTGACTACAACCTTTTAACGTTGTTGGTCAGCTCTCTGGTAGCCAGAATCTATATGTGGTTCTTGCTATATATTACTTAAAAACACCCAAGACTCCCTATGATACAGCTACATACGCGCAGCACCACCACAGCAAGACGGCCCATTAAGAACCAGCAACAACCCCACCCACAGGGATACAGCTCAAACAGAACCAGAAGCACCTGAATCAGGATACAGACCCCACTAATCCCAACCCTCCATTTTCTGCATAATCAACCCACACAAAACTCACACAACCATTTCTCTCACAGCAATTTGCACGCACTTTACCGCACCGCATCAACAACACATAGACAGCACCTACAGCCCACGAGGCCTCGCCTGATCCGATACTTGCACCAAAGCCCAGCATTCGGTGTATACCGAGCTGAAGCCGCCAACAGCACACCACCTATCCCACTCTCCTGCTCCCCCTGACTAACCCCACCCACCCTCCTTCTGTTTACAGATCCGCCAGAGCGCCTGGGGACCAATTCCGTTGGTGACGGTGCGCTATAAAAGTACCTTTAACATAACATAACATAACATAACATTGCTGACCGGAGCTGTGTCCCCGGTGCTCTCCACAGGAGCAGGAGCTCCCCAGCACCCACACGCTCCTCATATCTGAGGAACCCTCTTCAAGTCGAGGAGGTAAGTTGCAGGCATATGACCAGCTGCCTCAACTCCCTCAACGGCCCGCTACTACGATCGCTATTTTTCACCTTTATTATTAATAATATGCTGCCACCTACGTTCGAATTTGGCCAGATCCACTTTCCAAGGCCGTATGCCTAAGAGCTCCTCTGCTGTTGTCGGAGCTCTGGAGCACTGCAAGTGTGTTAGCGCTAAGCTGTACTTCCCTAAAATGGCCGCCACCAGAAGCGCCCACAGTGCCTGATCGTGTCCCGCCTGGCTGCCTGTCCTCACCGCCCTTCACGGGCGTGAGCCGGCTAAAGGAGTAAGGCGTAGTAAGAAGGCTCCATTGCTGACCGGAGCTGACCGAGCGTACCGAGTTACCGGTTGCGCTGGGCGTCTTTCAAGTTCTCAAGCTGTTAGCCGCGCTCATTATACGGTGAGACCAACATGCTGCCTAAACACCTTTACTATGAGGAACTATAAACACTAAGACATTGTCATTACGTCCGCATGGATTGTTTGCTGTCTGTCTTCCCCATGAGGTACCTTACGCGTGTTCCTCTTCTTTGCTGCTAGACCAATTTAAATTTGCAGACGCCTTACGCTGAATCCTCAATTTAGAGTCCTGCCAATGCCCGCTCTGTTTGCCTTATGTTCACTATCATTTGGAGCCTCCTTTTGCCTAAACACTCCAGAGGTCTTTGTATTCGACTGCTACACCCCGATATTGACCTGAGTCTGCATTCTGCAAGATGCCTATCCTTCATATCCATAAGCACGACTAATGTTGACTGATGTTTGCATAGTACCATAACTTATTGCTACTAGGGTCACTGCTGTGTAACACTCTGCGATATCTTGCATTTAGCGTGTGGATTATTAGTGCTTGTCAATACTATGTGCATGCTACTGTGTGTAATCGCCCTGAACAGGATATCTACTCCATCGACCCCCCTGTAGCTCGAACAGACATCTGCTCCTAGACTATATTAGGCCAACATGCCCCTCTCCAACAGCCTAATAGCCACAGATTTGCCTAAGTACACTCTCAGTATCCTACTTGTTAGATTACTGCCGACCCTTCTCTCCCTCATACGCCACACTGGTGGGATCATACCCAACCACAACACTGCCCCCATCCACTACACACTTCCGTACCACACCATCATTATGCCTTCCTTTGCCGACCATACTAACCTCTATCTTAACAACCCAGCCCTATGGATACAACACTTTGCATCTAGACCTCTACCAAACATACCATGCTCTATCACCCTGAGAAATGCCAGACTTGGGTCGCGACTCATCCACGCCTCCCACCACTCGGCGCATCTTAACAAACAGCCACTGACCTCCACCTCGTCCTCACCTATGCCAAACCCACCATCACCCCACACTAACCTCCCCAACACAAGTATTATCAAGGGTGCGTTAATCAATGTCAGATCACTCACGGCACACGCTCTTGAAGTGGCGGACCTCATCCTCGACCTTGACCTTGACTTCATAGCAATCAACGAAACTTGGCTTCATGCAGCCTCAGGCCCACTACTCTCCCTTGCCATCCCCCCCAGGTTATAACATTATCAGACATGATCGTAATTCTAATCAGTCCAAAGGTGGTGGCATTGCCATTATCCATAAAAATGCTTTAAACTTCCACCTCTCCTCCACGCATCACTTTTCCGCAATGGAATCACTGACAGCTAAACTAGCCGTTACCCCAAACCATTCTATCACCTTCCATCTACTCTACCGGCCACCTGGGCCATTATCCACCTTCGCTGAGGACCTCTCTAACATCATCACTCACAACACCAAATCCAAATCCCAAGCCATGATAATGGGGGATTTCAATTTAGGCCTCTCTGACCCTAATGACGCTGCATCCATGGCTATTGACAATATGCTTATGAATGCAGGATTCACACAGCTCATAAACCAACCCACCCATGCCAAGGGCAGAACCCTTGACTGGCTAGCCGCCCACAATTGTCCTATCAATATCACATCTAACCATCAGTGTTCTTGGACTGACCACAACCTAATCACGTTTAACATCCAGTCCAAACCTGTCAGCCCATCTCCTAGCATTTCACCTGCTACGGACAAACATAATAAACGTGACATCACCTGCGACAGACTTCTCCCACTCCTTCTTCCTTCTCTCAATGACCAGATTCGCACATGTTCTGACCCTACGGCGCTGGTTGACACATTTAACTGCGCTATGCAAAAAGCTTTAGACATCATCGCCCCATCTAAACTGAGAAAATCCAAACCTCGAGCCCACCTAAACTCTTGGTTCACACCACAGCTTAGAACCGTGCGCAAAGAAAAACGAATTGCGGAATCACATTGGAAAAGCAACCAGTCTCCAGCCAACAAATCGTGTCTATTCCTGGCCACCCTCAATTACAAGGAAGCCAAAAAAGACATGTACAATAAACGCATAGAACAAGCCAAATCTAACACTAAAGAATTGTTCAAAATCCTAAAAGAACTTGAAACTCATGTCACTGCTCCAGACACCTGCACCAAAGATAGTTCTTGGTGCACCACAATCCAAGAGGCTCTCCTAGGCAAGATTGCCACTCTCAAAACTAAAATTAACAACAAACAAACCAGTTTACAATCTAACCCTCAACCTAACGTTATCCCTACCCTAAACCACCCCATCCCAGATTCTCTGACTCCTTTTAGCCTCTCTCCACTCTCCATCTCTGAAGTGGAAAAGATCATCGCTAGCCTTAAACCTTCCAACTGTCAAGGCAACCTTTGTCCTGCACCCATCATTAAGGAAGCAGCTCATGACCTGGCACCATTCATCACCACGCTCATCAACTCCTCCTTTAGCTCTGGGATTGTACCTGACAACCTAAAGGACGCGTGGGTCATCCCTCTTCTGAAAAAACCTACCTTGGACCCTAGTATACCCACAAATTACAGGCCAATCACTACTGTCCCATTTCTTCTAAAAATCCTCGACCAAGCTGCTTATCTACAAATCCAAGATTACCTTGAATCAAACAAACTTCTGGGACTTAGGCAATCTGGGTTTCGGCCACGCCACGTACTGAAACCGCCCTTATTGATTTAAAGACACAGAGGAAAGATCTAAAAGACAAAGGCAAACTTGCGCTATTACTCCTCTTGGACCTATCGGCAGCCTTTCATCTTGTCAATCACGAAATTCTTTGTCACCACCTCAAATCAGCTGTTCACTTCTCAGACAAAGCTACAACCTGCATTAGCTCCTTCCTAGACAACAGATCAATGCGCGTGTTCTCTCCTCTAGCATCCGCCCCACCCGCACTTGTCTCCTGTGGCATGCCACAAGGATCGTGCGTTTCACCCACATTATATAACGTGTTCACCAAACCCCTTTTCGATATTTTGGACTATCTGGGTGTCACCTACACCAACTACGCCGACGACACACAGATACTAATCCCTATCACAGGTGACTACACTGCTGACTCCCGCGCTATCAATGTCATCTACCAGGTCATCCAAGCGTGGATGGCTCAACACGGACTCTGTCTAAATGATGAAAAGACAGAGCTCCTCATCCTTGGCTCGCCACAAAAACTCACCAAGCTTGACCCTGTGTTTAAGTCCTTCTCCATCGATGGGAATACTATCCCAACCGCTAAGGACACAAAAACCCTTGGGATCTAAATTGACTCGACCTTATCCTTGTCTAGACAAACCAACTCAGTCTCTTCCGCAGCGGCTTATACTTGTGAGCTTATTACAGCCTGCCGCCCTTTCCTCTGTACAGCCAACTGTGTGACCCTGGCCAGGACCCTTGTACTATCAAAGGTTGATTACTGCAACGCCCTGTACCTAGGTACTAATCACTGTAACTTAAATAAGCTACAAATTGTCCAAAACAATGCGATCAGAGCGGCCCTTAACATTCCCAGGCGCCAACACATATCTGACACTAGACGTAACCTTCACTGGCTCTCAATCCCACACCAAATTTCTTTGAAATCCCTGACTCTTACCCATAAATGCCTTCATAACCAGGCTCCTTGCTACCTAGCTAACAGATTTGCCTTCCACAGTTCCACTAGACCTCGCAGAATGGCCCAAGCCAACTGCCTGGTCATCCCTCGATTTAACCTCCAAAGATCAGGTGGAACCAGCTTCCCCATCATGGCAGCTAAATTATGGAACTCACTACCCAATGAGCTCAGAGCAGAACCCTCCTTTCTGAGATTCAAACACATTACCAAAGCTTGGTTGTTCTCCCAAGACATCTAACACTGGACTCACTGTTTAACCTGTACTCAGACGTACCCTGTATATATTTGCTGCTTGTCCTCTTATTATTATTTTGCTTGCATACTTTGTAATAGACCTGTCAATCTGTAAGTAATGCCCTGTCTGCTTTTATCTTGCTGTAACTATGTGATGCACCCGTTGCCCCTGGGCCTGGTGCGCTATATAAATAAATAAAATACAAATACAAATAGAAAGCCTGCCCTCCAGCTCGCACCCTTTAACACTGGCAAGCAACATACACGCACTCTGCGAGGGCCCAAGGAAGCCAGGCCTGTTCAGCAGACGCAGAAGCTCTTTCCCAGGCAGCTGCCTGTGAGATAAAACCACAGAGTTTGGATTTAAAGATAGTGGACCGGGTGACGTAGGGTCAGGCAAAGCACAGAAGGAGGGCCTGCCACTTCAAACACAGAACCGTATGTGGACAGGAAGTGTGATTAATCAGGCTTCAGCATGTGGACCAGAGCCAACTAGAAGTGCCAGGCTGGCCTTGTAACGGAACACTCGGGCCTCGCCAGCCCAGCCTCCAGCTCAGCAGCTCTTCCTACACACAGCCTGGTCGGCAGGAGTAACGCCTGTCACTGTCTGATATGTATGTATGAGTAACATTGACTGGCAATGTCGCTTTAGAGTAGACTGAGTCACAGAAGCAGTTTACAATGGCACACTCCCATAGAAAAACGCTCTGTGAATCAGGCCCTTAAACCTTTCCTTTAAAAAAGTACCAATGAAGGTCACTGCTGAAGGCAGTACTCACACCCAATACATTAAACGACCATATATATTTTTTTCATTTTTTTTATCGCGAGGCGAGTGCTTCGATCAGAAATTCTGTCCATGTGCAAGGCAACTGTGAGCGGAGTAATCTCATTGCAAGGTGAAATGTGGCTGGCTCTTTTAAAGCGCAAATTCTGCTATTTTAGAACGGCCTAAAAGCGCTGTGCTTTACAGTAGCTGGTCGAGGTTAGTGAGCAGGATATGAGCCAGGTGTGGGGGTGTGGAGGTGTGGGGCGGGGGGACAAGAGTAGGAACAAGGACTGGAGCATCAACACCATTTAGGCGTTAATGAGAGTAATTTCCATGTAGGGTGCAGTTTGGGTTTAGAGGGCAGGGATGTGGCATTTCAGTGGCCTTCCCCTGGACAGGAAGTGATTTCTAGAGCCGTCTAGACGTCCTTCTTCTTTATCCAGAGAATTATAAGAATCCATTTTGACTCCAATCACTCCACTAACATCACGTTTGCTGTATGTAGTGCTAAATACACATAAGAACCTTTGGGCTTGTTTTACAAACGCGTTTTTCAATAGGAAAATCCCATCGCAAAAAGCTTTGAAAATCAGGCCCTTTGTCTCAAACGCTTGACTCAGTTTGTGAAAAACGCCATCTCTGTCAACTTTGCTACCTATAGAGCCTGCGCTACAAAAGTGCTTTTGAACGGGAAATCCCCATTGGAAAATGCTTTGTAAATCAGGCCATGGACTGAAACATGCTTTTTTTTCAGATTCATGGAGTCCTATTCGTTATTTTACATATGTTAAGTTGGGCAGTATTTCTAAAGCACGCCATCCTTCCTCCATTTACACCGCCGCCTGGCCCTGACAGCTGTTTCATTTAGCGGAGTGGTGTGTCTGCTAATTGTAGGTTCCCCTGTGTGGAGACAGTAGGAGTGAGGTGGGGTCTGTCGACGTTCCCACACAGCTATGTGCTCATACATTAAACAATGCCTGGACGTCTGAGATTAGGATAAACCCCCTTCACCTTTCATTATGTTAGGGTACGTTCACCTGCATTTGTAAAGGCCAACATTTGCCAGTTTCAAGAGTCATGGTGTGGACAGGATGCCCGTTAGGACCGAGGGACGCAGAACTGGCTCAGCACCTTGCCATAATATTCAATGTGAATTGTTTGTTGTATTTAGTGTTCTGTGAGAGTGACCGGGTGTTGTGCCCTCCCCCGACACCCCAGTGTATTTTGTCTGCGTTGGGTGTGGTTGTTGGTGGGGGGGGGACTAATGGGTTTGCAGAGAGTGCATGTATCACTAGGTTGTGGGTTGCACTGAGAGGTATTGGTAAGGGGTATATGTTACAGAATAGTGTGAGTCTTGCATTTGAGGTTTGGGTGTGAGAGCCTTGAGGGGCGGGTGCAATGTTGGGGAAGTGTGTGAGCAGGTTTGAGTCAGAGTATGGGGTGTTGTGTCTGAGGTTAGGAAGGGAATGGCTTGAGCAATGTGCTTGATTTCTGCTTGTTTGTGGTAGGTGTACGAGTAGGCTGTATCCGGCAGGTTAGTTTCATGTAATAAGGTCCACGTGTGAGTACTGGGTGTTAGGTATGCTGTTGGTATATGTGACTTGTTCTGTGGCATGATGTTATCTTCTGTGTAGATAGATCACTATGGTTGCGTTGTAGAGTAGATGACAGTACTGGAGTGAGGTTCTTTTTTGGGCTTAATATTGGTGAATAGGGTTTAATGTGTGAGTGCCTTTGCAGCATGTTTCATATCCGGTTTGATGTAGGTAGAATAGAGTGCATGAGTAGTCTGACAGGTTGTACTCTGCGAGTGTCTTCCAGTGTTGTGATGGCGTGTGTGCCCAGGAGTGCTATGGGATAAAGGGAAGTTGCAGCATACTCGCTAAGTTGCCCAATGTGGATCCCAAAGTGCCAGGCCTCCAATCCCCACCTGACCAATATGTGTAATTATAGACAAATTACTTGAGCACTCTGTAACTCAGTTTCCATGTCTGCCAAAACTGATAGAGCCCAGATGCTGTCAAAATACAGGTATGAAGAGCTGCATTGTTAACTGACATCCTAAAATGGGCAGACCATGTGCAGAACTAACCAGTGCATTTTCATTGAGGTGCTTTGTTGAGCATCACATGTTCCATGCACGTTTTACGTATCGGTTCCCAATGGACATTTATATAAATACAAACACACGTGGGGGGGGAAGGGGTGCGGGTGTTTGCTCCCGCAGGAGCAGGGGAGCGGAGAAGTTCTTTTTTAAAGTTTACTTTGCTGCAGGTTGCGCCACCAATAAGCCCGGCCTACCAGCCACAGCATTTCTTCAAGTACTTCCAACACCCCCTGCAAGGGTGATGCCAGCGGGGGGGAAAGGGTATGTGTGTTCGCTCCCGCAGGTTGTTCGCTGCCCAGCTGGAGCTTGGGTGGATGGAAAATCTATTTGATCCGACCTGCAGACGACTTGTGTGCTTTGACCTGGATCTGGTCCTGGACTCTCCAACTATGTAAAAAGGGGTGTGCTTCCCCTTACTCAGACCTTCCAACACTAAGCGCCTATTCAGGGGAGAGGTTCAGGGTTGAGCAGGGCTGGCTGGCGGCGTTTGAGTATGTGATTGTAACCTTGCCTGATTGTTTGCTCATGAGTCAAGGCAATCCAAGCCAACACATTTCCACCCCACATATGCGCACAACCACCCATGCTTCCACTCCTGCTCCACCTCTGTCCAGCTATGCAAGATTGCACAATGACCAAACGGAAAATACTGTCAAGCAGCAAATGGCAAAGGAACCCTCACTATATGGGGCTGACACCAACGCTGCAAAGGAAAATAAGTCATAGCCTTATAAAAACCACGGGAGAGGCAAACTCCCTGATTAAAGAAATTCACCAGTTTCTTGGTAACGACCTGGAAGTTTGGGGCATCCAACCAACATATCATGGGACAAACCACAAATCTCCTGCAGTGGCGGAGCGTCCTTCCATACCACTGACCATCTGGCCAGAGCCAGCTCTACAGACACTGTTGTCATATATCCTTCATCTAATCTACTATAGTTTGGGGACCTGTCCATTGTCCTGGGTGAGCGCAACCACAGCAAAGGGGGCGCAGGGAGTGGACATGGAAATACCTTAATCACCCTGGCCCCTGAGGATTTGACTTCTAATAAATATCCATCAACTACTCCCGCCACCACCCCTATCAACATCCCCCCTGCTGTGGACCGTATTTAACTAGTGTTTGTGTCTGTGGCCGGAATCCTACACCCACCCACTCCAATACTGGATACCGGGGGTGGGTGGGCTAATCAGGAAAAGCCCAAGGATGAATCAGAAGATCAAGGAAACACCAACTCTACTGGAGCCCAAACTAGATCCTAAGATGCTTGCATCACCCACAGCCCTGAACAGTCTGGCTGCACCCATGGCTCAAATGGTGCCTGGGGATGTGGAGGGTAAACCGCCCCCTCCCTCAGACACCACCTTTGATTTTAATCCCCCCTTATAGGCATAGCCCGGAGTAGAAATGATCCAAACCTGAGCCGTGAGTGAAGCTGTCTGTTGAGTTTCAGCACCCCCAGCAACCCCCAGTGGCCCCCATGCCACATGGCCCACACACCGGGCACACTGTTGTTTCAGCTATCGAGGGTGCACTGACAGTCTGTGGATGTAAATGCAGCCTCATCTTGTCTGAGCTAGTGGACCTAAAGAGGCTGCTGCTGGCCCTTATAGAAGCACAGGAGATGGGGAAGCCATGGAGAGCGCCCCCTTGGGATTGACGGGTGCCACAGGGGTTAACCAGCCATTTAGTGAGGCAACCTATAGTAATTCTGATGCCCTCACAAACTCAAACATAAAGAGCACTAGTACAGCGGGGTTGTGGCCCATTTGCGTAAGTGGAGAAATCAGCGGTCATAACAAGGCCTTGGCTGACCAGATGCACTAGGTCTCTGTTCATTCTGGTTGCCCTATGTCAACCCCAGGAACATGGAAGCAAGTTTCACCATTGCCCCAGCAGCCTACACCCAGGAAGGTAGATCATGCATCTAGCGCCAACCCAAAGAATGACAAACCAGCTAGTAGGCCAGGTTATGCGGCATGAAACTATCTTTAACGATGCCTGTCCTGAGGTTTGCAGATTATAGCCCTTGGAAGTTCTTGTTTAACAGCAAGGTGAGCGGGGGGGGGCGAAGAGGGGCATAGTATATCTGCACAATGTCCCCAAACTGGCCCCAACTAACTGGAATCCAGCGATGCACTCACAAACAAATGTACAACCTGGCTAGGCACTGTGTATGGATGTTCATTCGTAACCCGGGAAGCCATCCTAAATTGCATCAGACTGAACTACCCGGGGGAGAGCGGTTGCGGCTTTCTCCAAATAGAATTCAGGGATCAGAGAGTGACCAATGGTACTCTGGGCATCAGCTGTCAAACGTCCAATAGTATGATTGTAATTAGCCCCTACTCCCATTACAACACGACTTATCTTTTTAGCGCTAATGCAACACCACTGGGGATAAGGACCGAGGGCAATTGTAATTGGCCAGGGGCATGTGGAACCTAAACCGATCGTTAACCGAGCAATGGGCCGGAAGGCATAATTGTGGGACACTGGTACTATAGCAAACGCCACATTATATTATGCAAGGACATTGATTATTGTAATTCTATTGTAATTTGTGTGTGTTGGTATGTACTTTTATGGTCATATGTCTGAAATAAAGTTAATAATGACTGCTAAATACATTACATTTATTGTACAAGTTGTACACCAGAAAGGTATGTATATTGTGTGTCTGGCTAATCTTTGCAGTTAAATTAACCTTGCAGGCAGTTTTACTTTAATGGGTAGGTATATATAGTAAAGTGGCAAAGGATTGCCGGCTATAACAACCCGCTGGACTACCATATGCACTCAGAAATTGCTTACAAATCAAGACCACTTTTCATTAGTCCTCAGTACTGATTTCCTACAATGTCAAGAAATAATCCTTTGGCGAATAATAGCTGATTTAATCTAAAATAGCAATCTAGAATTGGTGATTTCGAATAATTTCATTAAGTCAACATCCTTCAAAATACAATAATAAAATAAATACTTCACCGTCCAACCCCAAAGCATTTAAAGCATACAACCTCATTTTAAACGCCCATTGGAGGCCCTTTTTAAACATTGTAACAATGATAATCTAAGATAAGGCACTATATTGCAACAAAACAAAGGGGGGTCAGGGAATCTCTCTACCAGCAGGAAGACATCCCAATGACGTGTTCTTGGGTGAATAACCCCTGGGAGAGACTCTAACAAGTTTTTGGCTCACTGTCCCTTTCACAGAGAAGAAATGTCCCTGTATATCAGCCTTTGTCCCGCCCAGGGGCAGTCCAGCACCAAAATACCAGGCAATTCTCCTCTGAACAAGAGTACCAACAGCAACCCCATACACGTGTTTCAGCCTTGTTGGGCAACATCAGTGAGGTGAAGCTGTGCCTCTCTAAGAACAGTGAGCAAGGGGTCCACGTCTGGATCACACTGGTAACTTAGGGTGAGACCCAAAGTTAATTTATGAAAAACAAAGGGGGGTCTGGGAATCCCTCTACAAGCACGAACACAGCCCAATGACCTGTTCTTTGGTGATTAACCCCTGAGAGAGACTCTACCAAGTCTTTAGCTCACTGTCCATTTCACAGAGAACAAATGTACCTGCATATGAGCCTTTGTCCTGCCCAGGGGCAGTCCAGCACCGAAATGCTAGGCAATTCTCCTCTGAACAAGAGTACCAACAGTAACCCCATACACGTGTTTCAGCCTTGTTGGGCATCATCAGTGAGGTGAAACTGTACTTCTCTAAGAACCCGGAGCAAGGGGTCCACGTCTGGATCGCCCTAGTAACTCTCTACCAGCACGAACACAGCCCAATGATCTGTTCTTGGGTGAATAACCCCTCGGAGAGACTCTACCAAGTCTCTGTGCTGGTAGGGAGATTCCCAGACCCCCCCCCTGTACTATATTGCAACAATGCAAGCATCCATGATAAAAACAAAAGCATGTTTTTGGCCTGAATGAAGATAGACAACTAGGCGGTTGAGTCATCTCAGAAGATTTCTTGCGCAAATTGTGATTCTTGTTTGAAGATGTTATGTCTTTCTTGCACTCTCATGATAATGTTTTGATTTTTAAGTTTTGATGCCTGTTCAGCGATGTTACATTTTTGGTACCCTCTCATTATACTTTTTTGTTCTGTTTCAATTCTTTATTTGAATAATATATTGTTTTGATTGTGCTTTTGTTCATTGACCTTTTGATTTGTTTTGTGAACTGCAGAGTTTTTGTTTGGTTGAGCTACGTCTGTTTGGCAGTTTACTGTGCTAAGTTTCTACATTTAGTTATTTGTGTTCTTAGGTTTTGGGCATCCTTCATCCTTTTCTCTGTCTACTCATAATCTCCAGTATTCACATTCATCCTTTACTCTTTCTTTTCCTTTTTTTCTGTATATCGGCTTTCATGCTGAATTTGATGGTTTGTCATCTTCTTGAGTACACATTTAATCAGAATTGGTTTGGGAATCTTTTTGCACTTTTCGCTAGTTTGCTCTATAAATCATTTTACACCAGTGTGCATCATTCGTGTATGCTTTCTATTTGTAATTACAGCTGATCATTTTCCACGTTTAGTAACTGATATCCTTTTTGCTTTACCTGGCTCTTACAAGTCTGTGCAAGCGTTCATGGGTAGCGTAGTTTCAGAGGTCCATTAGTTTGGACTGGACTGCTACTTCAAATTCTTAGTGCCTTATAGTTATTGACGGACAACAAGGTCAAGTTGAAAACGGATTTTAAAGACAGACGAGATGTGGGAAGGTGTCAGAGACGTCATTATTTTTATTTTTTAAATGTAAGCTCCTGGGCTGTGGCCAGCGACATGGGCTCTTTGTTTTTGGAGTGGCTGGCTTTCTTGTTCAGGCCTAAAAAAAACAGGGGGTTCCACAAGTGTAACACTTTCAGCAGTGACTATAGATACGAAAGAATAGAAATAACACATTATTTGTCTTTCAGGAATTCTATACAATAATTGGTAGACTCATTAAAGGTTTATTTCAGGCAAACTTCAAGGGGTGAGTCACTGATTTAGTCTGTTCTTAAACAACTCATTTCAGCCTTTCATCCTTCTGAGGTCGATAAATGAGTACCAACACAGGTTGGGTGATATTGGGTGTATATTTGTTCTATGTAAAGTGCTTAATGATGTGTTAGTATATTGCACTCACGCTTATCATTTGGCCTTGGACGTCTGCTTGCATTCACAGTAATTTGGTAATATGGGCCTATACACACTGATATTAATGATACATATGGTGATCCATTCTTGTAGTAGTGATATCGTAACCATATTTTAGGACTAATGCTATGTGATGCCACTTCCTGTTTTGTCAAGGGGTAAAAGGCTGTGTTCCATCACTTCCTGTGATGTCACTTCAGAGTGGGGTCAAATCCTGTGATGTCATCGGAGGTCAATGGTCGTGTGATGTCACTTCCGCTACCCCTGGCATTTCGGTGAAATTATGTCGCTGGAAGGTGGCCACAACTTTGCATCCTGAATGAGTGAGTTAATGTGAACATTTATGTAGCGCGTGCTGCAGGTTGAAATGCCTCTTAGCGCCATGTGTTTACTTTTGTTTGCTAGAGGAAATGTTTCTCGCAGTAATAGAGCAAACACTATATTTAGAAGATGTTTGACGTTTCTAGGGAAAGTAATGTTGGGGTCGGTAGTCACGTTTGTGCTGATAATCAACAGCACCCAGTGCGGAAGGGATATACTGCAGCTAAGGTTCTTGTCAAATAGGTGGTCATTCCTCCATTTCTGGAGAGGTGGATTCCCCAGATCTATTTCTCAAGCTTTTAGAAGGTGCTCACTGGTGGGTCCCTATATTCACTTTGCCTTTTCTGGCCAACAGAAGGTCATGTCTCCTTCCGCATCTGCCGATGCCCTTTTGGTCTTGAAGTGTAAAGGTTCTTTCCTCCTTTTACATATCACGTTATTTAGTGGAAGTGGCCATGTATAGTGCTCTTCTGACACTTTTGGTGGACTCACTGTGTGTGTCTCTGTAAGAAAAGGGTGTTTTTTTTGTATTGCGACAGTGAGAGAAACAAATGTGAAACCTGTGGTGCTGATGGGTGCAGTTGGCAAGCACCTGGGCCCTGTGCGCCAATCTGCATTCTATGGGTTTGGCTGAGATACTTCAGCAAGCCCCAGTTGGAGGTTTTGTGTATCAAGACAGAGCAATCAGATTTCCCAGCAGTATAAGTGACTCTCTGCTCCCTTGTCCAACTGGCTCCACAAGATGGAGAGGATGAACCCTGATCCTGCGCATGCCCAGATGCAATAATTGACAACAAGCGACGCAGCCGCCCCTCAGGACTTGGTTTCCAATGGTCGTCCAAAGAAGCCTAAACTGGGTCTTTCTTTACCATCAGTTTGAGGATCCCCAAGCGGCCTGTATGTATATTGATTACATGGAGGGCTTGCAATCATACGCCATATCTAAGGTCAGCTCGCCTGTGTCCTCCCACGTGTAGATCAACACCACTGGGCAGCTTCACTTCGACACATGACTGGGTGGTCCCTCTCTCTCCCCAGAGAGAAAGATTGCCCTGAAGCTGCCGCAGATCAAATCACAATAAACAACAGCTGAAAGTCCCTTACACATCACAAAGAGTCCTCTCATATCAGATGCTGGATGTAATTACTGTTGTCCTTTTAAAGAGAAAAAAGAAATAGGCCTGCTTCTTTTATTGTGGATTAATGGCTTCTTTTTACTGGCAGTTGGAATTTTCTGCACACGCCTTCGAGCGAAATGTGCTCCACTGGCACTGGACGAGCCGCAATGATGCACTCGCTGCCTTATTTGTCATGCAGGTTTCATGACGTCACTCAACTGGAGAAACTCTTGCTCGGGCTGCCTCAGTTCAGGGATGGTATCCCGGCCCAGACCCACACAAAAAATAGTGATGATGTCAGGTTTTTGCTTTGCGCTTCCCCGCTTCAAATCATGTTTTACACCATGTATTGGCGCTCGTCGCCATCATTAGGAAGAAGTGCTGCGTCATCCCGGCGGGATTCGAAATTGCAAGGCTCAGGCTTGCCGCATGTCAAAGGGAAGAATTCATCTTGTGACGTGAGCTTTCCGCACCAAAAAGTATCTTCCGACTACATGAAGTACCACATCCCCGCCCAGCTAACGAACCTTACAGTTACAAACCACCTTCTAAAAATAAAATAGGACACAAATAACTTTTTTACCAAATAGGCTGCGTACTAACCACAGGAAAAGCATAGAAGTGCTGTCCACCCGTCGAAGTTTTTAAACTGATCTCGGAATTCTCCTTCAGCATGCAATCCCACAATTGCACCCTCGGTAACCGTATGCAACTCTCTCTCTCTGAGCATTTTCACCATGAAGCTTCTGGCCTTGTGGTCAGCTGGAAGAGCTCCCCACACTCATTTATAAGGCAAGCGGGAAACGGGACAGCGTGAGTCCAGCCGCTTCCCGAAATACCAAGAAGATGGTGAATTAGGAGGATCACGCCATCTTGTTGTCCCCACAGGGACAACATAGCTTGCCCTCAAGGACAGCCCTGTGTAATCTCACTCCTGGGAGCTTCATTCCTCAGAATACACCACATTGACGCAGGGAATGGGAATACAGACACAAGCAGTGGGGTGGTTGCCAGCCATGTACTCCAGCATCGATAGCACAGATAACGCTTCACCTGGTGGAAGAAACCTCATAACAAGGTGCTGCCAAATTCAATCAGGGGCCTCATGCCATGGAATCTTATGATTCATAAGATTGTGTTCTGATTCAACCCTAATAGAAACCATTGCCCATAAACTGACCTTAGTGTGGAGAAATAACTACTGCTCTGCAGGAGTAGAGAGGTGGGCAGTGGCTGAACCGCTTAATCAGCCCCAACCTACTACAAAACCAGCAGTGATCATAATCATAATGGTGAAATGGGCCCATCCCAAGAGCAGGCTACAAGCTGATACAGTTGCAACATGAAACAGCAATGGTACGGTGGAACCAAATAAACAAATTGCCAATCAAGGCTCTATTAAAATAGGGACTTTAATTAAACAACCAATTCACACAACTGATTAAAAATACTAAAGACCCACCCCTGCAAGACAAGAGAACCAATGAAAGAATTCAGAATTTGATGAGAAAGGGCACTCTGGGTTGATAAGCAGGAGTGTTCAGGAAATATATTTTAGCAGCAATGCCAATGCTCAAGAATATGTACTTAAAAGGTAAGATGGGGGTTTCTTAAAAAACAGAATGTTCCTTTAATGTGGATAAGGGGGACAGGGCCTTTTAAATACCCTTTCCCTCTTGTCTTTGGAGCTCAACTGCATTGAGCTTGGCTTCTAGGTCCTTTAGTACAGTCGAGCAGATGTTGAGAGATTCAAGTCATGCAGTCTCACTTGTAGGTCAGTGTCGAGTTGATTCAATGCACAGGCTCCCTTTTAATCAAGTCAGAATTCAAGAAGATTGTGTCAATGGCTTGCAGTGGTTTGAGGCGGTGATTGAGTCAGCAGCAAGACAATGATTTTGTTGGGTCCAAGTTAGTGCTCGAGGTGGGTGACTTTGTGGCTTCTGGTGGGTCGAGTTGGCATTCAAGTCAGTGGCTTCCAGGGAGACGAGGTGGTGATAGGTTCAAAACGAGGCAGTCTGCTTCAATCGGACAAGCTGGCATCTGGATGGCTCGCCGTTCAAGCAAGTGGTGCAAAGATTGTAGAGTGCCAAAAGCAGCACAGCAGGTCATGTAGTGGCTTCAAGAGAGCCGAGCACAGTTGAGCTAGCTGGAGATACATAGTGGCAATAAAACAGGGCCCTGGCTGCTTCTAGACTTTGGGGTTGCTGGGAGGGCCAATCCAGGCTATTCAGGGACAAGGCACGACCTTAGGTCTGCACTTCAATTCCATGAAGTTGTTTGGCACTGACAGTGGGCTCTTAACCTCCAGTGAGAAGGATCCTCATTACAGTGCAGAGGCAGGAAAGAGGCCTTGGTCCAATGCAGTGTGACCCCACTGTTCTCTAGGAATGGCTAGTGAGCAGAGCTTGCTTTTCCCATGGATTCCTTCCATCTTCACCTCAATAGAAGAGAACTTTGAAATAGACTGTATTCCCAATAGAGGTCCAGGAAACCTTTCTCCTCTTCTGAGAGCCCAATAATTAATTATCTACAGAGATGGTTTCCTCTCCTTATGAATGCAAAATGTCACAGAAGGTTGGTCTAAAGCAAGCCCTCTGCAAGGGGTTCAATTCAGACTGTTGTAACAAGTGCCTATTGCCTTCTGACATCATACCTAGAGTGCTATGGTCTGCAGGAAGAGGGGAGTGACAGGAAGTATAGAGAAGAAACCACGATGTTGAACCCCTTTCTGAGCCTATCCCTCTCCTCTGCCTATTCTAGCTCTACCCCTTCCCATGGCTACTGTTTTCCAAGGGAATGCAGTGTTCAGCACCCTGGTGTGATAATGTCTGTGTTATGTCACTGTTGCCTTTGAAGTACCAATTTCCAAGGGACCTTCTGGGGAGGGTTCCTGTGCCCTAGGAGGAAGGTGTTGACCTTCCTCCAGGAGGATCAAAAGGCAGCATACTTGATATTGTCACACATGGATGTTGTGGAAACATAAATGCCAGACAGCGGATACAAATCTCGGTCATTGCTGAGCACTGCTCACATAACTGACATTAGTAGGATATCAAATTGCTGTGGCTGTATCATTGTGTTATCCTAGTAGCCATCATGCCATACCCAGTCATGGCTTACATGTATACTTTAACGTACCACCAGGCTGACTATGATACACAATTATTTTAATTTGAATCAGAGGTGCAGACAGGTAAGAAGCCACATCTGCCTGCTATAACATTGAGTTCCAGCAGCTGTCAGGAGAACACATGCGACTTTTGAAACTGTCATAGTACCTCTGCATGGCTGGTGCTGGGGGTGTCATGAGACTGTCCCATCAAAGGCACACATTTGCACTATAATGTTGGCATGGTGAATTTATTAAAGGGGTTCTTATTAGCAGATCTCATTTTCAGAAACAGATTTATCTGCATCATTGTAATTATTAAAAATCAAAAAAGTGTTGGCTAACCCACCCTCACAAGATGGCATTCTGTCACACACCCTCCAGCCTACAATGGTTGAGCACCACCCTTCTAAGTGTTGTGCCTGTTAGCCAACCAAAGGTGCCTACTGTTGCCATCTGAATTGGAGTGCTTTGATGCAGGTTAATGCTGGATATCCATCTTCGGTCCCTGTAGGAATACAGCCAAGCATGCAATTCTCTCCCTACATGGCCGTTAACCACCTGGGAGGCCTGTGGTCAGTCTGAATTATAAAATGAGGCCCAGAAATGTGGGACTTCAGGTGTAATACTGCCCAAACTACTGCAAATGCCTCTTTTTTAATTATGGCCCAGTTGCACTCTCTTTTATTCGGTCATCTGCTAATGAAGACAACAGGTTGTTCAACTCCTTCAGAATTTAGCTGTACATAGATTTCTCCAATTCTGAATTCACAAGCATCTGCCTGGATAATGAATTCCTGTCCACAATCTTGAGTCTTTAGAACTTGTGCCCTGCACAATCCATCTTTTAAGTTTTGGAAAGTGGTTTAGCTGGCAGGAGTAGTAGTGACACTTTTCTCCATCTTTTTAGAAGTCAAGTCATTCAAGGGAAAGGTAGTCGTCCCACACCCCTTGAAAACAGATCTGTAGTACCCAATGAGGGTCCTGGAAGACTCACACCTCAGGCTGTGTGGTAGGAATGTCTCAATCGTGGACCACTTGCACCTGGGTTTGGAGGGGCTGTTTCTTAGTACCAAAAGTAACAGTACTATTCGCTCTCTGGCATTTTGACATCTTGATAGTTAAGCCAGAATTCTTCATGGCTTGAAGAACCTGCTTCAGATGGGAAATATGATCTTTCCAGGTGTGCCTAAAAATTCCAACATCATCAAGATATGCAATGCTGAAGTGTTCTAGGCTACTGGGGGCCTCATTTACCATCCACTAAAAGGTGTCAGGGGTATCTATAATCAGAAGGCATAACAGTGATCTGCAAGAGGCCCTCTGGGGTATAAAATGCTTACCTCTCTTCTGCCCAGTCAGTCAGACCAACCTGCCAGTCCTCAGCCATGAAGTCAAAGGTACTCATGCACTTGGCAGCACCTAACTTGTCAATCAGCTTGTCTGCACGAGGTATGGGGTAAGCATCTGTCTTGGTCACAGAATTGAGCCTTAAGTAGTCTGCGCAAAAGTGGACTTCAGTCTCTCCATTCCTGGACCTTATTGCAATTAGCACCACAATACTAGATGATAGGCTAATGGAAGATTCAAAAAACCCTTCATCAAAATCTTGGAGACTTACACCTTGGTGGTGTTCC
Source organism: Ambystoma mexicanum (assembly GCF_040938575.1). Lineage (NCBI taxonomy): Eukaryota > Metazoa > Chordata > Amphibia > Caudata > Ambystomatidae > Ambystoma > Ambystoma mexicanum. Next base: position 833,622,079 of record NC_090929.1, read on the forward strand.
TCAGATTGGTAGAAATCCAGGGAATTATACTCACTGGCTTACTGTCTCCTGTGTTTCAGTGATGGACACACCTGTCTTTGCAAATTGGGTTAAGTGAGAAGAGATTTAAAAATTGGCCCAACAGCCACCAGCAGTCCTGCAATTGGTCTTCTGTCAGGTCTGTGAAGAGCTTAATCCCCTCTACAAATCCATATGTGGCTTCCGGGTGCAGCAATTCTGGAATGGGATCTGCCTCCTCTTCTGCTTAATAGCAGTCACTAGAGCCAACACCAAGTCATCCTTGACATAATTAAGTTTCAGCTGGTTGACATGAAAGGTCCTATGTCTCTACTCTGCCTACTAGCCTTTATATCAATGAATAGTTAACCTCACTGATCTTCCCTAGAACCAAGAAGGGTTTGATCAAATTATCTTGGAGGGCACTGGGCTTGGCAGGTAACATAATTCACACCATCTGCCCCGGAGTATACTCTATCACTGTGGCATCATTCCAGTGATTAATCAGCTCCAGGCTAGTCTTGAATTTCTCTGTAGACTTTTCCATGCACTTGGCAATTCTAGTTCTGCGCCAAAGCACACGATGCACTATGTCGAGGGAAGGACTTCAGGGGTTATCCTCTCATACCCCATGCACCAGACTTAAGGGACCCCTAATAGAATGGCCAAATAGAATCCCAAAGGGACATAACCCTACTCCATTCTATGGTACCTCTCTGTAGGCAACAGCAGGCATGGCAGGAGAAAATGCCACTTTCTCCTCAGGTGCTCTGCCAAGCCAACTATCATGTCTCTCAGGGTATTCTTAAACATCTCATTGAGCCTGTTTGCTAGAGGATGGAAAACCGGACCAAACTTATGTCGCTCCACACTACACCCACAATGACTTAATATTTGCAGTATGAAGTTGGAGTCCCTGTCAGAAATTACTTCTTTAGGGAACCCCACATGAGAGAATATCCCTCTAAGAGTCTTCACCACCTCATGGAGTTTGATACTCCTCAAGCATAGTGCTTCAGGGATCCTGAACAAGATGTATCAGTTACCTGAGGAGGTTTGGGATCCAAATCGTCCACAATATCCATGATGCTCCTCTCAAAAGGCCACTCAACCAGTGGTAATTGAAGTAAGTGGGCCTTTATCACCCTGTCTAACTTACCAGAAGATTGGCAACTCTGGCAAGTCTAGAAACATTCCTTAATGTATACACCTGTCTAAAGTCAGTAAAAATGGCCAACCTGTCACCTGTATTGGTCCCTCCTAAGTGACCTTCCAAAGGAATGTAATGAGCCAAGTCCAATAGGAACATTCTGTGGCAACATGCTCACAGTCTCCATCTGCCTCAGAATCCTTAGGCTCACTGTTCAGGAGACCATACTATGTGCAACCCTTGAACAACCAGGGTCTCACCCTGAGCTTGTTCTTCTGCGTGCTTCGGCAAGCCTGCTAGAGTTGGGCAGTCCTCCGGTGCCTTGCAAATTTCAGCTTGAATTGGACCTACAGCAGATGGCAATTAACTGAATTCTGGCAGGCCCCCGGGGTCTCGGGTGACCATGCCTGACATCTCAGGTTCTGGAACAATGCCAGATGGCAACCCTGAGATTACTGAATTCTGTGCCACCAGAAGGAGGCACACCCATGACCACTGGGCCCCCTCCAGCAAACCCCTCTGTGTTGCTTAGGATCTGGACTTGGTGCTACAGGGGTCTTCGGTCTTTCGCACACTCTTAGAAATCTCTTTGAGGCACATGGCCTTGTATGCTGCTGCTCTGTTTGCTTCCAAAGCCATAGATCTGGTGACCTACATAAATATCTCAGGATCAGGAAGGTAATTTCCTAACATACAGCCAACTAAAACAGGGTCTTTCACAGAAACACAGTGCTAAAAGGCTCCCCTTACCTCCTCAAGTTAAACTCCACCATTGCCAGTGGGCATTGACTAAGACCATCAAGCCCTCTGACTAACCTGTATGGCCCTGGAATTATCTGTCCGCAGGGGCGTTGCTAGGGGGGGCTAAGGGGGCTATAGCCCCTGATCTTTTGGTTGTAGACCCGGATAGAATCTCAGGAGCTACAGCCAAAAGACTAGCTAGCCCCCAGGCCCAACAGTTCCGACATCAGCGTAACCCCGGGTCTTTTCTAGACCTAGCAACTCCCCTGTCTGTCCTTTTTGCACCATTGACATCTGACAGTGGTGACACTTGCAGCTGTGTCATGCAGTGCAGGAGCTTTGTTCCCATTAATGAAGATGGTTTCCAAAAAGATCTATGTATTCATGGGAACTCATGGGGGCAGGGGCATCTTTCCCACTCAGTGTCACCAGGGAACATTCAGCCACTACGTTGTCTAGGGGGAATTAATTTGCTAAGATGTTGACACTGACTATGGGCCCATTGATGCAAGCTCACTGGGGTCTGTGATATTCTTGTCTACTAGATGCTGGTGTAACACTGCATACACGTTTTAAGGACATATTCACATGCTATCAAATTAAACGTTCCTTCAAATGTGTCACCTTTGTTACAAATGACTCGCCTACTCAGACACTTAAAGGATTGGTGTGCAATGCCTCAAAAGTTTGATTCCCCATTTTAATGAGTTCGCTAAAGCTCCTGAGGTATTGCTTTGGGATTTTGCAAAACTTTGGCCTTCATTTTGTAATAAATGGGCCTTTCCTCAGGAGGCAACTAAACGTTATCATCAGATACAGCCATTAGTAGATGGCTCATTGGGGCTGCACCTGACAAAACCTCTTCAACCTTGTGGAACTAGAAGGCTAACTCCAGTGCTTTGAACCAGTCGGAGATGTTCTCCAACACTTCATACAACTTTATGGCAAGTCCTCCGGATGTGGAGCCTAGGCTTTCCTTGGGTCTCCCACTAGAAATACTCCCCTCACCTCTGGAGGTCTGTTTGCAGACCTTGCTCTGTTCTTCGAGATCCAACTTGCATAACATCACAAGGTCCTTCTGTTTCTGCATCTCATCTGACTGCTTCTGTTCTGCTATGGCCACCCTCCTCTCCTCTAGAAGGAGCTTTCCTGTAGCCATCTCTTCCCCAATGAGACTCGCATGGGACCTAACTGAAGCTCAGAATTTGACTGAAACTCTGAACCTCTTGAAAATCATGCTACCCACCCCCTGGGAAGAACAGCAGGAACAGCTGTCGCTATCGTTGTCCCCTTCTATTACTATGAGCATCAGTGGATTGGTATCTCTGTTGGGGGTTCTGACCACTATACACTGTGTGAGTCTCCTCTGCCACCCTAGCTTCCGCAACAGCTTGGGGGCTCTTGTGCATTTCGAGTGTACTAAACTTACTGCCATGGAGGATTCCCCTTTCCTGACATAGCTCACCAAGGGCACTGGACTTCAGGCCCAGCGTGGAGCTCAGGTCAAATTGCAAGTGTACAAAATCAAAAAAATGACAAATGTTTTTCAAATGTCGATTGAAAAGTCCTTTATTTTGGTTGACTAAGCTATAGGCGTATTCTGTATCAAATTGCTCTGCTGCCCACCAGTGTGACGAAATGACTACTGCTCAGCAAGAGGAACAGCAATGAGCAGCGGCTAAACAGACTATGCAGACCCACACTACAACTAAACCAGGAGTGATCCCAATTATAAAGCTGAAACAGTCACAGGCTGTGACAGTCAATAGGTACACTGCCCTTGCATCCTTTTGTAACCTAGGCTGTGAGCAGGCTATACTCTTCGGGAAGGTTGTCAGCTGGTACAGAAGCAACACCAAGAACAATAGTATGGCAGTACCAAAATAAAGGATAGTCCAAACAAGGTTCTATAAAAAAAAGAATGCCTGAGTTCATGAGGATGTCTTTAAAAAAGAAGGTAGACAAAAGGGCTTAAAAGTAACAAGGGCCCTTCAAGGCAAACCAGGGGAGAAGGTGTCTTCAAACACCTTTAGTTTATTGTCTTTGAGGTTCAACAGCTTCAAGTCAGGGATTTTGGCATTGAACAGGAAGTCTGGTTGCTTTCAGAATGGCGTTGAGTCTGGCATTGGCAGCGTTGGGTTATAAAGAGGCAGTCCTGTTCATCAGTGCAAGTGGCTTGTGGGTCAAAGACGCTGAGGATGGCAAGTGGTCTCGGGTCAGAGGCGCTGGAGAGCTCTGCGGCCTTAGTTGCGGAGAAGCTGAGATTGGTCTTTGGAGGTGAGTGACCTCAGCTGGTTCAACGCAGAGTTGGACTACTGCAGCATCACTACTCGGAGCTCGAAGAAGCTGGTAGCAAGGCAGGCATTGTTGAGTTGGGAACAACAGAAGAGTCTACGTGTCTCAGATGTGGAGACGACTGATCTTCTCAATCGGCGCCGAGTGAAACTCAGAGATGCACAGGAGGTTGAGGATCCAGGTTGAAGATGACTCAAGTGATTTCCTTTGCATCTGTTTGGATGGTGTCAAAGGTTCCCGAAGTGGAATCAGGGCAGTTTGGAGGTGCAGGTAGATCCCTGGGCTGCCTCCTTGGTCCTTTGGTTGCTCGGTGACCCAATCCAGGCTCAAAAGGGAAAGGTGAGTCCTTTATTCTGCCCTTCTCAAGCACAAAGGTTTAAAGAGAGTACTTGCAATGTTCTGTCACCTCCAGTGTACAGAGTACTGTGTACCCTTCAGCTGCTTATCCCAAATAGGCCCTTGAGATGTGTGAGGAGAAGTATTTTCCATATCCCTTGAGCACTCTCTTCACCTGGCTGACAGAGGACTTTGAAGCAGGCGGTTTCCTCATCAGAGTTCCATTAAATCCTTATTCAACAGTATCCAAAGATGAATCAACCAGGGACAGGGATTCCCCTTTATAAGAGGATTCAGTTCAACACTACAGCTAAGTCAATGCCTAGTCTGGGATACTGAATGGAAACCCTTATTGATATATCTTTATGTCCAGTTCATGCATTCTGGATGACTACCCCTATATAACACCCCTCTCTTGGAATCCCCCTGACCCCACTGAGCCAAGAAGTAGTTCTGTTTTGCAAGTTAAAAGGTTTATTTGAGAATTTAAACAATATATATATATCACACTTTATAATAAATTAATAATTGAATATCACACTTAATCTGATATGATAAAGATCAACAACGGAGAATCTGGCACTAGCCCACTTCTTTATAATCACTAAGGAGTTGACATGAAATGGATAAGGTAGCACACTGGTAAATAGGGACAGAAGAATAATGTGGTAGAGAATGCTTTATAGGGTTCAAGGAAATGCAAGGTTGAATGAATGAAATGCAGTATAGAAAATAAACTGATATGGTTTCACAAAAGTCAAGGTAATCACTTTCCCTTTGTGGCAATTCACCCCCCCCCTATACAACGTAAGGAGATGGAAGAAAGAGCACACAGTTCAGGTATACAATCACAATGTAATACAGAGTTCCAGTTTCCCAGCAAGCTTAGAGGAGAATAGATATGAGTTTTACACAGGCTCAAAATGCTTTTAATATGGTGACAATGCAGTGAGAAATATGCTGAAAATGCTTTTAATTAACTTCAGGAGGTTCAGGTTGAGGATTAGTTGGTTTAAATTAGTTCAGGCTTACTTTAGCAATGTTCTAGGAATGATTGGCAGGTTAAACGAATTTTTGGCAAATGAAAGCAAGGAAGCTGCTGTTTTCACACGTGGAGAAATTTGCAAATCGCGGCAAATTCGCGAGTGCGTTTTTCGTGATTGCGGCAAAAGTATAGGGAGTAGGAATGCGGTTCTAGGTTCGTTGTAAAGCCAAGATTCCCAGCTTTCAGAGGAAAGTTACTGCAAGTCGCTAAGACAAACGGTCACGGAGATATGAGCGATATGGTAAAGGTCGTTTTTCAGATTTGAAATTTTAAAAGTTCAAAGTGACAAGTTACAGCTTGCAACTAGAAAATGACATGTGACAGCTTTGCAAATGACAGGTGACAGTTAGGAGACAGTTCTGGTTAGATTAAAATAGATTGAATTATATTATTTTAACTAAGAGATTGGTTCTGCACAGTTCTGCTAGGTACTCACAATATATTTTTGAAATAAATGGGCCTCGCCACAGATCTGGTCAACAGGTTTTCTTCACTCGCCACGGACGGTTTCTGCGCACAGCGGTCTGGGTCAGCTCTCTGGTTCTGATCAGGTCTGTGGGTCCGGATACAGCGGTCTCCGGTTCAGCTGGTCTCTCTCTGGATACAACACTGCTCCCTGGCAAATGGCCAGAGTTCTTGCAAAGAATTCAAACAGCTCGCCTGGCTGTGAATAGTGGCAATGATTTGAGGCCTGCTAAAGAGGGATTTAGCTTGTAGTTGACCTCTCTGCTACAAATTCTGAAGTAAAGTCTTGGTCTCTGAAGGTGGATAGATTGAAGTCTCTGTGTTGGCTCTCTGAAGGTTGATGGAGGTAAAGTATGGATTTTCCCGGCAGAGCGTCCCGCAGCAGATGGAATAGCATGTCCTCTCTAGCTTCTGACTGTCTGCTTTTATGTGTTTTGAAAGTGGGTGTGTGTGCAGCATCACTAGCCAGCCCCTCTCTCAACTGCCCATTGGTCAAGCTTTCCTTTCTCTCTTGATTGGGGAAAAGAAGTGGAGTGTCAGAGCGATGTCATTATATGGCCTGTAGAAAGGACACTCCCCTGTCAAATTACACACAATCTATATTTGACCTAAAGACATATTTCCCCGATAGACAGTTGTTTGGCATTGCATACACACATCATGCATTTACTGATGGTAGCCCCTGTTCCAATTCTGTCGTTTCTAGGAGCTTGGGTTCAAAAATGGCAACATATTTCACTTTTTGGTTGGGTTACCAATATTGGATTTTTCTCCAGATTTATACACATGTACACGGCCTGTCCATACATACTCCAGTAAATTACCATGTCTCTAGCTTAAACACAGAGTCTGTAGTATACATAAATAGCAGGGTTTTGCCCCAGAACCTCACACAAATTTGAGTTTGGGCTTGAATCGAAGGTACATTTTTTAAATGAAGGCTCTCAAAGTTATACATTCCTGTCATTTGATTACAAAGAGTTATCAGTGTTTCTGTAAAATATATATTTTGCTTTCAATTCAGTTCTCAGAGTGTTGGGGTCCGCCTCCAAGACTTGGGTGGGTCAGTGATCACATGTGTCTTCTAGCAGGCAGGCCTTTGTTGACAGGAAACAGTCAAAATCAACATATTCTATTCAAGTGCGAGAGCCTATTGTGTGGTCTCCAGGAGGCTCCCAGCCAGTCTACCTTCTATCAATCAAGAGGTCATGTGAGATTCTAACTCCTGGTGTGAATCTCTGGAGGTGAGAGGGTTTCCCAGGCTTCTGGCCTCTGGGAACAGCAAGTGGCTAATTTTTAATTAAAATGCAGCCTTTGAAGTCAGCTGAGTCAAATCCCTTTGTCAGCAACTGCACTTAGTTCTCCTGTCAGAGTTTAGACCGCTAGCGCCGCCTTGAGGATTTTGTTGGTACTGCATCCATTTTTGGGATCTTTCTTGGATTAATGCATTCCAAACAGCAATGGTTCTTACATGGTAGTAAATCCTTGCTTAACATTGTTTTGATGGGGCTCCTTACAGTAAAATGGTTATGTGGAACCCCACAAAAGGGTTGAATCTTTAAAGTGGTCCGGTGAGCCACAATTTCAGCAACTTTTTGACATCAGTAACAGTGGATTTTGTTAACAAAGATCTTTCTTTACACTGGTGGGTGGCAAGTGAGGTAACCATTTTAGTGTGCGCACAAACTGTGTGGTTCTCCTGGATTCTGGCGCACTTGTGGGCTTTTTGGCCATCTTGTATTTTCTAAGCCCACAGCACCAAATGTTGCAGCATGATAGCTCAAACGTGGGTCAGGACACCCAACAAATCCCCCCACGTGACTGCCCTTTGAATTTGAGTCGATGGGGAGTCGGGTGCACAAGGGTTTTGACCCACGCACTGGTCTGTCCGCATAATCTTCTTCCAATTCTGCAAATGGCACAGTTCAGCATCTTTTCCTCCATCCGGTACTGATCGATCGGTTCTCCTCGACGGTCCTGATGGGAATATTGGGCGGTACCCTGGGCCCCTCGCGTCTCTGCTCCCGGTCTCCGGATCGTCCTCCCTGGCCAGTCTCAAGGTTTTCTTTCTCCTAGGATGACAAAGGAAGAGCGGCAATACCTATTCATAGACATTTTTCCCCCACCATTGATATAGTGGGGTGGCATATAAATTTATAGTCAAAACATATGAACATGCACATTTCTTTTTGCATTCAAAAACGAAAACACCCACATTGAGAAACTCAGAATTTGATAGGCGATATGTAGGATATTTTAAGTTAGAACTGAATTAATCTGAGACAGTACCCTCTAGGATTCCAGAGGATTCCTCCAGTTGTTGCAGAGTGTGCCTGAGATGGCAACACTTCAACTGGTTAATGTGGACCCACTTGTCTTCCCCCTCTGCCAAACCGCCTTTGGGGATGCGGATCTTGTAGGCCACAGGGGAGATCTTGTCTATAATCCCAAAGGGTCCCTTGCATGTAGGCAAGAATTTTCGCTGTTTGGCCTGGTTCCTTTGGAAATTGTATAGATAGACCCGGTCCCCCACCTGATATTCCTTCCTGGAAGTTTTCAGGTCATAGTGGGTCTTCATACTCTCAGCTGATCTTTCTAGATTCCGCTGAGCATAGGCAAAAGCATGTTGAAGGTGTTTCCTTAAATTCTCCACATACTCATGAGTTGTGGAGGCATTTATTAGTGTCTGCTCTTGGGTCCTGTAGAGCAAATGCTGCGGGAGCACCATCTTGCGTCCAGTCATCAACTCAAATGGTGACATTTTGGTTGCAGATGAAGGGGTAGATCTGATGGCCATTAGGACCAGAGGTAATCGGATATCCCAACGTGGCCCAGAATCTGCCACAAACTTTTTTAAGATGCTCACAACTGTCCGGTTGTAGCGTTCTACTGCTCCAGAAGAAGCTGGCCTGTAAGCAATGTGTAGCTTTCTCTTGACCCCCAGTATCTCCCACATCTTTGTCATCACTTCACTGGTGAAGTGGCTACCCCTGTCTGACTCAATCCTTTGAGGTAGACCGAAACGGGAAAAGATGTGGTTAATCATCAGGGCAGCTGCTGTTTCTGCCTTGCAATTTGGGGCTGGGAGACATTCCACCCACTTGGTAAACAAGCATGTAACGGTCAACATGTACTTGTTTCCTCTAGCGGAGCGAATCATGGGGCCTACAAAGTCGATTTGTAAATCTGACCATGGGAGTGTCATTCCCCTCTTTTGGAGAGGCGCACGGTGTGTGAGGGATGATGGCTGAAATTGTGCACACACAAGACACCCCTTCAAGTATTGGTCAAGGTCCTGCCCCATGTGTGGCCAGTATGCAACCTCTCTTAAGATTTCCAGTGTTGTGTGAAACCCCCTATGACCGGCGGTGGCCGCATCATGGGCGTGACTTAACATCAGGCTTCGGAATGAGGTAGGAACCACCCACTGATCGTGGCCAGCTTTGGATTTCCTTACCAGCAAACCGTCTTGGATTCGGAACATTTTTGGACATTTCATCAACACTCTTAGGTCCTCTTTCCCAATGTAATCGGTATCCGTCAGGGGAAAGTTCTCAGGGTCCTCAACGTGTTGGTAAAACTTACCAATAATTGGATCCCCCTTCTGAGCTGTAATCAAATCAGCATCAGGGGTCTCCTTACTCCATTGTGCAATTGAAAGATCATTGTGAGCATTTGTCTGGGACATAGTGATAGCAGTGACCTGGATTTCCCCCAACAGGGACTCAATCTCAATTAGATCCCCTTGGATGGCCCCGGTTTTGGCCATTTGATCAGCTAAGTCATTTCCAGTTTTGTCTGGTCCCTTTACTTTGGAATGACGCTTGATCTTCTTCCAATAGATGGTCATTCCTTTCGAGGTGACCAGATCATCAATGTTTTAGATCAACTTCCCATGTTTCAAGGGTTTGTTGTTAGCACATAACATGCCTCTGGTTTTCCAATTAACCAGGTGCTCCACGAACCCGTTCCGTACATAATCCGAATCTGTGATTATGACCAGTTCGTGGAGTTGATGCTGGACAGCAGTGAGGATGGCCTGATGCACAGCCATCAATTCTGCCACCTGACTACTTCGGGGACCAATTTTGTATCCAGCGGAGGGTTCTGGGGACTCATTCACCCATGCATTCCCTACGCCGGCCACCAGTTCTTTCTCCCCGTCGTTGTCAACATGGTAAGAGCATCCATCCACATACACAGTGGGCATTCCCTCACACTTGTCTTCTTCAAAGACTTTGTGGGGGGAATTAAGGTATGCCTCCATGTTGTCCTTTATTTTTAGACTTTCGTCCTCGAGACAGTTTTCTCTGGCACAATCATGCAAGTCAGCCAGACCTTGCGCGAGGGGACTCTTCTTGTTTTGGCCATATCTGACCTCCACAGGAAAGCCTTGCATTGACAGAATCCAGGAAGTAATTCGGGAATTATTCACATTTCCGGCCCGGATTCTGTCACTTTGGAGATATTGCAGAGGCTGGTGTGGAGTCTCCACTATGATGTGTTCCCCCTGGATAAACGGGCGGTAATTCTTCAATGCCCACACCGTTGCCAGGAGTGCCTTCTCACAATCGTTGAATTTTTCCTCCACAGAGGATAAAGTTTTGCTCGCATAGGAGATTACTTTATTGACCTTGTCATGCTTTTGGTATAATACTGCCGTCAAGCACGTATTAGAGAAACCCGTCTCCAGGAAGAACTCCTTGTTTCTGACAGGGTAAGCTAGGCAAGGCGCTTTTGAGAGGCTTCTTTTGAGTTGTTTTACTGCCTCGGCTTGTTCTGGACCCCATTCCCACTTGACCCCCCCCTTCAGGAGATGAATCAGGGGTCTGGTGATCTCTGCGTAGCCCTCAATGAACTTTCTGCTGTAATTAGTCAGTCCAAGGAGGCTCCTTAGTTCCCGCAGAGTTGTGGGGTCTTTCAGTTTCTGAAGTGCTTCCACTTTCTTTTCCTGGGGACAGAGACCCTGAGGAGTAATCTCATGCCCCAAGAAATTAACACGGGTTCTACACCACTGTGCTTTCTGAAAGGAAAGTTTTGCTCCGGCAGCCCTCAACTGCGTCAGAACATAACGGATCTCCGCTATGTGTTCCTCCACAGATGAACTTTTGATGAGGACATCATCTACATAAGCCAGGTTACCCCTCGCACCCAGGTCGGGCATGGCCTTATGTAGGAAAATATTGAACTCATTACCGGAGTTAAGGTATCCGAAGGGAGTCCGGGTCCATGTATTCTGCTGGCCCCCAAAGGTAAAAGCCAGCTTGTATTGGTCCTCCCTACTGACCGGCACGGTCCAGTATCCATTGGTCCGGTCTATTGCAGTGAATACCTGTGACCCCTGGATCTGGGCCAGCCCTTGGTCAATGTAGGGCAGAGGCCATCGGGAAGTATGGACCCGTTTGTTGAGCTCCCTGAGGTCGGCGCAGAGTCTCCACTGGCCGTTTGGCTTCAATATTCCCAGCACCGGATTATTGAAGGTGCTGTGGACTGGACGGATTATTCCCCGGGACTCAAGGTTCTTAATTATTTCAGTAAGGGACTCCATTGATGCGAGAGGCAAGCGATATTGCTTCACAAACACAGGAGTCATGCCAGGGTCCGTGGGGATTGTTGTTGTGTGGATGTCAGTGCGACCACAGTCATATGAGTCTACCGCAAAGAGATCTTGGAAATCCAAGAAAACTTGTTTCAACTTTTGCTTTTGTTCCAGAGTCACACAGGCATCAGCTAGGTTGACTCTCTCTTCCACCATCTGCCTGAAGCCTGGAAAGACTTCTGGTTTGGATATCTCCGCGGCCTCCTCCAGCTGGGTGGAGAAGTCCCTGGTCAGAGTGCTGATTTGGACCGGAGGCTTCAGGTGCGAAAGGCAGCCCTCATGGACCTGGAAAATCACCTCATCCCTCCTGACGTCACAAGTCACATCTTCCTTATCATAGGGGCAGGAAGTGTACACCAGGAAGTTCCCCCCATGCCGGGTAAAAATCCTGTCTGGTGTTGTATTGTCCTCACTGTCACTGTCAACGCAGTCCTTGGGGATTGGCCCTAACAGTTCATTACCTAAATCAATGGAAAAATGTCGGTCATCAACCGCCATTCCAATAATGGTGCCTGCGGCTAGAGTAATACTCTTTAAGTCGCTGTTATCCACCTCTATTAGAATGGTGTCATGTTCTATGTTGACTAATGGTGTTGGGTTTACCCCTAACCCTTGCTGTTGGAGAGAAGCATTTAGATGTATGTAAGCATCAGGGTTTTGCAAATATTGTCCTCTTTTAGCTTTCACTTCCAGGGAGAATTGTCGGGTCCTTTCTGGGATGGTGACTTCCTCTTTGATCTGAATTTCAACTGCATAAGGTAGCAATTGAGCTGACCTAAATGCTTTTTCTGGATCATCAAAGCCCATGGGATTATCCGCTAATCGGGACCAAGCTTTGAAGTTTATTAGGTCCAAACTAATGGCAAAGCGATTGAGAATGTCACTGCCTAAGTAAAAGGCGGCAGGGACGTCTCGCACGACCCAACAATTGTGGACTATGCTCTTGTTGCCAATGGAGATTTTGAGCATACACCTGCTTGGCAGGAGATGTTTGGAATTAGGTGCTTCCAGGTCCATTTCCCATTTGTCTATCAGTTTGAAGGTGGGAATGGCTGGATCTTTTGGGAGTTGGCGAAACATGGCTTCGCTGATGAAGCTCTTACCATTGTTCACGCACACCCGAGCGAGAACAGAGTCCTTCCCATCATTTAACTGAACAGGGATGAACAACTGCTCTCCAATTTGCTGAATATCAGCCAGGCTCTGAGCTGATTTCACATCTTTCTGGACTATAGGAGTGGGAGTTTCTGATTGTGGATTAGTAAAGAATTTCAGGGTGTTTCCTTCCAGTGGAACACCACCTTAAACTGGAAGGAAGGTTGATTTTCAGAAATAGAGAGGACCCCCCATCACCAGTCTGTTGTCCTACTGCTTTTACTGTCACGTCTGGAATTTGGTTGTTCAGGAAGTGAAATTCTACTTGGTCAGATTTTTGTTCAACCATGTGGCAGGTGCCGTTTAAACTAACATGGTTGACACTCTGTTTTAGTTTTATTGGTCGGCTAGTCTGGGTCCAGAGGACCTTGTTTACGCAATCTATTAAGGGTGACAACCTCCTCAGGAGGTCATTCCCCAGTAAACAAGGGGTGCCCTCTGGAGTCACTACTATGACCGGGTGTTTCACCTTGTGTCGCCCGATCTTAATGTCCAAGTCTGCAGTCCCCTCAACGGGAATTTCCTTCCCGTCAAAGTTCTGCAGTTGTCCAGGAAGAGAGGTGAGAGGAATTTGGTAATTCTCTCCCCTTCCTGCATTCAGTTCTTCAAAGGCCCTTCTGGACAGAAGGGTAGCTTGAGATCCAGTGTCCACCAGTGCCAAAATTGTACCCTGCCCCTGTACTTGTACCGGGGCATAGTATCTTCCCTCCTTCTCCTCAAGGGGGCACAGATAATGCACATTTTTGGACAACTGGTGGGCTAACTTTCTGGTTTTGGACATCGCTAGCGAAGAGATTTGGGCAGAATTCTGTGGAGAGCCTTGGGAATCTGAAAGAAAAAATTGGCAACTGGAGATCAGAGCCATTGTGGGTTCCCCTGGCTCCGGTTCCGGGCCGCCCCCCCTTTTTGGAGGCAGTCACCAGGATGGGTTTGAACCAGGGGATTTTCTTGCTGTTGGTTCTGGGATGAGATGGTGGGCGGCGGTAGCTCAGTCTCCACATCTCCCCAGTCTGGATTTGCATCCCTAGGGACCCATTTTTCTTTGGGAGGAGTTCCCCCCTCTCTGAAGGAGAAGATCCTTTTCCCAGGATCCTCTGAGGATCCCTCTCCCTCAAATTGGAAGATCTGTACCTCCTCCTCAAACTGAGTCTGTTTGGGTCTTTTGTTTCTCCTACCCCCCCTCTGCTCCTTAGGAGGCAGACTTTCAGGGGCAAGAGATTTTGTTTCCGGTTCCTGGGTTTCCAGGGGCTGTTTACAAGTGAGGAAGGAAGCTTCCTCCAAGGCTTTACACCCCCCTTCCCTTTGTGCCTCCTCCCTGGGAACCGGTGAGTTATCGGGGTGCTGCCCCCGTCATTGTTCTGGAGCACCAGGTCCAGAGTTGGGTGCGTTTTGCGCCGGCATGCCGATCTGAGGGTTCTGCTGAGCCCTCAGTATGTGACCCAGATCCCGCGCCATGTTTTGAACCTGGAGCTCTAACTGGGAAACCCGCTCAGGCTGATACGGGGCCCTGTTTTCTCCCCTGGGCTGATCCCAGGAAGGGTAGCTATCCCTTCTTTGGTAGTACCCCTGGTTGGGAAGATTTGGATACCCCTCCATCCTTGGCCTCCCCTCTCCCGGATTCGGTTGTCTGGGCTCAGGGAATTGGGGAAAGAAGGGTGGAGGATTTTGGGGCTGGAAGTTGGGTGGATACCTGGGGAAGAAGTTCTGCCCAGGGTTTGGTGAGTTTCTGCGCTCCTGTGAGAAGTTGGGAGGGAAGTTCTCTGGGTTAGGTGCTTGGCTGGATCCCCCCCTTGGGCTGGAGGAGTCCACACATAACCCAGGATGGGTCTGTTTCCCTTGTAACGGGGGCTTACATAATCAGGAGAGCGAGGGACCCCATTTGTGGGGCTGCCTCCCTGGCTCCCTGTCTGTGACTGGCCCGAGGACCTTCTGGGCCTAGCATTATTATGTGCAGGTAGGTTTTTAGGCCCCCCCATCTCCAAATCTAAAACGGGGGCGACCTTTACCTCTGCCACCTTGGCAGCAGCAGGGGTGTTGTTGGCTTTGGGGTTTTTGGGCGCATTATTTTTATTTTCTATTGGCTTCTGCACCTCATAGATCCGGGTCGCCTGTTCAATGACCCAGTCTAAAGATCTTTTCTCGTGAAAATCCCTCACGAGCTGGGTCATTATGTATTTGGGCAAGGCATGGAAAAACGTATTAATAAATTCTCTGCTATCCGTGCGCACTCTTCTTGTGGTCTGTGAAAAAGCACGCTTGAACTCCTGCACAAATTCTTGTGGGGCCTGATCCTCCCCACATTGTAAATTGTAGGCTGCCTTGCGAGCCTCTTGAGGATTTCTATGAGTAGAAAAATGTTTCAAGATGGCCGCCTTATAGATGGACCATCTTAAATGATTTTGGTCCTCCAGCCCCGCAAAGAAACTGGAGTATTCCGGAGAGAAGGTCCGCTTTACATATTGAATACAGCTTTGGCTGTCCTTAAAATGGAAAGTCTCCATCATTTGCTCAAACAACTGTAAGTGCTCCCAAACAGAATACTTGGCGTTCTTGTGGTAAGGCGTGATGACGCTCCTGATTGCCTTAATCTGCTTTAAGGGGTCCTTAAGCAAGGCCCTTTTTGTCTTATTGGCCCTTTTAGTCCGGGTAAACCTGGTCCATTCATCTTCTGACTCAGAGGCAGTGCTCCCAGAGGTTCCCGTCTGTTCTTCCAGGTTTTCCCGGATTCTGTGAGCCTGGGAATGGCTGGCAGAATGTGGGGACCTGGTCTCCTGTGTCCTGTACCGCTCAGAGGAGTCTTCAGATCCCTCCTTGCTGCCAGGATTTGATGGGTACCCCCCCCACTGACCTAACTGGGCAGAGGTTTTCAGGATGCCCTTAATGGGGCTACTCTCCTGGGGTTCCCCATTAAATTGCACTGTGCTTGGGTGCCCATACCCGGATGCCCGCCCCTCCATTCCTTGGTGGTACTGGCCTATGAGCCCCATGCTTCTGGCTGGATAGTAATCTGCCATCCCTGTGGCCCTGTGCTCATGTGCGCCAGGGGACATGGGGGTGGCAGAGTCCAGGGACTGAGAGAGATAAAGGCCTCTGGTACTAGGGCTCCTGGGGTTATGCTCAGGAGTTTCTCTTTCCCAGCGAACCTCATCTCTATCCGCCCCTGCTCCCTGTTGCAATGCAAGAGCCTGCGCCTTCAGTTCCTCAGTTAAGGCCTTACTAGACTCTATCAGTCTCTCCTGCATCGCTACCTGTTGTTGGAGTCTATCATTGTGCTGGCAGAGAGCCTCATTCTCTCTCTGTGCCTCCTGATTGGTCCTGGAGCACTGGGCCAGTCTTTGCTGCAGGAGGGTTACCTCCTGAGCTGTGTCCCTATTGGCCTGCTCCTTTCTTGCCAGAGCATCCTCCACCCTCCTGGTGTGTTCTAACAAGTTCTGGTGTTCTTTTTGGAGGTCACCCAGCCCCTGGAGGGCCAAGTGATTTTCTTCTGTTTTTCTTTTTAAATGGCAGACTTCCTGGCCTAAGGCGTCTCTTTCCTGACTAAGAGCCTGCATTTGTGCCGCCAGGTCGTCCCTCTGCCTTTGAAAGGCACCAGCTTTCTGGCGTTCTTCATCAAACTCTGCCTGGGTATCCAGGTCTTTCAAAATCAGCTTTTTGCTCTCTGCCTTCACTCTATCTAGATGACTTTGCAGGGTGGCTACATGCTCCATGCATGCCCTGTTAAAGTCTAATTGTTGCACCAGCTTTTTCTGGCTCTGCAGTAAGGAGTCCAAACTGTCTTGGTGCTCCTTCTGCAGGGCCAGAAATCTAGTATCCTGGTCAGCCTTTTCCTGTTGCAGTATATCCATGTCCTCTTTTATTTTAATGATATACTGCCTACTATCATTTTCTGACTCCTGGCTCCTCTGCAGCCTCTGCTCAGAAGAGTCCAGATCAGATTGGGCCTTCTGTAATGCCAGCAGTTGCCTACTCGCCAGATCTTGGCCTTCAGCACATTTGTCCTGCATGGCTCCCATATGTAAATATAAATATGCCGCTACCCTGGCAATCTTGTTGTGCTCATCCTTGGCCTTAGAGGACATATATAGTTCACTCAGGGCCACATGTAAGGGACCCTGGTCTCTCCATATATCTGACCCTGTTTCCGTGATCTGGGGTGCGACTGCTTGCAACCAGACCGTCTGGTCCTGATGAGTCCACTCACCTCTCACAAATAGCTTATGCAAGAAGTGCTCTCTGGCTATTTTCATATCTACCAAGGTCGTCATTCTGGAATTTGAGTTCCTTCCTGACTTACAGAAGTTTGTATTTTATTTTTGCAAAACAGACCTTTTCCTTAGAGCGTTCCTTTGAGGAGGTCTTTACAGCGTAACACAGCGTGATGATCCGACCGGATATGTGTATCTGGTCAGCTGGCACACTGTATTAATCTGCACAAGTGATAGATCTAATCCGGAATCCCCGACTTCGAGCCCCCAATTTGTAAGAGGATTCAATTCAACTCTACAGCTAAGTCAATGCCTAGTCTGGGATACTGAATGGAAACCCTTATTGATATATCTTTATGTCCAGTTCATGCGTTCTGGATGACTACCCCTATATAACACCCCTCTCTTTGAATCCCCCTGACCCCACTGAGCAAAGAAGTAGTTCTGTTTTGCAAGTTAAAAGGTTTATTTGAGAATTTAAACAATATATATATATATATATATATATATATATATATATATATATATATATATATATATATATATATATATATATATATATCACACTTTATAATAAATTAATAATTGAATATCACACTTAATCTGATATGATAAAGATTAACAACGGAGAATCTGGCACTAGCCCACTTCTTTATAATCACTAAGGAGTTGACATGAAATGGATAAGGTAGCACACTGGTAAATAGGGACAGAAGAATAATGTGGTAGAGAATGCTTTATAGGGTTCAAGGAAATGCAAGGTTGAATGAATGAAATGCAGTATAGAAAATAAACTGATATGGTTTCACAAAAGACAAGGTAATCACTTTCCCTTTGTGGCAATTCACCCCCCCTATACAATGTAAGGAGATGGAAGGAAGAGCACACAGTTCAGGTATACAATCACAATGTAATACAGAGTTCCAGTTTCCCAGCAAGCTTAGAGGAGAATAGATATGAGTTTTACACAGGCTCAAAATGCTTTTAATATGGTGACAATGCAGTGAGAAATATGCTGAAAATGCTTTTAATTCCCTTCAGGAGGTTCAGGTTGAGGATTAGTTGGTTTAAATTAGTTCAGGCTTACTTTAGCAATGTTCTAGGAATGATTGGCAGGTTAAACGAATTTTTGGCAAATGAAAGCAAGGAAGCTGCTGTTTTCACACGTGGAGAAATTTGCAAATCGCGGCAAATTCGCGAGTGCGTTTTTCGCGATTGCGGCAAAGGTATAGGGAGTAGGAATGCGGTTCTAGGTTCGTTGAAAAGCCAAGATTCCCAGCTTTCAGAGGAAAGTTACTGCAAGTCTCTAAGACAAACGGTCACGGAGATATGAGCGATATGGTAAAGGTAGTTTTTCAGATTTGAAATTTTAAAAGTTCAAAGTGACAAGTTACAGCTTGCAACTAGAAAATGACATGTGACAGCTTTGCAAATGACAGGTGACAGTTAGGAGACAGTTCTGGTTAGATTAAAATAGATTGAATTATATTATTTTAACTAAGAGATTGGTTCTGCACAGTTCTGCTAGGTACTCACAATATATTTTTGAAATAAATGGGCCTCGCCACGGATCTGGTCAACAGGTTTTCTTCACTCGCCACGGACTGTTTCTGCGCACAGCGGTCTGGGTCAGCTCTCTGGTTCTGATCAGGTCTGTGGGTCCGGATACAGCGGTCTCCGGTTCAGCTGGTCTCTCTCTGGATACAACACTGCTCCCTGGCAAATGGCCAGAGTTCTTGCAAAGAATTCAAACAGCTCGCCTGGCTGTGAATAGTGGCAATGATTTGAGGGCTGCTAAAGAGGGATTTAGCTTGTAGTTGACCTCTCTGCTACAAATTCTGAAGTAAAGTCTTGGTCTCTGAAGGTGGATAGATTGAAGTCTCTGTGTTGGCTCTCTGGAGGTTGATGGAGGTAAAGTATGGATTTTCCCGGCAGAGCGTCCCGCAGCAGATGGAATAGCATGTCCTCTCTAGCTTCTGACTGTCTGCTTTTATGTGTTTTGAAAGTGGGTGTGTGTGCAGCATCACTAGCCAGCCCCTCTCTCAACTGCCCATTGGTCAAGCTTTCCTTTCTCTCTTGATTTGGGAAAAGAAGTGGAGTGTCAGAGCGATGTCATTATATGGCCTGTAGAAAGGACACTCCCCTGTCAAATTACACACAATCTATATTCGACCTAAAGTCATATTTCCCCGATAGACAATTGTTTGGCATTGCATACACACATCATGCATTTACTGATGGTAGCCCCTGTTCCAATTCTGTCGTTTCTAGGAGCTTGGGTTCAAAAATGGCAACATATTTCACTTTTTGGTTGGGTTACCAATATTGGATTTTTCTCCAGATTTATACACATGTACACGGCCTGTCCATACATACTCCAGTAAATTACCATGTCTCTAGCTTAAACACAGAGTCTGTAGTATACATAAATAGCAGGGTTTTGCCCCAGAACCTCACACAAATTTGAGTTTGGGCTTGAATCGAAGGTACATTTTTTAAATGAAGGCTCTCAAAGTTATACATTCCTGTCATTTGATTACAAAGAGTTATCAGTGTTTCTGTAAAATATATATTTTGCTTTCAATTCAGTTCTCAGAGTGTTGGGGTCCGCCTCCAAGACTTGGGTGGGTCAGTGATCACATGTGTCTTCTGGCAGGCAGGCCTTTGTTGACAGGAAACAGTCAAAATCAACATATTCTATTCAAGTGCGAGAGCCTATTGTGTGGTCTCCAGGAGGCTCCCAGCCAGTCTGCCTTCTATCAATCAAGAGGTCATGTGAGATTCTAACTCCTGGTGTGAATCTCTGGAGGTGAGAGGGTTTCCCAGGCTTCTGGCCTCTGGGAACAGCAGGTGGCTAATTTTTAATTAAAATGCAGCCTTTGAAGTCAGCTGAGTCAAATCCCTTTCTCAGCAACTGCACTTAGTTCTCCTGTCAGAGTTTAGACCGCTAGCGCCGCCTTGAGGATTTTGTTGGTACTGCATCCATTTTTGGGATCTTTCTTGGATTAATGCATTCCAAACAGGAATGGTTCTTACATGGTAGTAAATCCTTGCTTAACATTGTTTTGATGAGGCTCCTTACAGAAAAATGGTTATGTGGAACCCCACAAAAGGGTTGAATCTTTAAAGTGGTCCGGTGAGCCACGATTTCAGCAACTTTTTGACATCAGTAACAGTGGATTTTTTTAACAAAGATCTTTCTTTACACTGGTGGGTGGCAAGTGAGGTAACCATTTTGGTGTGCGCACAAACTGCGTGGTTCTCCTGGATTCTGGCGCACTTGTGGGCTTTTTGGCCATCTTGGATTTTCTAAGCCCACAGCACCAAATGTTGCAGCATGATAGCTCAAACGTGGGTCAGGACACCCAACACCTTATACAGGCAAAATGTTACAGTTCATTGCTGCACAGCAAGCCAGTTGTCAATGGTCAATTCCTGGCTACTGTGACAAGTGTCCCTTGCCTGCTGATTTCATACCAGAGTGTTTTGTCTACAGGAAGTAAAGAGGCGGGAGGGGCGAAAAGGTTAGGAGCACTAGCAAAAATCAAGATGGCGAGATCCCTCTGTGGCCTGAACCTCTCATCTGGGCTGCTCTAACTCCACCCCTTCCTCTGTCTGCCTTAATCAAAAGTCTCCAGTAATCAGCACCCTGGTGTGAGATGTCCATTGCCATGACAGGACTCTTTTTGAAGCACCGGTTCCCAGGAGACCTCCCGGAGAGGGATCCTATTACCTGGATGAAGGTGTCAACCCTCCTCAGGGGGAGGAGGGATCAATGAGAGTCTTCCTGTGCTGGGTCTCGTAGGGTTGTTGTGGTTACACCAAGGGCAGGCATATATTACACAACCAGCCCTGTCATGAATGAGTCACTGCACACCAAGCTGAAAATACTACAATCCGATGCTATTGGCTGAATAATGTCACCTCGTGATAGTCCCTGTTAGTACTATACCTGGCTTATATTTATAATGTAGTAACTGAAACCGGGCTACTAGGGTACAGAATTATAATATTTTCAGCCAGAAGTGCAGATGGTTAAAAGAAAACACCTGTGCCTGTTTGAACGTTGTGTTCCAGAAGCCATGTCCAGGAATGCATATGAGAACTTAGGACCTGCCCTGCTGCCACTACAGGGGAGCATGTGGGGATTTAAGGAGCCAATTCCAGCAAGGCACATGTGTACATTGTGTTTTTTGGCATGTTGCATTATCTAAGTGAGGTCTGATTTGCAGTTCGGCTTTCAGAAACAGAATAACTTTTCTTTCTTTTTTTCTTCTAAAAATCAAAAAAGCTCAGGCTATTTCACCCTTGCGGATGGCATTTCGCCACAGAGGCAAAGAACGTGAGAAAGGGGTGAAAGTGTCTGGGCCCTATATTGTAGCTAGGGCAGGCGGGTCTGAGGGAGGTAACTGGTTGGGATAGAGGGGCTAGGGAGACCAGGAGAGGTGGGAGGGGCGAACAGATCTCAACAGGAAGATAGAAAGGGACGTGTGGCATGAGGTTTCTAGAGACACAGGTCCATGGGAAAGGCAGGTAGGAATAGGAGATCATGGGAAGGCTAGTAAGTGGGTAGAAGTGGCTTGAGGTTGGTCGGTGTGGTAGAGGGGTCTACAAAGGTAAGACATGAGGGAGAGTCAGATAGGGAGGAATTGGCATATGGTGTGATGGGGAAGGGAGATGGAGAAATTAGTAATGTGTTTGGGTTGCGAAAGGAAATGTGATAAGACAGCACAAGAAAGGTGGAGTGTGCTGGTAGGAATAGAGCATCCAAGAGGGAGCGGGTAAGGTTGTTAATAGACAGAGGCAGTGCGAGTGGTTAGGCAGTGGGTGACCGGAAGCCACTGAATGTAGGTAGTGCATGGACTGGAGAGGTGGGAGGCCAAACTGGGCTGGATGGTTAGTGTGAATAGGAGGGGTGAGGCTGAAAAGGAAAGAGGGGGAGTTGGAGTCTGGATTCAGAAAGAAGAGGAATCTTGTTCAAGCAGGAGAGGAATAGACAAACCATATAAGAAGAAAGCCAAGCAATGGTTAAAGCAAGGTTGATTGTAGGACAAGGGGGTGACGTGAAAGCAGTGGTCCAAGTGGTGAAACGTTTTCATGGTGTGTAGTGTGGCAAGGTTGAAAAGAGTGGGTTGGATGGGGTGACTGGTGAAAAGGCACTGGGGAGTAAGGCAAGTGCTTAATTAGCAGGTGGCGGGTGGAGTTGGATGGCACATGGATTGTGTGGTTGGTTTGGTAGCCTTAGATCATGTGGTAAGAGTCCAATAGGAAGAAGGCTTTGAACATGACCAGTCACTGACAAATTCTACTCCAACAGAGACCATTGCCCAACGCCCCTCTGGACATCAGGAACATACGGATCCTTGCCCCTACAAATGCCCAAAGTGGTACTGGAGGGGGATTTGAGATGCCTAGCCTGGCAGACAGGGTATCAGAAGGGTGCAATGGTGATGAGAAGGCATTGTACAGATCAGGACTTTCGGATAGCAGGAGCATCAAGGGCTGTGTGCACCCAAAGCCCAACTAGTAGGGTCATCCTCCTCGAATGGCTGCATTATGTCGGATATAGTGCCCCAGGTTATTTCATTTTTATTTATTTGCATGTTTAAAGCGCTAACACAGCCTGGGGGCATCGAGGCGCTGTTACAGAAATATGTCTTAGTTACATATTTATAACGTGCTTAAAATTCCCAGAGGTTTCTAAGCGCGGACCCGGGGATCAAACCTGTGTTGCTTGGTGTTGTCCAGTTTCCAAGGCGAGCACATTGCCGCTGAGCTATCCTCCCGGGATGTTATTAAAGTGGCCTAAATTACCCCAGAAAACGGACTGCCTCTTCAGGCTTTTTGCTATTGCCATGTGGGGCCTTCTAATCTTGGTAGGATGTTCTGTTTCCAGGCACACCAGATACATTGGCCACTGATAGATACCAACAAGCACCAAGCTCACAACCGCCAACTATGGATGTGTCCAGACCGCGTAGTTCAAAAGAATTCTTCGTGTGAATGGAGCGCGCTGTCGTTCCTGTGTTGAGCAGCAGAAAAGAACACCCTTTGCATAGTGACACCATTTCCCTCGGATCCCACCGGGAGACCGTTCTGCGCCACATTACAGAAAGTGTGGTAAAATACTGCTCATGAAGTACCGCACAGCTGCAAAATGCACCCTGCCAGGTTAGCCCTGATGTAGAACAAAACACCACAGGGCAGTGATTAGATTACTGCCAAATGGGTCAACAAGGATAATATGAAAAAACCCATAATCAGCTCCTGGAGTCTGATCAGCGTATCAATTGTGGACAGTGCTTGCCCACGTAATTCCGGGAGATATCTCCGGGTTAGGCACGCTTTACAAATGGAAATAAATAAATAAAATAAATAAATATTGGCGCATGCATTTGAAATAGGTTATGGCGACTGTACTGCATACGCTTTTGTCCATGTGATAATTATTAAGCTGCTAGAAGAGAAAATGTGCTCCGCCGGCTGTAGTTTTACCAACGGTTGCAACGGCCCCTGCAAGAATTGTATGTTTTCAATACCACCGAGATTATTGGCAGAACTGTTTTCTGAGCAGAGGTGGAGTTTATCGCTAGTTGTATTTCTTGCAAAATGAAGACTTTCTTTTTTTTCTAGCCAATGTTACCATTGCACTTTATGGAACCCATAGAGACTCTTGCAAAGACTTAGCTGCAGCACTCTCCTTTACCCATCTAAAAACAACTGTCTTGTGCCAGTCATGCTAGATGGCACATGATTTAAGCACTTGCCTGTGACACCGGACAAGAATATACTTTGCGATTTCCGAACCCAGCCACATCGATTCAGTCCTTCATCTATCTGAAGTCAGCAAATGCAGTGTATTCATTGGGTTCGAGCTATTAATAAAGTGCTTAAAAGCAGAGGAATCCGGCATGAGCACTATATAAAAAACTGATATTGTGTATAATGATATACAGCGCTGGCCAATGGGCAGGCTCTTGCCGGGTCCCAGATCCGGCATCAGATGTCTGGCTGGATGTCGGAACGGGGCCGTCCTCAGCCCTGGTCAGTGATCAAATCTGCTCAGTGCGACCGCACGCAGAGCAGATCACATTACCGAGCCCCCTGCTTGGCAAAGCGAGCACACGCGAAGTTGGGGGCCATGTGATATATGCCAGCAAGGATTCTGGTATTTGTAGTCTCTCAGTCAAGATAGGGGGAGGTGTCACAATTGTACACGTTTTGCCTACCATATTTCTCCTTATGTGTATAAAAGCTGGCATGAAAAGTACACAAACCATGGTAAGGTACGCACACAAATATATAAATCCTTAAATATATTCATGTGCGTACCTTACCATGGGTTGTGTACTTTTCAGATCATCTTTTATAAAGCAGAGCATTGTTGAAAGTTGAAAGATGAGAGGGCAAGTGAGTCGTGAACATTTGCCCGGGATGTCACGTGGCAAGGGAGTTTACTATCCTGGAGGCTGGAGCAGGTCTTTCCCCATATTGTGGCCCTGTACTGCTTTTCATGGCACAAGGAAAGCATGCATGTGGGTTGACAGTGTCGCTTTTTTTCAGCAGGCAGACACAGCACCCCATGGAAGTATTTGAGGGTGGCAATCCTGCTCAAGTGGATATTTTGTTTTCCAGGGAATATTACACTATAGATTGCTGGGTTTAAAAGGTGAGCACCTTTTATAATTTACCAGCGTAGTTATAGAAAACATGCAGCATGAAAGAAATGGCACCATTTAAAACTATTATTTTGAACATTTCCTTTGTGTGGAGTCCAACTGACAGCTCTGCCCTTTCTGAACTCTGCCTCTTTGGAACCCTGCCCCCACCCCCGGCCCTTGTGAGATCCCCCTTTAAATTGTTTCCATTTCCACCACTGATGATGCAACTCAAACAGCAGCAGTAAAAATCCTAATTCCCTGCTGTCCTATGTACCAAATTCCAGCAGTCCTTCGAAAAGGTTTCAGAAACGAATGTAGAAAGCATACATTGCAAGGAGTTGTTCTAGTGAGCCCGAAAATATGATGAGACGAGCATGCATTGTTCCTTCAAATCTAGGCATGATTTTCGGGCTGAAAGAGATGTAAGAATGAGCCCAAGGTGGAGGGGGGGGGTATAGGGGGCCTGGGGGCAAAGAATGGGGTCATATACCAGCTGTGCAAATTGGATGAGCACAAAGTGCTAAATGCAGAATTTCCCATATGGCACAAAATATACAGGTCAGGATCAGTGGTCGAAGTGAGCGGGGGCTGTTAGGAGCGGTGCTCTTCTAATTTTTTAAATTAAGTTTAACTGCTCCTATAATTTTATTTTAAAAAGAAACCATTCCAGAACAGCTTTGTTTTAAAATAACAGTGTAGGAAGAAGTTGAAACTTGCACTTTCAGTGCACTACACTGAACGTTCCCTTAAACAGCAGGCGCAGGTGTTTTGGGGTTTGTATTGTGTGTGGAAGGCGATGTGGTGATGGGGTTTGTGGGGAATGGGTGCAGGCTAGCAGGGAACATAGTTCCACTACTTCTTTTCGTACACTTCGCCCACTGGTGACGTTACTCAGGTACACACCATTTAGTACTTTGAATCATAGACAACTGCACACGTGGAAAAGATTACCTATTAGCCGTTTTTTTTTTTTTTAAATGTTGATATCTTGAAAGCCTTAAACCAACCACCCACCTTCTAACACTGTGCACCACCACCTCCATTGAACAAACACCAGTTCCTCTTCATTCAAGATTTTCCGAGCAATCAGTTAAAAAAAAAACAGAAGTCTTAGAAAAAGGAATCTCAGTTTGCTGTTTCAAATGCAGATTTGAAACAGCAAACTGAGATTCCCGAAAAGCAGTAAGGAGCCAGAGCAGGCGACAGGACTATGCGCATGCGCGGAACTTCCTGTGACGTGGTGAAAGCGGCCTGCCTGCCTGGATCTGTTTTGGACCATGGAAGTGTAAACAAATGTGGAGGCCTGGAATCTTAATCAGCACGCTACTTCTGTTATGAATGGTAAAGTGGATCAGGGGGCCGCTTCTTGGTCCATTAAAGGGAAATGATCATAACTGGGTCACGCCGAGCCATTGTGGCCAGTGATACCCACATCTCTGATAATTTATAATCCGTATTCTTCGCCTGACAGAATAGATCCACGTCGGTGATATTTGAACCGAAGGGTCCTGCTGGTGGGAGCTTGGTTTTCAAAGAGGTGCTGACAGAAAGGACATGACCTTTGAGATCATTTTCGCGTATATGCAGAACCACTCATGGTTTAAAGTCGAGATCGGTGTCCCTCCCACTCCCCTTATCTTCCCTGCTGTCTACCGCATTCACCTGTTACGCACTCAACCCTTGACGTTGTCCTCCTTAACAGTTGGTCTTGGCAGCCCCAGGATAGTGCTCCGGGGGTTTGTCTTGAGATGGCAAAACGTGATCTTTGCAAACAGCTTCCATGCTTCAAGGGGACGCCTGAGCATGCCTGGAGCCCATTCCACAGCCACACACCAAATCCATATACTATTTACTTCACTAAGAAACTACCCTCACAGCAATGTTACCTCTTGTTTGAGGCATCCTAGAATGTCCCTCCTTCTTTCTGCATTTCTCTTCTGAGTCACTGCTGGCGGGTTTGTATGCACCAAGCCTATCACAAGAACTAAACTCTCCTAGAATCTCTTCCTAACTTACATCTGTTTGTTTTAGCTGTTACGACGTGTCCCTCTTCCTCCAACGCCCCCTTTCTTTTTCTTTCCACACAAACATCTGGGTACCCCAGCTGGAGACACAATACGCCACTTTCTGGACAAGCATCATCGCTTTGAGACCAGTACAGTGGTAGCGAGCAGAGTATCAATGCTTTTCAGATTACTTTATTATGGTTTTAGGTGGCAAAATAGGGTGCCTGACAGCAGGAGAATTTCACCTGCAATGCTGGTAAAAGGCGTCTCTAAGGGTTCCGGATTTTCTAAACCAAGAGACCTTTAAAAGAAATTCCACCGCAGTGTCTATTTTGATCGTCCAAGCTTAAAAAGGACAGATAAGAGGATAAGACATTTGGGCATCATTACAAGTTTGCCGGTCCGGAAACAACGCTGCCAGTTGTTTTCGGACTGGCAAACAACGAGTCTGCTGGCAGGTGCCGTTCCGCCCGCCAGCAGACTTTGACGAAAGCACCGGCACTGTTGCGCACAATGCCGGTGCTTCCGTCCTCCCCATTCCCATTGAGTCCTATGAGACTCAATGGGAATGGGGAGTAACAACTGCCTGACTTACCGGACCTCCGTGGCTGTAATGCCCCGGTTATTCCGGCAAGTCAGGCGGTGGTAATTCATCACGAGTCCGGCGGCAGCCTGCCAGTTTTACCGGCACGGCTACCACCACACTCGTAATGAGGCCCATTGTCTTTGCATACTGCCCAAGGTAAATAGTTCCATGCCTTTACCCCATGAGCCATAGGGCTAAATTAAATTAGAATCCTTGAGGTGTGGACGAGCCAATCAGCTGGCTCTGAAAAGGGTAATTATCTGCGTGTGAACATTCACATTCCAAGTATTCTTAGCGTGACCAGATTTTGAAAATAAAAAACATGGCAGGCCAAAAACATAAAAGTAGGACGAGAACCCCAAGCCCATGCAATCTGCGCTACCCATCACCTCTGTGCCCCCCCCCACATGGTATCAAACATTAAAATAAATATTTCCAGCACTTCTCATATTTAGAAACTGCAGGGTTGCAAAATTATATCTCACTAGCGCTTTGAGGAGTTTTTGCTTTTGATTGTTGTTACAGGGTTTGCTACATGTGTTTATTAACCAGACTCCATGGCGTAATCAGTAAATGTGACTATTACAAAAATGGATGGCGGTTCGAGGCTATCCTGTGGTGTCTGACAAAGGTGATAATGCGAAGGTGGGAAATCAACCTGTTCATTATTTAAAATGTCAGCTTATAGTCGTCCATTTCTGCAGAGGGTACCCTCAATGGAGTAACTTTGCTGAAAATATTGGTGGGGACATGACATCTGAAGAAAAGGTGCACCAGCCAAATGAATGAGGACAAAATGGTGTGCCATGAAAGTTGGGGGGGGACAAACACCCCTGTATGCTCCTAAAATTACGCCCATGGGCACCCTCCCTTTCCCTAAGAGCACTGGTACTAACGTACCTGCACCCTTTCCGGACCGCCATACTCTGAGAATGCCAGTATGGACCACAGATCCCCCGGCAGGCCTGACCTGCCAGGAAATCAGGCCCCTACTGGCATGTCTCTCACAGAAGCACCGGCTCCATTAGCAACAGTGCCAGTGCTTCAGTGTCCCCATTCCCATGGAGTCCTATAGGACACCATGGGAATGGGGATTTACCATTCCGCCGCCACTTATGATATCCCAGTGGCACCGGGAAATCAGGTAGCGGAATTGGTGTTACAGGGTTGGCGGCAAACTACCAATAGCACTGGCGGGTTACTGCCAACCTTGTAATGAGGGCCATGGCTTTTTAAATTAAAAAACTCTTGGGATAGGGGACAGAGTCTAATTCCCGGACAGTCACGGCAAAACCGGGACGTCTGGTTACCCTATCAGAGCAGCCCATCGGAACTTGAGCTGCCATTTTTCTCACCTGCTGCCACCAGGTTGACTGTCAATACGCCCACCCTACTTCAACCCATCAACTGTCACCATTTGCCCATTCAACGTCCTCCTCACTTGCCATGGGCCTCAGTCACTGCCAATGGCCAAAACGTCCACCATGCTTTGACCCATCAACAGTCACGATGTGTCCCTTCAACTTCCTCGTCACCCCCCATGGGTTAAAGTCACTGACACTGCCCCCCCTCTTGCCTCTGCCTTCAATAACTGTGCCAGCCATCTTAGACTTGCCTAACGCTGCTGCCGCTGTCTCTTACCACGCTTTGAACTCACATCGTTCCATGTGCAGGCTCCCTGGAATTTGGCCAAATGTCAGCGTGAATTAGCAACCATCCTTTTGCTTTTGGATAAGGCGGTTGCTAATTGCGTTAACGTTCATGGGGGCGGCTCGCACCACCATCTGTAATAGCTCTTGATATACTCGGCCATCATCGCTTGGTAACGCCCATTTTCAGCCTGTACAGCCTGCAACCATCGCCATCAATTCTAACATGTGTTAGGCAGTGGGCCGTAGAAAAACGAGCGCGGGGGCCAAATTCAGTACATAGGGACATTGCTGGCCGTTCAGGTGGGCCTCATTAAGCACATTGCATGACATTGAGATGTCTTGGGTGTTATTTCTGGAAATAACAGGCACACTTTGAAACATACATGAAGAATGTACCTCTCGCATTCTCCACCTTTCAAATACATAAACCACAATCTGCACATCTGCTGGCTACTTATTCTACTAGTTATGTTCATGGCTGCTTATCTACTTAAAGAGTTTGTGATTGCATAGCACTTTTTACTTCACTGTTATGTTATTATATGTTATGTTTTGTTAATAGACTGCCCTTATGATTAGTCTATACAGGCATGAAAAACGTGCAGTCATTCTTTTGCACTGATTTTTCAAAGAACCTTTTTTACATTCAATGTGGTTATGCAACTTTCACAATGATTACCCAATCTGTCAAAAACGAAACAGAACAAACACATTAATATGCAGGTCCTTATTATGTGTGATATTTCAATCGACCGCAGAATACTATGAACAAAACATAAATGGTGCATGACTGTTGCAATATAAGGGGTCACTGGTTGACAGCACATAATAGGTGCTGGGTTCAAAATGTGGGCTCAAAAGGCTATTTGGAGCGGGATATATGGAGCGGTATAGATTTCTTTCATAAAAAATAGATTTTTGCTAATCATCTTGGGTCTGCCGATCCAGCAGGACCGGTGGATTGAAAGATGGCATAGGCCTCATAAACATGGAAAAATACCAGAGTCATTGATATAACTGGGGCTAAAATAAAGCTTGTGGTTCTGAGGTGTTCTGAGGGGTGTTTCTGCCACTTCATTGAGAAGAAGATCAACACAAAAGCTGTGCGGTCTGTCTGTGGTACTAAAACAAACTAGATCTGTTTTCAAAAGCTGCACAATTTACATGGGTCCAGGACTCCTGCTGGTCAATTCCAAGAACAGCTGCAAAAATGAAAGTTTTGGCACTTTTCGAGCACAATGATCACAGTGGACCCGGGTCGGAGCCATCTTATTGTTTTAAATATAGCCTGTTATTTCAAGCTAAATGTGTTGTTCAGTTGTCTATTTAATAAATGGATATAATCCTCTGATCTTTGAATTGTGGATTGTTCAGATCTGGTCTTTGAGATAACATGTAATTGAATACTATATCTTAAAAGGATAAGACAGTGCACATTCTAACAAAACAGCTATCCTCAATGTCAGCAACTTCATCTCTTCGCATCATGGGAACCATTCATCTATTCTTATTCTTCTCGACCTCTCTGCTGCCTTTGATACTGTCGATCATTCTGACCTTCTCCCTACATTATCTGTCCTTGGCATCAGAGATAAGGCCCTTGCTTGGTTTGCTTTATACCTTGCCCCTAGACACTTTCAGGTGTTCTTGAAAAGCCTTACCTCCCAACTCACCCCCTTACTGTTGGAATTCTGCAAGGGTCTGTCCTTAGTCCACTTCTCTTCACTCTTTATACTGCAGCTCTTGGCCTATCAACTCTTTGCTGAAGACACTCATATCACCTTTGCCTTTCCCTCCTTATCTGACGAGCTGTTGTTGAACATTTTGAACTGTCTCTATGCCATCAAATAATGGATAGGTTCTCAATCGCTCGTGCTCAATCTACTAAGACTGAAGTTCCCTATTTTCCAGCCAAACAGATCATCTCTTCCTCTCCCCTCTTCTTCTCTTCTGACTCCTGCCCTTTCTCTTCTTCCGATCGTAACCTTGGTGTCATCTTTGACCCACCTCAGAACATTTCGGTCTTAATCTCCAAATTTGCCACTGCAGCCAGATTAAACCTCATCCATTTTAGAAATATCCATCATCTTCTTCTGTTCAATGCTGCTAAAAAGCGAATCTCCTCCTCACTCCTTTCTAGATCAAACTACCGTGCCAGTCTCATCTATGACTGTCCCAACTATGCATTTTCATCTCTGGACAAAGTCCTCAACTTCACGGTCTGCACCCGTTTCAGCCTTTCTCGCTTTACCTCTACCTTCTCTGCCCGTTGCCAGATTGGCTGGCTATCTATGAAGCAAAGAGCCAAGTATAAACTTCTTCTCATCATCTTCAAAACTATCCATGGACTTGCCCCACCCTACATATTTGCTCATCTCACTCCTTAATTTCCCCCTCGTTCATTACAATCATCCTCGGCTCGCCTCGAGCCCCCTCTCATTTCTGCTCTCTCCCTCTCCTCTCTCCCCTACTCTAGAATGCTCTTCCTCTCCAACTCGATACCACTCTAACTCTATCATGTTGTGAGTGTTTATGTGCCAAAAAAAGCATTGCTTTCCTGAGATATCTATAAATAAGTAAAAAAATATAAAAACATTTAGATCCATTGTGATTGATTGTGGTACAGCTTCAGATTTTAGGTTCCTAGCAACAACAAGGTGTCAAGAAAAAATAATATGTGATTTAGGATCAATTACTAAGTGCTTTTTAGAAAGAATTGAGGAAGAGCCTTCTCTCGAAATAGGTGTGGCAGCCAGTCACTCTCCAAAAGCAGGAGGCAACTTGGAGAGTAGGAACCATTCTGAAATGAACAAGACTGGATCCAGGATTCCATAGGAAAGTGATAGACGCAGGCAAGTGCTGTCCTGGATCTCCTCCAAGTGACCTTGCCCCTTTGTAGAGCGAGCAGCCTGAGATTGAATGCTGTGCAAAGACAAAAGGTACGTCGGGGGCAGTCAGTTGACTGCAGGAGGCTCTTGTGAGGAGTGAGGTGCAGTGTAGAGTCTATATTCCTATTCAATACAAATCAGAATACAGTAAGATGATATGTTTCTAAAGGTATTTTTAGTGATCATGCAATACTCGAGGCTTGTTTTGAAGAATGTCTGTGATGTGTTGATGGAGGGGTGCTTGTTCCCATAAATGTGGTAACTAATCCAGCTGGTAAAAGGATCAAATTGAATCCTGGCTCGGTCTCCAAAGTGAATGGTGACCTCATGAATTTGCTTGCTGTTTCAGTGATGATTGGAAATGTAACACCTTCTCAGTGGAACCCTTTGAAGTATTTGTGACTGGGCTACTTCACTCCACTTTAACCAGAAAGAAACTGGGGGTGGTGCCCAGAAATAAGAAACATCTACACATCTATAACGTGAAGGTCGTCCTGAGAAAGAGGGAATTGAGACGGGTAATTAGACAGATAGGGCACCAGCCTGATCTGTCTTTTATGGTTAATGAGATCCTCACCCATAGGGCGTGACAGTCCTATATGAATTGGCTTGGCTACATTCGGGCCCAGAGGTATCAAACAGATGGCGAGATGATGTTTTCTATTCTGTCGAATAAAAATGATCAGTCTTTCTGGAGCTTAATTAATGAGGTAGAGATCTCTAAGCCTAATAAACAGACACACTCAATATTCAAGAAAGACTGAGTCCTTGTACTTTTTCCTAAGTTTTGAATGCTCAATCTACAGGGAAGGAGTTTGCCTACAGTAAAGACCATTTTAGTAAAGTCACGAGTAACCCTTTAAATTTCAATTATGAGAATGTGCATGAAGTAATCCATAAGATCAGCACTTCTCGTGCTCCCGGTCCGAACGGTTTGTCAAATGTTTTCTTCATGTGTGAGGTGAGAGCTTGGCCAATGACTTTGACCTATTTATTTGACAGCGTGGTTATGACTGAATCCTTCCCAGTGTCATGGTCAACGGCACACATTGTGCCCATTTATAAGAAGGGAGCAGGATCAGACCCTCCCAACTATAGACGAATTGCCATTTTGGATGTCAACAGCAAGGTGTTTGCTTCTATTTTGTTGTAACACCTTGAGCAGTGGGCATCCAAGATAGGCCGAATTGAAAAATGGCAGATTGGATCCAGGAGACACATGGGCACATCTATAAACGGTCTGATGCTAAAGTGTATACAACATCTTGCATGGCACAGGAAGTATGACTCTGTTTATATTGCGTCTGTAGACCTTACAGCTGCCTTTGATGTCATTGACTGAAATCTTTCATGATCTAAATTGTGCATATGGGGCATTCTGAATGGCCTTTTAAGGATGCTTTTCGGTCTCCATTTAAACTCCAACATGCCGGTCCGATTAAATCACGATGGGCAACTCTGTCGTAAAATGTTCACCTTTTGCGGGGTGCGGCAGTGTTGCGTATTAGCACCCTGCCTGCTTAATCTATATATGGCTGATATCAGTGATTATTTGAAGTCTGTCTCCATGGTATCCCCCAAATTGCATAAACTAAAACCATTTTGAATAGCTGCATCACCAGATCAATGGTCTTTCTTCATTTATGGGCAAACATTCTTTGCAGATTAATCCAGCAAAGACCAAAATCATGCACTGCTCGAAACGGAATAAGCATACTACCTTTCGCTGGTGCATTCGGACTGAGCCCCTGGGAATTGTTGATGGCCTCATCTATTTGTTTTTTTTATCAATACGAAATCAGGCAAACCTAAACTTCAATAGTGGTTAGAAGGTTGTGCCTCTGCCCTTCCGAATCAACTGTCTAGGGTGGACGCCCATTATGCCAAATATTCTTTACTACCTTCCATTTGGTATTAAGGTTCTTCCGAAGATTTTGTATGGGATGGAATTGTATGCTTTATCAATCTTAGACTATTTGCAGTTGCTTGAGGCATTGGTCTGGAGTATTGCGTTTTCTGAACTCAGTTCCTCTAAGTGCCATTAGCAATAAGTTGGGTATCATGTCAATGAAGACAAGAGCACAATGGACAGGAGCCGTTCCAATGCACCACAATCCTTTGGTATCCTTGATGTAATTTGTGATATGTCATATGATGACATTATTGATATCATCAATAATATTGTTAATGCTGTCAAGTGTGCTCTCATCAATTTATTTTATATACATGTTTTAGTGCTGGCCGTACCCACAGGGTCTCAGAGCGCCTTACATGAGTCAACATTTGAAAAGGTGGGAGTTCAAAATAGAAGTCCAAAATGTGTTCAGGAAATGATAGGAAGATTAGTATAGTCAAATGATCGCAGTGGAGGGGGCCAAGGTTATGTGTGGGGAAACAGGTATGTTTTGAGTCTGTCTGTAAATGTAGTGATGGAGAATGCAGTGTGTATGTGAACAGGTAGGGTATTCCATGGTCTGGGTGCCCAGTGGGTAAGTGTTTGGTTTTGTATGCATGTGAGTTTGCAGAGTGGCAAGTGTAGAAGTTGTTAACTGTCTTGTCTGGTGTTTGTGAATGTGATGGATTTGAGTTGTTCATGAAGGTAACATGGAGTTTGGAGGCGGATGGCTTTGAATAAAATGCAGAGGACTTTGAAGGCAATTC
This sequence comes from Ambystoma mexicanum, assembly GCF_040938575.1. Classification (NCBI taxonomy): domain Eukaryota; kingdom Metazoa; phylum Chordata; class Amphibia; order Caudata; family Ambystomatidae; genus Ambystoma; species Ambystoma mexicanum. The sequence continues at coordinate 833,656,521 of NC_090929.1, forward strand.
TCTGGGATGAGGGGAGCCATTCAAGCTGAGCAAGAGCGGGGTTGATGTGTGAATGTTTGGATAGGTGGAGGATGAGTCTGGCTGCTGCATTTCATATTGCTTGTGGAGGCGCAAGGATGCTGTTGGGGAGTCCAGTGAGGAGAGCATTTCCACAGTCCAGCTTAGAGAGAACCAATGCTTGGGCATCGGTGCAGACGTCATCAAGAGGAAGGATATGTCTGGGTTTCTGAAGGAGGTGTAGTTGTAGATTGCATGTGTTGGGTACAGCGGCTATGTGGTGTGCGAAGGAAAGGTGGGGGTCGATGGTGAAGTTAAGGGATTTGACAGGTGTGGCGAGGGATATGTGTGGGTTATCCATGATGAGTTATTGGATCCAGAGGGTGAGGTCGGGTGTGTACCTTGGGGCGCAGATAAGGAGGTATTCTGTTTTGGAAGGGTTGAGTTTGAGGAAGTAGGTGGTCATCCAGTTGGTGATGGTGGAGAGATAGGTTTGAGGGTGTAGAGTTGTGAAGGGGATGAGTATATTTGAGTGTCATCTGCTTATTGGTGGAAATTGACTTTGAGTTTGCTAAGGGTCTGACCAGGGGATTCAACATATAGGTTGAAGATGAGTGGAGATAGGGAGTAGCCTTGTGGGACCCCATATTTGACTGGGGTAGGGTCTGATCGATAAGGGGGCATGGAGACAAAGTGTGTCCTGTCAGAGAGAAAGGATGTGAACCAGTCAAGTACGGTGCCAGAGATATTCATCCTTTGGCTAAGATGTCAAGTAGAGTGGTGTGAATGGTGTTGAAGGGTGCAGAGAGGTTGAGGAGTATGAGTAGTCAGAGGTGTTGCTAGGGACTCTTGGGGGGCTATAGCCTCAGGTCTTTTGGTTGTAGCCATGAATAAAAGCTCAGGGGCTACAACCAAAAGGCTAGCTAGTCCCGAGTCTGGACAGGCCTGATATTAGTGTAGCCCCAGATCTTTCCAGAACTTGCAACACCCCTGCGAGTAGTGCTGTGTGTCCTTTGTCTGTAATGCTGTGGAGGTCATTGATGAAGTGATGAGTAGTAGTCTCCGTGCTCTATCAAGGTCGAAGGCCAGATTGGAAGGGGTTGAGTAGGTTGTTTGTGGTGATGTGTTGTTGCAATTGGGAACTGACAAAGCATTTGAGGATTCCGGTGAGGTATGGTAGGATAGTAATCTTGCAGTAGTTTTCAGAGAGCATGTAGTCAAGAGATGTGTTTTTGAGGAGGTGTGAGGTTTGTCCAGTTTTGAGTGCAGTGTGCATAGTACCATGTGAGACAGGAGTTGATGTTGACAGTGGGGAGCTAGGGTGATCATGGAACTGGATGCAGCTTGAGGTGGGCATGCATCATCCAGGAAGTGTGCAGGTTTTGTTTTGGCAGTGAGGGTTATGAGGGTATGATATATGATATTTTATTTGTATCGCGCACGTACACTGGTGCTTCAGAGCTAGGTTGATCATGGAAATGGATGCAGCTTGAGGTGGGCTGCATCATCCAGTTAGTTTGCAGGTTTTGTTTTGGCAGTGAGGGTTATGAGGGTATGATATGATCTGATATTTTATTTGTATCGCGCAGAGCGTGACTAGGCAAGGGAGGTGAAACAAGGGAGAACACAAAACAACAACGATCTTACTAGGCCCAGTGACATTGTGAACGTGCAAGTACATGGGAAGGGGAAAAGGGAAAAAGTGCATGGAAGGGGGAGAGTGGAAAGTGCAGAGAAGAGTAGATAAATAAATAATACATTTTAAAAAATAGAATGGAGGCAATAAACAGTGAGAGTGCAGCCAGCAAGTGGCAAGTGCTGTGTTTATGGCGACAGACTGGGTAAGTCTGATAAGTGCAGAAAGGAAGAAAATGGGATGGGGGGCTGTATGGGTACAGATACAGTCCATCCAGTGCAAGGGGTGGCCGGGAGGCAGTGCAGGAGGCCGGCAGGGTGAGCAGGTACCTGGACCCAGGGGAAAGAGGGTGGCCAGGTGCACAGTGACAAGAGAGAGCGGGTCAGCAGGGGAGAGGGGGAGAGAAGGCAGAAACAAAGAGGAAGATCTTTAGGTGCTTCCGGAAGCAGAGATGGTTCTCCTCAAGTATTAGAGCGGCAGGGAGACTGTTCCAGAGGGAGGCCCCAGCCGAAGATAGAGATCTACCCCCAGCTCTTTCTTTGAAAAACGACTAACCCGGAGGGAGTTAGAGGTAGAGAAGTGAAGACCTCGAGAGGGGAGGTATTTGCGGAGGGATAGCTGAAGATATTTTGGACCCAGGCCCCAGAAAGCCTTGTGGACAATGCAGAGGGTTTTGAATGTAATCCTTGCATCCACTGGGAGCCAAGGGAGAGATTTCAGAGTGGGAGAGATACGATCCCAGGGCTTGAGGCCAAGGACAAGTCTCGCAGTCCTGTTCTGGATAAATTGCAGAGGGCGGAGAGTAGAGGCAGGTAGATTTAGAAAGAGGCTGTTACAATAGTCCAACCTAGAGAGAACCAGAGCTTGAGAGACAGTGTGCTTCTGAGGAAAGGAGAGGAAAGTCAAAGTAACTCTGAGGAGGTGCAGTAGGAATGTTCACTTTTTAGAGACCTCAGGTATATGGGCGGAGAAGGAACGTGTGGAGTAAAAGATGACCCCGAGGTTCTTAGCCTCGCACGTAGAGGTAGGAGGCATGCCAAGGGAGGCAGGCCAGAGTGTGAGGGAAAAGGATGGAGATGGTGTGCCGATGAGGAGGATCTCAGTCTTGCTGGCATTCAGACAGATATCATTGTGGCACACCAATCTTGAATGGCAGTTAGGCAGTCCGAGATGATAGAGGCGGAGGAGGTGGCTGAGGGCAGCCGGAAAATGAGTTGAGTGTCATCAGCATAGCAGTGGAAATTTGAGCAGAAGATGGCAATGCAGTGGGCAAGAGTTGCCAGGTATTGGTTGAAAAGCCAGGGTGAGAGGTTAGAACCCTTGGGAACCCTGCAGGTAGAGAGGAAGATAGATGGTAGGAAGGACCCGAGTTGGACCTGGGAGGGTCGATCAGAGAGAAAAGAGGTCAGCCAGGCCAGAGCCTGATCAGTGATACCCAGGTTATCACGGAGCCGGTTGAGCAGGATGGTGTGGTTGACCGTGTCAAAGGCAGAAGAGAGATCAAGAAGGATGAGGACAGAGGGAATGTTAGAGTCCAGTTTGGAGAGCAAATCTTCACGGATGTTCAGGAGAGCAGTTTCTGTGCTTCTGGCTGCTCTGAAACCAGGCTGGTGGTCATGAAGACAGACAACAGAATCTGAATGAAGGTTAAGCTGAGAGATGGCCAGCATTGGCGATGGGGTGGAAGATGTCCCATATATTATACTCTTTGGGAGTCAGAGGTGAGTGGGAGAGCTGGAAGGAGGGCTGTCCTAATGTGTATTTTGGAGTTGAAGTAGTTCATGAGGGAGTTGCATACTGCATTGGTTAGGGGTGGGGAAGGTCTGGATGGTGGCTTAGAGGGGGATTTGATAATATTGAACAGTTTCTGGGTACGATTGGTGGTTGCTTGGAGTTGTTGGAGGTAATGGGTGGCTTTAGCATTGTGAATGGTTGTTTTGTATTTGTTGTGGCAGTGTCTGAGGGGTGTCCCTCGTTGAGGGGCATGGGTTCTTTTTCCAAGCTCTTCCTAGACATCTGGCTTCCTTCTTGATGCAGAGGAGGGAACTGTTGAACCATGGTTTGTGGTGGTTGTTGGGTTTTATTTGTAATTTGAGAGGTGCGATTTTGCTAATAATGTGTGGGATAGGTGATAAGTTGTGTGAGCTCATAAGGGGTGAAAGGAGCAAGGATAGTCTTTAGCAGGGGGTTGCTGTTTAGAAGGGAACTAGCAGGGTTGATGTTGCCACAGTAGATGTTGTTGTGTGAGGAGGTGTGATTTTTAGTAGTGAATTCCGTCCAGTCGCTCTGAAAGTTGTAAGAGTTCAATAAATGAGCTTGAGAACGGTGCGGTGTGGGTGTGATAGAGGAGAGCAAGTGAGAGAGAGCGCTTCAAAGGATGTGTATGGGGAGGATTGGATTACTAAATGTTACTGTGTCTTTACATATGATGGCAATGCCACCACCTGGTTTGTGTGGGAGGCCTCTGTGATGGATGAGATGTGCAAGGCAAGCATGTCAGGGATAATCAGTATGGGGTGGGGTCTTAGCCATGTTTCTGTAAGGAAGAGTTTATCTGGGTAATGTGCTAATGGGTTCATTAGTTTCATGTGTGTGAGCAGGTACCCAGTGGCAGTTGAGAAGAATGCAGGTGCATGGAATTAGATTGTTTTGTGCTGTGTTGTGTTGGAGTTTGATTTGGATGTTTGGGTGCTTTATGCAATGTATAATTGTGGCGACCTGTTGCAAATAAGGTCTAACCAGGAACACAAAATGAAAGAGAGAAGTATCTAGCAGCAAACCGTAGCTGTGGCTTCCTTTGCTCTGGATACCAGGGCGAATGGACTCCCAAAGGACAGTGCTTATATACCCAAAGTAACCTGCAAGTAACTTTGTCAGAGGTAATGTGAGCAGTCCCTATATCGGTCCTGGATGCTTCTTGTAGGTGCCCTGACCTCTGTATCAATAAGGTCATAAACTGCCCAATGTGAGTGCCTGGAGTTCCTTAACTGTAGAATTTCTGGTGCTTTCTAAGCATCAAAGTATAACCTTAATCTTGCTTCCATTACGCAATTTCTAGTCTAAAAAATAAAATGGCCGTCCTGAACTAACTGGTTAAAAAGTAGCCCAATTCAGCTTTTTGTTTTTCAGTTAATATATTGAGGCAGAGAGAAAGAAAGAGAGAGTGAGACAGAGAGAGAGTATGTGTGTGTGTGTGTCCTATTAACTTACCTGCAATCGAATTGTTATATGACCTCACTCATAGCACATTGCAGAAGAAACGAAATGGTCACACGACATCCAGCAGGTTCCCTGTAAACCAGTGCCTCGGCCCACAGGCGAGAGAGTCCTGTTGATGGTCGCGTTGCTTCAGCGGGTGCTAGGCCAGCGAGCTGCTGTTCCCAGGCACTCATTTGTACTCGCTATAAAGGGATTAGCTCGGCCTCGCTGGCTTTGATATTTGATTGCCAGCGTGTGACCTGCTGTACCGCCTCCTTGGCTGCCCTTGCATGAAAGCCGGCAGCAGATCTCATTTGCCTGGGCACTGCTTTTTTTTCCCTTGTCTTTTGTTTTTCGTGCCAGGGCACCATCTCTCGTGAGCAGTGAACTGTGGCACACGCTGGTGGAATAGCATACGTAAACATAACACACGGCAACTTGAAAAGCACAGAAGCTTTTTTTTTTTTTTGCACATCATGCGTTTGCAAGTCATTATTTGCAAGTCATTAAATTGCTAGCTCCAGATATGGGGCCTGATTCACAGACGCGTTTTATAATGGCGCAATCCCATAGGAAAACGTTCTGGCAATCAGGGCCTATAATCTTTATGATGTTTTAGAAGTGCGAAGGGAAATTAAACACCAAACATCTCCTTGTTTTCATGTTAATTCTCTCTTTGCTGATTCTAAGTGGGCTGCAAGAAAGAGTTTTAAAAGTGTGATTGTGAGGTTGGACCGTTTTATATGCGATCAATGTACATATAACTGGGGGAGACCGCCAGGGAATTCACGGCTAGAATCTAACCAGAAGTGAGTCAGTGGGGTCAAGCCTGCGCCACGAGCCAAACACACGCTGAGCCAGGAAATTGGCGCGACTCTTAGAATGGAATATTTTACAAACCCCCAATAGATTTGCACAAACTATAGCTAATGCTGGGTGGCCGTGGGATACAGCACCCACATTGCAGACTGGGCTCAAACCCTGCGTTTAGCACTCACACAAAGTGTGTGATCCTGGGCAAATAATTTAAGTTCACTATTTTATCTACCAAAATTGGGAATTCGTAGAAATGATTCCGTTTGCTATTTATGCTATTAAAGAAACACCTCACTTATGGTCTACTAGACTATAGTGTTGCTGCAACCATATACATGGCTAATAGTGACCATTCTACTATATATTGCCCACCACAAAGTTATTTGTCTCTTGGCAGATGGGGTGTCAGAGAAAGAGGGATAATATCATGGATGACCTAATGAAATTGAAATGCATGGGGCAGTGCTGGGGTTTGAAGGGTGGTGGGGTGGGGAGAAAGAAGCAAGGATCATTCCCGGGGACTGGGTGGACATCACTCAATGGCTTTTGGATGATGCGGAGGGGATATAACCACAAATGACTCTCAAGGGAAGGGCCTGCTGGCGAAAGCACAGGTATTTGAATGGTGGTTAGGGGGCTGAAGTAGGGTGACCAGTCGTACCGGTTTTCCCAGAACCGTCCTGGGAAATCACCCTCCGTCCCAGGGTCCCTGGAGTTATTTAATTTGATAAATCCCATCCTGGGATTGAATGGTTGGGTGTCTACGGTCCCGGTTTTTGCCGGGAAGTGATTCCGAAATCCCGAAATCGGACGTGGGGCAACTCTTCCTGTGCTTGAATGGTGATGTGAATGCTTTTCATGCCCCCATTTCCTCCCCATAACCCACCCTGGCCGCTCTCCTCCAATGAGAGGAGTGTGCCTGTGAGCACACACCACACAACAGGCCAGTGACATAGAAGTAGGACTGCAGTTTTATTTGGGTTTACTGTAGTCCTACTTCTATGTCTATGGCCTGTCCCTTTTTTTTATATGGTGACCCTAGGCTGTGGGAGAGAAACAGGAATTAGACTCTGGAAATGGGTGTGGGGAGGAACAAAGGGGCAGGGCCAAATGGCGAAACAGGGATGGACTTACCTGGCTTGTGCACAAAACATTGCCAAGTTGCCACTTCTCACCAACCTGCTCACCGCTCCACTCTGTAGCCTACTTGCCTTGCCCCAGCCAATGAATGAGTTGTGTGAGAGGCAGGTGTGAGGACGGGAAGTCAGGCAACAGCTGCTCTGGACGTGCTTGGTGGTCACATCAGTCAAGCGTCCCTTCAACATTTTCGTTTTCAATGGAAATACTTTACCCGTGAACGGGAGGCAAACCTTCCAGGACAGCACAGAAAAGCAGGCGGGCAGCAAAGAAGGTCTCATTGGTCAGCTGGTCCTATAGGCTGACGCTGGCCGAATACAAGGGTCGGGCTAAAGTCCATGTGTCGGTCCAATCCAGACCGAGCCTCGCCTCGCTCGCCCAGCTCTACATGTAAATAGGAAAGACTGAGGGGTAAGAGAATTCCGAATCCAGAAAGCATTGTCCGGTACACATTACCAAAAAGGTGTTCCGGTGCAAGCAAAACAAAATGGGAGTTTACACAAGAAACAAAACGTATCAGAAGGCAGAATGGTAAGACCGAATGCTAGAGTGACAGCAAGGCCACCCAAGGTCAGGAGCCCACTGAACCTTCCTAACTTGAAACGGTATTTCACACATCACAAGGCCTAATACAGTAGCACCCGTAGAAGTGAAAATTCTGTGATTTAAAAAGTGTGGCGGAGCGGAGCTACTCCACACCAGCAGTGCGCATTGAGCAAGAGTGCTGGGCCCTAACCCCAGGTCTTATCAATTATTGAGAAAGATGTCGAGACATTATTTCATCTACTGCTCAAGCACTAAAGGATGATACTAATCAATCTTTAGCAAGGGTTATTGAGGGGAATAGTGTTTCTGTGACAATGAGGATGAATTTAGATCTTTGTGGCTGGAGGGGAGCGATAGAAAACGCATGCCTTGCCATCTTGCTGTGCTGGGAGATAATAGCAACAAGGATTCAGGAGTTGAAACAATGGCCAAAGAATACTCCATTCTGAACTATGTGGCAGTAATATTGTGTGGAAAGCTGTTACAAATAATGTTTAGGACTGTACAGTAAGGAATTGTTACTGTGGTGCCTGTCCTGATAGTTCTGATATGTGTTTCAGTGGTGAAAGTGATCAATTACAAGAATATTATATCCCTGATTGGTGAGAGGGGAAATATCATTGTGACTCCCTACGTGTCAGGGGTTTCATGAAATATGGCGATTTAAGCCGAATTATGTTTTATATTCAAGCACGTTTTGTGTGTAATGCTTTGTGTATTGGAACATACAGACGTTTTGTTTGAACCTTGCAATGCTAAAGAAACTAAAACAAGTCAAGGTGTTGAGGGGCAAGCCATCTAATCCTCTGTGGAATTTGAACCACTGAGCAGACGTCAGCCAGTGCATAGCTCCAGAGGATGTGTACACATGGTCATGCAACTTCATCATCACAATAATTCACCACGTTACTGGATTTTGACACACAAATGGTATCTAAAGTAGCGATAAGCAAGAGCAATGTTTAATAATTAAGTAATAGTAGAATGCTGTATCTGCTTGTCTGCTGAGTTAGAAAGCGTGTACCGTGCAGATCTATCATTCAGGGACTGGTGTTCTCGGAAGCGGATTGTGGCAGTACCGTGGCCCACCCTGAAAGCTTCCAAACATGCCCCATCACAGGACTGAAGAAACTTGACCACATTTACCCCTCTTGCAAGCAACTGCATTAGTTACCCATCCAAGCTTGCTACACCTTCAAGAGAGCCTGCATCACCTACAAAGCTGTAATGCCCAAGCTACCATCAAGTAGCTGAAAAGATGACCATTGTAGGAGGACGGCATAACACTAGGCGGCAAAATATAGAAGACCAGAAAACAAGCATCCTCTTGGGAAGGTCCCATACTCTGGAACGACCTTCATTCTAACATCAGAGCAGCTACTTCCCTCCTGTGATGCAAGGACTTCATTTAGTGGTCACCAGAGGTCGCAACTACGACCTCTGAGGCCTCCCTTGCGACCTCTGTGGTGTCCCTTGTGACCTCTAAAAAAATACTTAAAAACATCTTTTTTTTTTCTTTTTGTAATGCAAGCTCCTTGGCTGTGGCCAGAACCATGTGGCTCTTTAATTCTGGAGTGCCTGGCTTTCTTGTTCAGGCCCCTTAAAAAAAGAAGAAAAATAAGAACAGGAGTGCCACAAGTCTAACACTTTCAGCACTGAGCCTAAATAAGAAAGAATAGAAATACCAAATAATGTGTCTTTCTGGAATTCGATACAATAATTGCTACACTCATTCAAAGTTTATTTCAGGCACACTTCAGGGGGTGAGTCACTGATATAGTCTGTTCTTAAACCCCTCAACTCAGCCTTTCATCCTTCAGAGGTCGATAAATGAGTACCAACACAGGTTGGGTGATATTGTGTGTATATTTTTTCTATATAAAGCGCTAAAGCGTAAATGCTATATAATAACACATCATTATCATTTGGTCATGGACGTCTGCTTGCATTCACAATAATTTGGTAATATGGGCCTACACATACTGATCTTAACGATACATATGGCGATCCATTCTTGTATGAAATGTACATCACATTATAGTGATATTGTAACCATATTTTTCGTAGTGTACAATGCTATGTGATGCCTCTTCCGGTTTTGACAATGGGTGAAAGGTCGTGTTCCATCGCTTGCTGCGATATCACTTCAGGGTGGGGTCAAATGACATCACTTCCTGTAGGGTAATCAGGGGTCAAGGGTCGTGTGATGTCACTTCCGCTACCCCTGGCATTTTGGTGAAATGACGTCCCTGCTGTGATGCCCCTCATGGAACGCTTCACCAACAAATGCGGGCCATGGACCAACAAGAGGATCCACCCACTTTGTTGCACTCCCTTTATTGTCTAGTGCACCATTGCTTTCTAAGTTCATGCTAAACAAATCACCTACACACATACATACAGTCATACATGCATTTGGGATGGGAGCACATGCAAGGGTGCTCTACCTCATCCTTGCAACTGACAATATTTGTTGTTGGTGTCTTCCAAGGCATTTCTCATGTGAGGGAAGAGGCCCAGGTCCCTCTCCGCAGCTTTAGGAAAACCATCTACTCCTCTGCAAGGAAGAAGAAATGCCTGCTTCTCCTCGTGGCCTGCTTGAGAATGGTGCAGGAACTACATAGAGCAGATGGAGCATGGGTGGGAGTCGACTCTGGCCACAACTCATGGACGTAGATTACTCATAGTACTCTTTGGACTTCAATACAAGAACGATGAATAGACCTCCAACTTGCTCTAGTGAACTAGGTTGTTTCATTGGTAGAATTGAAGGCAAAATGCACTTTAAAATAAAAATGTTGCCTCATGTAAAGGGCACTGCTAAATAGTTACTGGCATGTGGAAGAATAGGGCCTTCGACTCTGCCAAGAAGGGGAGATGTGGTTTAGGGCATGAACTGCTGACTGGACAATGAGGAGATGTGAGTTCCAATCCCAGTTTCCACTGATAAAAATTATGTGATATTGATCAAATTCCTGTGCCTCGACGTGCTTCAGTTCCCTTACAAGCCCAAAGGTATAGAGTTGGCTAAACACCAGTATTAAACTGGAATAGACTGAGCTGTCTTGAACTACCCTTAAGTGACTCAATGTATGGTGCTCCCTTATGCAAATCTTCTAACACACACACACACACTCACACAATCTTTCTTGGTTTTGCCTTCAATGTAATATACACTTTATCGTTATTGCAGTGGCCACAACTGTGATCAGTTGCTTTGCCTGTTACGACCCAGCTCAATTCGTTCTCACTACCTATTTAGTGGAGCGATCTCACAATATCTTTCAGAATCCCTCAGATGATCAAATTCAGTGCTCATGTCACTAATAACTAATTGACTGGCATAGACAGACACACAGTATTCACCACCCAATAAATAACTTTGAAAAAGTAATTCTACAGCACAAGTAATAATATTTTCCTGAAACGTAATGCACATTAGCACCCTAGATGGGTGTGCTAGGGGGTGCTAGCCAATCAGGCGACTCGGAATGTGGGCTGTACTGTATGGTATAAACCCACGTTCCGAGCTGCCTGGGCCCCGAGCACCAGGCACCCTTTTCCTTTCCTTCCCCTCTCCCTTTCACCAATTAGCACCTGTGTAAATTCCTAAACAGGTGCTAATGGTGTCTTCTCACCAAAACATATTTATGGAATAGTAATGAAGGGTCTGGTTAGTAGTAAACTTAGATAAACTTTAGTTGTGAGGCAGAAGGGGCAGCTACTTATGTGACGAATCAACTTCCGGGGCACCACTGGTGCAGGGATGAATATCGGTTTCTAAACCATCAATCAGGCCCACAACTCTAGTACAGCAGAAGAGAAAGGAACAAATTGGAAACACGAACAAATTATAAACTTCCTTGTCCAATTTTGGTAATGTGGACGGAACAGCAGGCTTATCTCCGAAAGGTAGTGAATCGTTGGTTAGTTGCAACTCAGCGAAAAATCTATTATTACCCAATGATAAAAGGCACTGTCCGGTCAAGGTTGTATACAAATATGTACTTTATTATTATCACAACACACAATTCTAGTGGCACTACGAAATACAGCCCACCCTGTAAAGGAATGCCCAGGACAGTTTCAAAGAAGGAAAACGGATGCACTCTGGATACTGACAGGAGGGTGGTCAGTACAGTAAATAATCACAGCAGTTCACGGATACTTGGTTTCAGCACAAAGGGAGCAATGGGTCTTAAAATGTATCTCCAGAAAAGGACAAAGGGGACAGAACCACAATGCACCTTGTGTTTTTAGGTTTTAGGTGTTCTTGGTGCTTGACAGTGTCGAGTCGACAGAGTTCAAGATGGGTGACAGATGCGGGTATCAGGTGGTACCAGTTCAGCGAGTGAAGCTGGACAGACGGCTGAAGGCTGGCCTACATGGCTGCACGGGGTCAGGAATTGTTGTCTCAGTGCAGGTTGGAGGTTCTGCAGCACTGTCCGAGGCATCTCGTAGGTCTTTGAGCGACTACAGCGTAACAACGGTCAGTGATGCAGTCAGTTGCAGCTCAAGGGACTTGACTGGATTGAAAATGTTTTTTATGGCAGACGTCTGTAGATGCTCATCGATGCACTTCTCCTAGCTTCTTCACTGGGCTTGTTTCGTCCTTTAAGGCAGATGGCCTAAAGCTGAGGAGTGTGTTGCAGACAGCTGCCTTGTCCTTGGTTTATAGCTCAGAAACAGGGTCCATTCAGTTCCAGGGTGCTTTGCAGCTTCTGCAACAGATTTCAAGATGGGAGACAGCTGCGGGAATCAGTTGGTAAACAGTTTGGCGATTGAAGCTGGACAGACGGCTGAAGGCTGGCCTAAACAGTGGCTCGGGGTCAGAAATCGTTGTCTTAGTGCTGGTTGGTGTTCTGAAGCACTGGTCGAGGCATCTTGGAAGTCTTTAAGTGACTGTAGTGTAAGAATGGTCAGCATTGCAGTCGATTGCAGCTCGAGGGACTCAACTGGCTCGAAAATGTCCTTTAAGGCGGACATCGGTAGATGCTTGTTGATGCACTTCTCCTAGCTTCTTTACTGGGCTTGTGTTGTCCTTTAAGGTGGATAGCCCAAAGCTGAGGAGTGCGCCTTGACCTTGGTTAAGGGTTCAGAGACTCTCTGGTACTTCCCATAAAGGAAGCTTGCTGTAGAGCTTAACAGGGCAAGCTGTGTGCTGGCAGAGTACGCGTTCTGTAGCTGCTGGAGGGTCCTCTGGATTTGGTATATCCTTCTATTCCCTTGGAGATGTTTAGGTGAGGGATCTTGTTTCCCTCTTGGAGGTCCTAGCCTTCTTTCACTGACAGAAGATGTAAGGCAGGCTGTATCTTCAGCCAGGGTCCAATGATGAGTTCTTCCTTCTGCTTCTGGTAAAGCCTTCAGGTGATCTTCCAAAAGAGAGGTTCACCCCTCTTTTAAAGCCGAATGGGCTGCACTGATTGGTGCAGGCCAAGCCTACCTTAATGAACTAATCCTATGTCCCCACCACCAATGTCCTGTATCTGTGAGGTCATAACCATAGTGCTTTGCAACAGAAAAGGTAAAGAGGTGAAAACATGTAATACTAAGTTCCATCCATCTTCCTGTCTGTTGTGGGTCAAAGGGTCTCTCTGGTAAATGGAGCTCTCTGTGGTTCCTGATTAAAGCGACAGGTCTCCCTTGAAGCTGCAGCGAGACGAGACTTTCTGGCTCCTGCAAACCACATCCTCGTACTACTGTAAACACACAGTCCCAGACATGACAGCTCACTTCAATTGATACTGAGGCGGGAGCTGGCTTCAGGTGGACACAGTTGCATATGAAAGGTTGTTGTGGTCTCCTGTCTTGTTTGTCAACCTCTGCAGCCAGGCTTGTTTGAAGTACATTCTGGATGTATGTTAATCGCTGCCACCCACTGCAGGGCTAAACAAAAGAGCAGGCTGGATCCATGGAGCCTTTGTTAGTTAATCATGCTGGCCATGGCATGGTTTGGTCCTCCCCCTTCTGGAGATGCACTGTATACTGCTCCTGTCATATCCCAACTAAATATGACAGGATGGACTGCGCCTGTAGGCTGCGTCCACCCAGTGTACACAAGTCTATGCACATGTCATGCGGTGAGCATAGGAAAAATGTGTGCAGAATAGCCCCACACATTTTCTGGAGGTTGATATATCATCATTCAATTTCATTTAAAAAAATGTCAAGAAAAGCCAGGCAAGCGCTGTTAGGAAAGATTTCGTAATTGTAGGGAACTTTCCTTCCATGTGGCAACCCCTAAACTTTTTGCTATTGTTTTCAACCTGTTTTCTTGACTTTGCCAGAGAAGTGCAGCCTTCTGCCGTACTCCTCTGGGCTTTCGCTCCTTTCTTACGGGGAAACTGACATGCCCTTAAGACAGTCAGTACCGGGGAACGCTGTTTCCCGTAGTTTCTTTTACCGTGTCGCCATTTTAGTGCAACACGACACAAGAGGGCACTGTAAGCTAAGTTACAGCTCTCTTGGGTCTCTAGCCTTCTACAGACCCTAGACACTCTTGTAGGATGGTTTTTGGATCGGTGCAAGTCATTCAGGGACTGGGCTGGTGGCAGCGATCATTTGGTTTATTTTGAGCTCCTTTTGCCGTTCTGAGCACCTTTTTGCCGCGAACACAAAAGGGTGGCCCGGCTACCCAAAATGGCCGGACCACGAGGCTCCTTTGTCTCGTCCACTGTCCGTCTTGCTCCCTTTACCTTCCCCCGGGTCAGGCGACCCGGGGCCTTCCTTATTTGGGCATGTAGTTTCCCGCGAAACACGGTTGCTTTCGCGGGCTTCTACATGTCGTTTGAGTGCCCCCAGGATGTGGGCTGGGCTGTCTGGTCCCAATACACATCCTGGGTGCCAGAGAGTCTAGGGTGGTGTGAATGCCTGGGACCACCGTGGTCCGTGATTGGTCCACGTATGGTATGTGTGTTGATGAGCGGATCTCCCATTGGCTCCCCTCCGTTTTGGCGCGAAGGGAACCGTGGATAAGAGGGAGCTGGAAACACCACTACCATGTCGATCTCCTGAGTTCTTACGAACCCAGGGATACAGGAGCCAAGTATCCTGCGAACACGAGGCTGGACCGAGGAATCGCTGGTGACCCCCTGAAGAACTTCTGCTCCTCATTGCTGTCGTCCGGTGAAGCCCTTTCCACCTAAGATCGAACAAGAAGGCCTGTACTGGCGCTTCGACCTATTGGAATAGCAGGACCAGCTATTCCCGGCACCTTCATCAACTCCTGCCGTAAGCCTTCGGAAGTGTCTCTGGGCCATCCAGTTGACTGACCAGCTTACTAAGGAGTCCTGCTCTGTAATCGCCGACAGGTTGGGTGGTATTCTGAGTCCGGGGCACGCTCACACGCTTCGTTTGCTTAGCAACCCTAAGCTAGAGGTGAACGGTGCTCGTTTGGCTTGAATACACCCGGCCGTTCCGTTGCCCTGCCGTGGCGACAAAACTGTGCAGGATTCTTCGATCGGGACGTCTTTTTACTCTGCACGACGACGAGACGTTCCCTGCTCTTCAGAACCTGCCAGAAGCTGCATCTATCGAGGAGAAGCTCGGGCCTGCTTGCTTCGGGGACCGGTGAGTAGATTAGCTAGGATCTGGTCGCCCGCCTGCAGTGCCCCTTGCTTTTCCCCGCTGTAAATACAGCACCCCTTGTCCGTACTCGCGCCCTACTTCTGCCTCACAGTGGAGGCTGCGCTAGAGTCGCGGACCGTGTTCTCCTTCATTAGGGCACCCTACAGAGCTGTCCAACGTCCTCCGAAGAGCTTCACCTTCTGCCCATTGGCACCGGCGTGTGCAGGTACTTTTGAGCGCTAGGCTCCACTCTTCGTAGGGATTGGACTACCATCCAGTTAGGGGCCTCAGAAGGCGGACATATCACACGCATTGGTTCGCACTGCCTGTTTTCCTTCCCCTGCAGGTGGATAACATATTTCGTGCTGCTAATGCTGTGAAACTGTGTATTCTGTATATATATTGGGTGGATAGTGTATGTGTTGGTTTAATATCGTTGTATATTGCTGCTTTTACTGTGGTTATTAGTTTCAAGGCCTTATAATAAATGTGTATCTATTTTTGATATAACAACTGTTTGGAGTAGTTTGTAAGCGCTCTTGCTTTGTGTGCTCACTGCGGGCTTTCAGTCACCCTCACCCCTCTTGAGACCTAGTCTTGACCGCCGCGATCGCTACCTTGATTGGTCTGGCTTGTCCAGAGGTTACCCTGTTCCAAGTAATTAGGTTGGCCTTCTGAACTTCTGCGCCACCAGGACAGAGTTCAGAAATCCGTCTTAACAAATTGGTGGCAGCGGTGGGATAGAGAGCTCAGATGGTCCACGGTAGAGAAAGAATGTTTCTCTGTTGTGTGGGCCCTAAGGAAGCTGCGGCCCTACCTCTATGGGACCCACTTCACTGTGCAGACTGACCATAAGCCGTTAAAGTGGCTAATGAACATGAAGGGGGAGAATCCAAAGTTGCTTAGGTGGTCCATAAGTCTACAAGGCTTCGACTTCACTATTGAGCATAGGCCAGGTGTCCAACATAGCAATGCTGATGGGTTGTCCAGAATGTTTTACCGACCTGAACAAGAGACTCATCCAGGGGTGTATTAGTTCCCCCTGTCCATAGTCTGGGAGGGGCGAGTGTTAGGAAAGATTTCGTAATTGTAGGGAACTTTCCTTCCATGTGGCAACCCCTAAACTTTTTGCTATTGTTTTCAACCTGTTTTCTTGACTTTGCCAGAGAAGTGCAGCCTTCTGCCGTACTCCTCTGGGCTTTCGCTCCTTTCTTACGGGGAAACTGACATGCCCTTAAGACAGTCAGTACCGGGGAACGCTGTTTCCCGTAGTTTCTTTTACCGTGTCGCCATTTTAGTGCAACACGACACAAGAGGGCACTGTAAGCTAAGTTACAGCTCTCTTGGGTCTCTAGCCTTCTACAGACCCTAGACACTCTTGTAGGATGGTTTTTGGATCGGTGCAAGTCATTCAGGGACTGGGCTGGTGGCAGCGATCATTTGGTTTATTTTGAGCTCCTTTTGCCGTTCTGAGCACCTTTTTGCCGCGAACACAAAAGGGTGGCCCGGCTACCCAAAATGGCCGGACCACGAGGCTCCTTTGTCTCGTCCACTGTCCGTCTTGCTCCCTTTACCTTCCCCCGGGTCAGGCGACCCGGGGCCTTCCTTATTTGGGCATGTAGTTTCCCGCGAAACACGGTTGCTTTCGCGGGCTTCTACATGTCGTTTGAGTGCCCCCAGGATGTGGGCTGGGCTGTCTGGTCCCAATACACATCCTGGGTGCCAGAGAGTCTAGGGTGGTGTGAATGCCTGGGACCACCGTGGTCCGTGATTGGTCCACGTATGGTATGTGTGTTGATGAGCGGATCTCCCATTGGCTCCCCTCCGTTTTGGCGCGAAGGGAACCGTGGATAAGAGGGAGCTGGAAACACCACTACCATGTCGATCTCCTGAGTTCTTACGAACCCAGGGATACAGGAGCCAAGTATCCTGCGAACACGAGGCTGGACCGAGGAATCGCTGGTGACCCCCTGAAGAACTTCTGCTCCTCATTGCTGTCGTCCGGTGAAGCCCTTTCCACCTAAGATCGAACAAGAAGGCCTGTACTGGCGCTTCGACCTATTGGAATAGCAGGACCAGCTATTCCCGGCACCTTCATCAACTCCTGCCGTAAGCCTTCGGAAGTGTCTCTGGGCCATCCAGTTGACTGACCAGCTTACTAAGGAGTCCTGCTCTGTAATCGCCGACAGGTTGGGTGGTATTCTGAGTCCGGGGCACGCTCACACGCTTCGTTTGCTTAGCAACCCTAAGCTAGAGGTGAACGGTGCTCGTTTGGCTTGAATACACCCGGCCGTTCCGTTGCCCTGCCGTGGCGACAAAACTGTGCAGGATTCTTCGATCGGGACGTCTTTTTACTCTGCACGACGACGAGACGTTCCCTGCTCTTCAGAACCTGCCAGAAGCTGCATCTATCGAGGAGAAGCTCGGGCCTGCTTGCTTCGGGGACCGGTGAGTAGATTAGCTAGGATCTGGTCGCCCTCCTGCAGTGCCCCTTGCTTTTCCCCGCTGTAAATACAGCACCCCTTGTCCGTACTCGCGCCCTACTTCTGCCTCACAGTGGAGGCTGCGCTAGAGTCGCGGACCGTGTTCTCCTTCATTAGGGCACCCTACAGAGCTGTCCAACGTCCTCCGAAGAGCTTCACCTTCTGCCCATTGGCACCGGCGTGTGCAGGTACTTTTGAGCGCTAGGCTCCACTCTTCGTAGGGATTGGACTACCATCCAGTTAGGGGCCTCAGAAGGCGGACATATCACACGCATTGGTTCGCACTGCCTGTTTTCCTTCCCCTGCAGGTGGATAACATATTTCGTGCTGCTAATGCTGTGAAACTGTGTATTCTGTATATATATTGGGTGGATAGTGTATGTGTTGGTTTAATATCGTTGTATATTGCTGCTTTTACTGTGGTTATTAGTTTCAAGGCCTTATAATAAATGTGTATCTATTTTTGATATAACAACTGTTTGGAGTAGTTTGTAAGCGCTCTTGCTTTGTGTGCTCACTGCGGGCTTTCAGTCACCCTCACCCCTCTTGAGACCTAGTCTTGACCGCCGCGATCGCTACCTTGATTGGTCTGGCTTGTCCAGAGGTTACCCTGTTCCAAGTAATTAGGTTGGCCTTCTGAACTTCTGCGCCACCAGGACAGAGTTCAGAAATCCGTCTTAACAAGCGCACACCCACTGTGTTGATGGCCGAATTCCTCACAACTTACCATCAGCAGCTGAAGTGGGTGAGCCTTTGAGGGCAGATGCATCTGCAATTGGAAAGAAAGTATTAAAGCAGTGGTGATGGTGTCTTTAGAATGTTTAATTCCTAAGCAAACAATAACACAGATTACTTACAGAAATATCTTAATTTGTGCTTCCAGAAAGGACAGCAACCCATAAAGATTGGCAAAAAATAATGTATTGAGAGGACTAGTACTATGAAGGCAAAAGTGCAGTTGGAAGGCTGTTTTGAAGATAGTACTTAATAACCTTCCAAGCATTGATCTTTCCTTTACAGGGGGTCTGCATATCAACTTGAAATGTGATGCACAGTAACCTAACCCTGAGTTATACTATATTTTGTATTTTATTTGTGTCTTTGGTTTATTATAAACCTTGCACAGAACAAATAAATACTTTTTTAATGCAATTTATAACAAAATAGCCTTACACACCTCATAATTTTGCATAAATTCATGAAAATAATCTTCAAGTTGAGTATATTTGATTTCAAGAACACCTATCAAGAACCTTAAAATACCCAAAGATAAGGATATTTGTAGTGTTTTAAATTGGAAAAGGTAATTTAGCTCGCAATACTCAGAAATAGTCTTCAACTCTGAGCTCCAGCGAGGGTTTGAAGAGTTCTCAGAAGAGATGCATTGCCCCCAGGCAGCACATGTGCGCCTTGGGTTTGGGGGGAGGGGCTGACAGGCGAAATCGCTGTGAATGCAGCAGTACATTCGGGTTCCTTTTTATGACGCATAGCCTTGTCTGTTCCAGAACTGTTCTTTGTCTGCCAGAGGTTTGAAGGTCACAGGCCAAGTCATTTTTGTAAAGTATCGCCCCACTATGAGAGTTTACAAAACATGGGTGAGTATGGGGGGAGGGGGGTGGGACTAGACAAAACAGAGAGGGGGCCCTTCTTATATAGCTTGGTGTCTGAGCTTAGTCTTTGAAGTCGGCTGAGTGAATGTTTAGTACGGTGCTATATTTCTCCAGTTAAAATATTCTAGAGAAAACTTAGGCAGAGCAAGCAAAGAGACAGAAATACATGCATCGGATATAGTTTACATTATTCGAGTTTAATATAAACAAAACCAATAATAGAACTCTAAATTATCTGAAATAAATATAACTTGATGCATTATTCCGAATTCACAAATGTTACGTTTATCTCTTCCATAAATGAGAGACAGAAATAGGAATTAAAACATAGACAACGTACAAGAGGAAGAAAGCTGTGTAAACAGCACACATGTCATAATGGGTTAAACAGCAAACATGTCATAATGGGGTAAACAGCAAACATGTCATAATGGGTTAAACAGCAAACATGTCAGGGCTAACTGCTTTCGTATTTCCAGCTCAGCTTTGATTAAGGTGATCCCATTCCTTTTCTCTATATTTGGACGACTTTTTGGTCTAAGCTGTCAGGATGTTTAACATTTTCTTGTGATTCATTTCCTTGTGATTCATTTTTCCTTTCTTTTGCTTTTATTTCAAAATCTGCTGTTCTCTTTAGTGGCCATGTTACAAATTGTTTTAAGCGTTAAATCTTTCCTGGTAGTCAAAACTGAGCTGAAACATTGTTTTTCATTTGTACCTAAGAAGCTAAAACGTGATCCGTGTATAAAGCTTTTGTCACCAAACGACCACTGCTTTGCCGGAATACAGGGATGATTATTGGCTAATCTGCTCTCTCAGTCCCACACTACTACTAAACCAGAGGTGATCCCAACCATAAAGGTAGAACAGATACAGCACGAAAGGTATATTTCCTTCGCCTCTTTGGGAATGTGGCCTGAGAGCAAGTTATAGTCTTCAAAACCAGTGTGATCCGATACAGATGCAATAAAAACAAACATAATACAATAGTGCCAAGATAAAGGAAAGTCCAACCAACGTTCCAGGAAATAGGAACTAAACTAAAAACTAACAACGCACACAACTAATTAAAAACACAAAATACTCACCAATGTAAAGGAAACACAGAATTCAGACTTTGGAATAAAGGGACATTCTGGGAGAAGAAAGGGGTGCAGGAAATTGTATTAAGCGGCAAATGTCAAAGGTACTTAAAAGTGTCTTGAAAAGGCAAAGAGTGGGGTCTTATACATAATTGTGGCCCTGTGAACATTAGCCTGCGTCGCATCTAGATGGAACTGTGAATATTAGCATGTCCACACTTAGATAGAATTGTGAACATTAGCCTGCGTCGCATCTAGATGGAATTGTAAATATTAGCATGTCCACACTTAGATAGAATCCTGAACATTAGCCTGCACCGCACATAGGGGGAATTGTGAACATTAGCCTGTGTCGCATGTAGATGGAATTGTGAACATTGGCATGTCCACACTTAGAGAGAATTCTGAACATTAGCCTGCGTCGCATCTAGATAGGACTTTGATTGAAGGAAAGCATGCCCGTGCCTAGATGAAACTTGAATGTTAACATGTGCCACACTTAGAACTGTGAACACCAGCCGGCGCCACATCTAGACAGGATTGTGAAGGCCAACAAGTGCCACACTTAGACAAAACTGTGAATGTTAGCATGCTAAAGGTCAGGTAACCCACTAACCAATATAACCTCAAACTCTGCATACCTATCTCAACCAAAAACTCACACAACCATCTCTCGCACCACAAGCCGCACACACTTCACAACACTGCAACAACACATAAGCCGGAGCAACAGCACACGTGGACTGACACCGATCCAATATCTACACCAAAGCTCAGCACCCGGTGTATACCGAGTTGAAGCTGCCAACAGAACACCACTCCTCTCACTATCCTACTCCCTCTTCACCTTACTAACCCATCCCACCTTATCGTTTGCAGATCCGCCAGAGCGCCTGGGGACCAATTCCGTTGGTGACGGTGCGCGGTACAAATACCTTTAACATTTAACATTTAAAGGTGAAACAGGAGACAGGACCACTGCAAATATCTTTATTACGTGTCTTGATGGCTCAACATTATCGAGCCAGGTCATTGATGATTTACTGCACTCGAGACAATTTTGAGCCAGTCAGGGCATGCTGTTCTAGTGGCAAGTTGGCATCGAGTCAGTTTTCAGATGGGGTTCTCTGTGGATCAAGTCAGCGTTTGAGACAGATCAAGTCAATGACATCTTACAGGTTGAGTCAGTGGCTGAATTGGGTAGAGACAATGCTTCCACTGGGTCTGGTTAGCGTTTGCGATGGTTGGGTCGATGGCTAGCAGTGAGTGGAGTCAACATTCAAGTAGGGTTGAGTTGGTGCTTGGCATGTAGTGAGTGGGGTGCTTCCACAGTGACAAGCCAGCGGTCAAGTCAGAGCAGTGATATGCTTCACTATGTTAAGTCGGCGTCCATACACCCCGAAGAAGAAGGTAAGGGGCTCATAATTCTTAAAATGCCAAAAGCAGCATTGCCGGTCCTCTAGAGGCTAAACAAGTGAGTCAAGGGCAGTTAAGCCACCTTGAAGATATCTCAAGGTGGTAAACAAAGTCCTGGGCTGCTTCTGGGCTTCTGCGTTGCTGAGATGCCTGATGCAGGGTCTTTAGGGACAAGCTGAGTCCTTTGTTTCAGTACTTCCACTCCAGGAAGGTTGTCTGGCACCTATAAGAGGCCTTCACCTCCAGTAAGCAGGATCCTAGTGTCAGTGCAGAGGCAGCAGAGCACTGAAGTGGATAGGCAGAAAAGCTTTCCTTTTCCTTTGAGCCTCCTGTCTTCACTGCTATTGCTGAGGACCTTGGAATAGACTGTATCCCCCAACATAGTTCTTGTATTGAAGTACAAAGAGGAATGAAATAAGGGCAGGGATTCCCCCCTATAATGGTAAACCGCTACAGCAGATTGGTCCAAAGCCAACTTGTTGTCAGGGATCCAATCTATGCTGGCTGCTGTAAGAAGTGTTCTTTGCCTTCTGATGTCATACCAGGAGTGTGTAGTCTGCAGGAAGTGTGGAGGGGGCAGGATGTGAACAAGCACTAGTGATATCCAAGATGGTGGATCCCAACTAATGCTTGGCGTGGTAATATATTCAAAATATATGGGGCATACTTACGTACCCATGCAGGGATGTTAATCATTCTAAGAGTGGTCTGAAATGTGAGCAGCAGAATTTGGCTTTGGTTGGAGTCTGATGATCAACACAAAAGATTAATTGCCCTGTGGTTCCATTTGTGTGATATTTATTGACATTCATCAACTGCTTCCCCTTGTTTAAAACATCTAGAAAAAGTGCGTACATGTCAGTGCTCCCACAGAACAGCACATGTGTTTGTAAGATCTGCACCAATGCACCAATGCACAGAGTCTGTATACTGCAGAGCCAGTTTGGAGGGGGCATCATTGTTACCGGTCAAAACGAGCAATGATTTTGCACCATAATATATTCTAGCATCATGGAGCCACACATTTCATTTTGTGCCGATCCAGGAGCTGATTGGCCATTAAACTCAATGTGCAAGGGCCCATCCACTAGTTTAGGGTTTCATCGCTGCTTTTGAATATTAATCTTCACCCTCCCCATTAGGCCATGGACTTCTTCAACAGAGGCAATGCAACAAAATAATGCATTATGAGCAAAACCTTTAGCGCCTGATTTGACACCTGTAGCACTCTCCTGCATTTACCCATGTTCACCAATGGCTGATCAGAAAGCAGCCACAAGTGCACAGGTTATATTTGCAGGCAGGACACACAGGTCAATGGGGATTGCACTGGCTGTTGAGATAAGTGCTCACCTATTATGTGACACGTTCAGATCCCATTAGAGCCCACTAAGAGCGCCAATGCAGCCTTGAGGTAATGACATAACAGTGACATTTCTATGTTTTCACAATCACCTAATCTCGGTACAGGCATTTTAGAGGTAATTCAGGAGAGGTAGTAAGTATCACTGTATTGCAAGGTGATATTCACATTGAAAATCTGCCTATTTTTACAACCACCCCAGAGGAGCAGGTAAACATTGTAAATAGTCTCAACACATGCTTAAAGGTTTGGTTTTTCCTGCGCAAAAAGGAAGCAAAAATGCTTCCCTTCAATACACGAGAAAGATTTGAATGGAGACGTTGGAATAAAGTGAGGAAGTGGGCATCTTGGAGGCCTATCCCTTCACCATGTAATACTGAAAAGGTTCGGAATGTACCCATGTGTGCATTGAAAATATACAGCAGTGATGTGAGCCACGGAATCGTACCAAAATAACGGAGGTAAACATTCAGAGAACGAAAATGCTGAATGGAGAAGGCTGCATTTCACTGCATATGTATGTGGGGTGTGGGGGATGTGGGTGAGGGTAATAATAAATGTGGTGGGTATGAGGGGACTGCAGGGGGTCTCCTCCCACATATATATGCAGCAAACTGCATTATAAAAAATACCATTTTCGGCCTCAGCTTTTTTTTTCTAAGAGGTGATCATGTACATCCGTGAGCCAGCACGGCACATTATCCATTTCACCCTCAATTGACGATGGAAATGTATAGGAAACAAATATGCCAACTGTTTTTGTTCTCTTCTGGAATGATACTTGTACTATTCCAGAAATACCACTACTGGTACAAATGTAACAGGGATAAAGCTCTAATTGAGCATACCTTTATTAATACCACAGGCAGACTTGGCAGTGCTACTGGTGGTATTCGGACCAAGAAACCCACCCAAGCTGTAATGGGGCAGCCTGTTTCATATCATTCTGAGAGCTGTAAATGGAGCACCATTACATTGGGCAGTAGTAACAGCAGGACCATGAAGAGACACACGTGCTGATACTTACTAGGAAAGAAGATAAGTGACTATCATCCGTTTCTTCATAGTTATATGGTCCATTCACAGAACACTTTCACATTATGATTCAGAAGAGGATGTGCGAGCGAGATCTGGTGTGTGAGAGAGGGAACTGGAATCCATTACAAGCTGACAGAGGCATTTTCTAGCAGCGGAAAAGAAGTTTTTCTGCACCCATTGGTATTTTCACAGTGCCTTTCATGGTGACATGTAGGCAGGGCACTGAAGTGTAACTTTAAAACATCTGCTGCATGCTTCTTGTGCTGCCCGGCTGGTGGTGGCATGCCAGGTGCCCTTGTACCATTACCATAATCACATTTAGGGAAAGGATCCGCAACTTTTGGCTCTCCTGATGTTTTGCACTGCATCTCCAATCTTCCCTAGCCAGCGCATTCAAAGAAGAGGGATCATGACGTCTTAGTCCAAAAACATGTAGAGAGCTGCAGGTTGTAGGCCCCTGTTTTAGGGCCTACTGAATTTCACATTAGATAATGACTTCCAAGCCCATCAAATCTTCCCGTTCCTGTTTCTTGACAGCACAAACCAGACCTGGCTTCTGCTATACCTAACAATATTGCCTTTTGATATTTGGTGCATTCATTTATTACCATTTCTGTAATAAAGGGAAACAGTTTGTAATGTTTCATCATGGTATGATCATGCAATTATAGCTGGAACATGCTAACCCATTCTACATTTGTACACTTAAGGAATGAATTGCAGTGCCTCTCACGGCCACATCTTCACTTTTTCCACACACCGCATTCAGGTGGAGTCCAGTAGTGTTCATTAACGTTACGCTCGGTTATTAAGAATCCTGTACAATTTCAATGATCTCTTGACGCAGTGGATGAGTGTTTCAATTTGCCCCTCTGCCGTCTGAGAATTATATGGAACAAATATAGCTCACAAGCTTAAAGTCAATCACAGAATATACTTGCGTTAGTCTTTTGCTGGCCTTCATGCAAAGCAAAAGAGAACAAAGATAGGTCGACTACCCCTTCCTTTAGTCCCTGAGGCTCAACAGGTCAGATCAATGACAATCTAATTCAAAGATTGTTCAAAACACCTGTCTAATATTTCAATTAGACATATTCATTTATTTTAATACAAGTTTTGCTAAACTAAAAAAGGCCTCCAAGTAAGTCCTATTCATACTAATCTAAAATATTTTTCAAACCTGTGCAGAACACTTACATTCTTAAAGGTGACAATGCACCATACCATCGAACTGAATACAAAAAAGAAAAAATCGAAGAAAGGTGTAAAATACAAGGGAAAACAGTTTCAACTACTGTTGGTATATATTGTTAATTCATAAATTCAAGAAAAGATCTCGCATCAATAGCCATGATCATTCCTGCATAATTAAAGGCGACAATTATCTAAGGAGACAGCTCTTTCTACTTTAATATTTATATATAGCCTCTCTGTACTACTGTACAAAGTTATTTGTGAGTGTACATAATGTTATAGATTAAAAAGGACACCGTTGTAACAGTTTCCTCGAATCTAGTTGACATATGTTTCGGCCATATCAACTCATACCGTTCAATCTCACAGTGCTGTTGGTCTTATTAGTTGGGGCCGTCTTCAGGACAGAGAACGTGATTTAAACATGTAGTTTATGCTTCCCAAGTTCAAGGTTCCTTACAAGGCACTCTAAAAAGGAAAATTAAAAAGACATACTTAAAAAAAACATTCAAGATGTTCATTGATGGTTCTATTCTTAAAATGGTGGAAGCGGCATGTCTTATTATGCCACCACATTAACTGACTTGTATCTCACTCAGATTTCTTTGAGACATTTAGAAATATTCTTGGCGCCGTCTGGCTGCTCTTTGGATATTCAATTCAGATGATGTAATCATTCACCATACCTATGGGGATACATGCCCCTATTAGTATTGACCTCATTTGGTTTAAATGCATTCATTATTTGTATTGCAGGATGCAACCATTATTGTGTATCAAATGGGTACCATAGAATTCTGCTTGGAACAGCTTATTCTTATACTGTTTCCGTGATGTAGTCTGCGTGAAAGATCTTGATATTATCTGTCTATGGCGGTCTTCACCGCTATTCGAAGGGGCGCTATGTTCACAATTGCACCCACCGTCTAGAAATTGAGACAGAGCCGAACAGAAATCAATTACTTTGTTGATCCATTGCAACGATATTGTTATATTGCAAAATATTACATGTAGCAGCGACTATATTATTATGCAGTCGCCCGTGAATCCTGTAGCATCAACTATTGGTAATTATACAACATTTATCTTTGTAGTTGCTTTTCAAATAGTTGTTGTGGCTGCAAAGTTAATTATAACCTATTGCAGAACAAAGAGATAGGCAAATACTATTACAGTTCGTGGCAATCCCTTGGGGACCTACTGGTCTATTGCATATGTTTGTCACGGCAAGTTGTAAAATGTAACCATGCGAGCAAAGAAAAAACATTGTGTATACTTTTTGTTCATATAGACAGAGTACCGCTTACCTCAAAATCATTTGGTATGCTCCTGCTCTTTCTGTTAGCCGTTACCGTTTCATGTGATGACTAATGTCGAACAACCTTAATTTCTGGTCACACGGTCATGTGATCGCATGTCAGTAGGTCCCCAAGGGATTGCCACGAACTGTGATAGTATTTGACTATCTCTTTGTTCTGCAATAGGTTATAAAGAACTTTGCAGTCACAGCAACTATTTGAAAAGCACCTACATAGATAAATGTTGTATAATTACAAATAGTTGATGCTACCGGATTCACGGGCGACTGAATAATAATATAGTCGCTGTTACATCCAATATTTTGAAATATAACAATATAGTCGCAATGGATCAACAAAGGAATTGATTTCTGTTCTGCTCTGTCTCAATTTCTAAATGGTGGGTGCAACTGTGAACATAGCGCCCCTTCGAATAGCGGTGAAGACCGCCATAAACAGATAATATCAAGATCTTTCACGCAAACTATGTCACAGAAACAGTATAAGAATAAGCTGTTCTGAGCAGAATTCTAAGGTACTCATTTGATACACAATAATGGTTGCATCCTGCAATAAAAATAATGAATGCATTTAAACCAAATGAGGTCAATACTAATAGGGGCATGTATACCCATAGGTATGGTGAATGATTACATCATCTCAATTGAATATCCAAAGAGCAGGCAGACGGTGCCAAGAATCTTTCTAAATGTCTCAAAGCAATCTGAGTGAGATACAGGTCAGTTAATGTGGTGGCATAATAAGACATGACGATTCCACCATTTTAGGAATAGAACCATCAATGAATATCTTGAAAGTTTTTTAAAATAAGTCTTTTTAATTTTTCCTTTTTAGAGTGCCTTGTAAGGAACCTTGAACTTGGGAAGTATATACTACACGTTTAAATCACTTTCTCTGTCTTGAAGACGGCCCCAACTAATAAGACCAACAGCACTGTGAGACTGAACTGTATGAGTTGATATGGCCGAAACATATGTCGACTAGATTCGAGGACACTGTTACCAACTTTTGTCTCTATCTCAATCTACACTAAGTATTACAAGGGTGTCCTTTTGAATCTATAACATTATGTACACCCCCAAATAACTTTGTACAGCAGTACAGAGAGGCTGTATATAAATATTAAAGAAGAAACAGCTGTCTCCTTAGATAATTGTCGCATTTAATTATGCAGGAATGATCACGGCTATTGATGTGAGATCTTTTCTTGAACTTGTGAATTAACAATATATACCAACAGTAGTTGAAACTGTTTTCCCTTGTATTTTACACCTTTCTTAGATTCTTTTTTTTTGTATTCAGTTCGATGGTATGGTGCATTGTCACCTTTAAGAATGTAAGTGTTCTGGCCAGGTTTGACATTTTATTTAGATTAATATGTATAGGACTTACTTGGGGGCCTTTTTTAGTTTTGCTAAACATATATTAAAATAAATGAATATGTCTAATTGAAATATTAGAGTGGTGGTTTGAACAATCTTTGATTGAATTAGATTGTCATTCATCTGATCTGTTGAGCCTCAGGGACTAAAGGAAGGGGTAGTCGACCTATCTTTGTTCTCTTTTGATATATAAGTCTCCCATTTGATAGTGTCAACCCCTGATATCAAAAAACAGGGAGTACCCAATTTTAAGCATTGCTTCATGCAAAGCGAAAAGGATTCTTAATAACTTAGTGCGATGAGAACAGAAAGTTCTGGAATCCCTCTGAAAAGCCTAGCGTTTCTAATGCCAAATCGAATCTTTATCGCTGCAAGATCTACTCTGCCATTTTGCCACCTGTGGTAAATGTCCCCTGAGCGGTACATGTCTGTGTGCCTTCTTTTGGTTTTCACTACAGGGCCATCAATTACTTCCTCCTTTCCTGTAAATTTTACCGAAGTAAAAAATACAGAAGAATTACCAAAAATGTTAAATAAATATAGATATGGTAGTGGGGTAAGGGGTTAAAATGAGAGGGGCTGGGGTTAAAAGGGTAGGAAAACAGGAGGCTTGGGTGAGGACCCCCCAAATTAAATAAAAAAATGTAATTATATAGTTTTTCTGTATTTTTTACCTCTGTAAAATTTACCACTCTGAATTTTACTTCGGTAAAATCACATATAACCACCTAAACATGGCTGATCAACTGTATTCCTGTACCTCCAGGAGTACATTTGATCTCCATCTGTAATCGTGGAGCTGTGGAAAATGTATCGCCCACAGCATTTTTACCTGTACTTAGCTCCACTGTATCCTCAGACAAAGGGATTACCCCAGGCAGTACTGCCAGTCCAGTGGCCATAATACAGACTATGTATGCTGGTGATGCTCAATACCTTAAAACCTTTGATTTCTTTGAATAACCAACTTTTTTTTTTCAATTAGGGCCACCAGGAGCAAAGGGCAAGCGAGGACAAAATGGGGAACCAGGTATGTTTGCCATCAGGTTTAATTCAAACACATTCATGTGATGTTTTCCATAACATTACCTGTCATAGCAGAGAAAAAAGGGATACGTATTGACACTGTTAAACAAACAATGTACCAACTATATCACCTGAATATCATGCACGGGAGCACATGTGGGTGTGTTGTCATATTTATGTCACTGTTGTATTATGTCATTGTTTATATTGAACAGCCACTTTTATGCTTTTCATGTGCTTCATGACTTACTTGTACTCTGGGCTCCATGTGTTTGCTGTTGGATGTTGGTATATCATCATTCCTACATCATGCCATCAGCTTATGTGTGTTTGTTTGTTTTATTCACTTATAATGCGCACCAGACCTGAAGGTAATAGGGTGCAACAATACAGTACATGCGAAGCTTAGGTTACATAGTTACATATTTGTACAAAATACTCAAATATATACAGGTAGTAAAAGTAATACAATAAGAAATATACAGGATATACAGGATATAATACAGGTTGCAGGTAATATATAAGGGGAGTCATGGCAAGGGCAATAGGGAACAAAGCAATAGGTAATGTACAAGCTGTATCTGTAGTAGGAATATGTACAGGATTGCATGAGGTGGTAGGGGGTGAAGAGGCACTGGCTAGATGGTCGATTGTTTCAGGTGGTTTGTTTGTTTTGTTTGTTTATTTTATTTGTATGGCGCTCCAAACCCAGAGGTAGAAGGGCGCTTAAGAATTTGGTTACAGCGTTAAGAAGTATCTTAGTGTTGCATACTTCGTACAAGTTTATAATATATACATATATATACAGTGATCAGTAAACAAGAGCAAATGCAGTACGTACAATATACAGTTTTCAATATAAATACAGTGACTAAGCCAGTTACCGCACGGTTCTGGTGTTAATGGCGTTATTCTTTGTTTAGAAGCCAGCTGATGACCTGCTTCCTAAAGATCTGAAAGGATTCGACAGTTTTGATGTTGAGCGGTAGGGAGTTCCAGAGTTGGGGGGCAAGCACTGTGAAGCTTACCCCTCCAGCTCTTTTTAGGTGGAACCTGGGCACTGATAAGCAAAGAGTGTTGGAGGATCTGGTGGATCTGGTGGCAGGCTTCAGGGTGAATTTGTTAGCTAGATATGGTGGTGCTAGGTGATTGAGGGATTTGTATGTGAGGCAGATGGTTTTTAGATCAATTCTTTGGCATATGGATAGCCATTTGCAGGCTTTCCTAGTAGCGGAGATATGCTCTTGTCTGGGAATGTTGAGGGCTGCGCGCAAGGCGTTGTTTTGTATTACCTGCAGCTTGTTGAGTACGGATTGATTAGCACCAAGGTACAGGCTGTTACAGTAATCGAGTTTGGATTGTATTAGGGCTCTGGCAAGGGTGAGGCAGCTGTTGGGTGATAGGAAAGGTCTGCTGGCCCTAATGAGCTTGCCGGTATAGGCAGCGGCTGAGGCGGTCATATTGGTGTGTTTGCTAAGGTTGGTGTTGGCATCTAGATAGAAACCAAAGGTTTTTACGCTTTTGGCTATGGGGATGGCATGGCCATCGATGGTGATGTTGTTATAGCTAGGGTCGAGTTTAGTTAGAGTGTTGGGGGAGCCGACGATAAGGAGCTCTGTATTCTCATCATTCAGGCAGAGGCCATGGGAGGCCATCCATGCCTGAATGATGGAGAATATTTTGTTGATCCGGGCAGTGTCTTCTTGGTAAATACCAGAGATGGTGAGGAGTATCTGGGTGTCATCTAAGTAGTTTGTGTAGGTGGCACCCAGACGGTCCAGTTGGTCAAATAGAGGCTTTGTAAATATGTTGTACAAAGTGGGGGATACACAGGATCCTTGTGGGACCCCGCATGTGATGGGGATGGGGTCTGCTGCAGCTGTAGTGGAAAAGACTCGCATGGTTCTGTTTGCCAGGAAGGATTGTATCCATGTGATGGCAGGGGAGGAGAAGTGGGCTGCGGTGGCAAGGTGATTACAGAGGACTTTGTGGCTGACCAGGTCAAAGGCCGCTGAGAGGTCTAGTAGGAGTAGGATTGCGGCATTGCCTTTGTCTTTAATTTCATCAATCTGGCTTTTGAGATCAACAAGGGCGGTTTCAGTTCCGTGTTGAGGTCTGAAGCCAGATTGACGTATTCCTAGCAGTTGGTTGGATTCCAGGTATTCCTGAATTTGGATGTAGGCAACTCTGTCCAGGATTTTCAGTAGGAAGGGGACTGTGGTGATGGGCCTGTAGTTGGCGGGTATGGCCGGGTTGAGGGATTGTTTTTTCAGGAGGGGGAGAACCCATGATTGTTTTAAGTTGCTGGGGATAGAGTTATTGGTGAAGGATAGGTTGATGAGTTTGGTAATGAAGGGAGAGAGCTCTCTGGCTGCATCTTTTATGATCTGTGCCGGGCAGCTGTCTCCTTTACAGTTAGAGGGTTTTAGGGAGGTGATGATTTTTTGAACTTCCGGGATGGTGACTTTCTTAAACGAGAAGCCTGCGCTAATGTTGTTGGGTGTGGGTAGGCTAAGGTTGGTGACCTTATTGTTGAAGAGTTGTTGCTGTTTGTCTTCAATTTTAGTTTGGAGTCCTAACATTTTATTGTTGAGGGCGTTCTGGATGTTGGTGCACCAGGATTTGTCTTTCAGGCAGGTTTCTGGAGGTGAAATAGGGTTTTCTAGTTCCTTCAGAATTTTAAATAGTTCTTTAGTGGAGGATCCTGCCTGAGTGATCCTGGTGTTGTAAGTCTCTGTTTTGGTCTGGATTATCTCGCTTTTGTAAAGTGAGGATAAGTAAGTGAGGTTGGATTTGTTTTCCGTGGTGGGGTTAGTCTTCCAGGTGTGATGAGCCTTAGCTTTCTCTTTCCTGAGTATTTTGAGCTCAGGGGTGTACCACGAGTTCAGATGAGCTTTGGGTTTAACTTTGCGTATTTTTAAAGGGGCAACGATGTCCATTGCTCTAGCCATAGAATTATTGAAGGTGTCAATCAGCAGGTTTAGGTCAGCGTTGGCTGGGAGAGCATTGAGGGTAGGTAAGACCAGTGGTAGTAGGGCTTCAGCAGTAATGTTGTGTTTATTCCTGGTGGGACATGCTGGTGCCATGGGGTGCTTATTGGGCAGTGCCTGATTGGTGTTGACCTCAAGAGGGATCATGTGGTGATCGGTCCATGCCAGAGGTTGGGGGTCTTTGCAAGTTGTATTGCAATTGTGAGTTGCTACCCAATCAAGGGTTCTGCCTTTTTGGTGGGTAGGCAGTACAACAAGTTGAGTAAGACCATGATGGGTTAGGACATTGGCTAGGGATGCAGCATGTGCATCGTTCGGGTCTTGGTAGCCGAGATTGAAGTCTCCGAGGATCATGATTTGTGCTGATGGTTTGGAATATTCGGTGATGAGGGATGTGATGTCTTCTTCAAAGGTCCCAGGGGGGCCTGGGGGTCTATATATGAGGTGGATGGTGATTGTGGTTGTGGGGGATGTTTGTAGTTTGGCTGTGAGTAACTCACAGGATGTGAGTGCGACTGTGTCGGTTGGTCTAAGGCCTAGGGCGGATTTTGAAATGATCGCTACGCCTCCACCTCTGGCGTTTGGTCTGTCCGCTCTGAGGATAGAGTATTTGTCTGGGATGGCTAGCGATAAATGGGGTCCGGATGCCTCATGAAGCCAGCTTTCTGTTAGGTTTAGAAAGTCAAGGTCGATGGTAAGGATAATGTCTGCAATTTCTGTGGGGTGGGCAGCCAAGGATCTGACGTTGCATAGGGCGCCTTTTAGTGGGGGAGGTGTGGGCTTGTTCGGGGCAATGTGCTTTGTATTAGTTTTGGTGTAAGGTTTGGAGCTGGGTCTAGAAATTGATGTAGTTGGATCTGAATTTAAGGTAGGATATCTCAGCACGTATGGGGTGCGGCAGTGAGTTTCATACTTGGGCCGCCCGGACGGGGAAACTGGCGCCTCCGGCCTTATGGCAGTGAAGATGAATTTACATTAGATCATTCCAGCTGATCAGATCTACATCTCCCAGAGATTGCTTCAGTGAATTTGCCCTCCTGAAAACGACATGCACATTTGGCCCTTGTAGGGGGGCTTGTACTTCCTTCGCCCTTATTCCCTTTTCCCCATTGTGGTTCTCTGCGGTCCCCATTATACACTGACTACCATTGGCTCTATTGCTTCTGGCAGTTGGATTGGCATTCCTGGATAAGAAAGCTCTGATTTTCAATGGGTCCATAAAGAATGATATATGGCAATTTGAGCCGCACGCATCAAGGGCTTCTGAGCATATCTTGGGGCCCTCGCACAACAATGAATCCACTGGCTCTAGTACTTCTTCCACGAAACCAGAAAATGGCATCACTGGAAAAGTCTCATTATCACAAGTCCTTTCTATATCTAGATCAGAATTCCGCTGGAACCTGTCTGTATTACATACAGGCCCCTAATTATAGAATCATATTCCCTTCTATACAACGCATAGACCAGGAAACGGTGCAGTAAAGCCAGGAGGATAGCTCAGGGGCAACGCGTTCACCTTGGAAGCAAGACGATGCAGAGCAACAGATCCGAGCCCTGGGTCCGCGCTTAGAAACCTCTGGGTATTAAGCACATTATAAATAAACAATCATAATCATTATGGGTGTGATTGGTGCAGCATAAACAATCCATAACATAGCATGAAATAAAATGTGACATTGTCAGCCATATTATGTTTATAAAGGAAGAGCTCCAACGGTGTCGAATATCATAAAGAAGTAGTTCATCCAGTCCTGTTTCTTTTGCATTCTGGTAATTGCAGATTGGGCCTTTCCATTAGAAATGCAGGAATACAAGGCCAGGAATGCAAAGATTAAAAACTGGACTGGGTGAGCTACTCTAACCATGAAAAAGTGCACCTTAAGTGCACTGGGTGCATTGAGAAAGGACTGTCAGAAGCATGTGTTCAAAGCAATGCTTGGGGGAAAGTACAAAGGATCCAAAACGACCCACTCTATGCATAACTCTCATTCAGGTAGACCAGGAAAAGCACAGTGTTGAGAGTAAGGCATGATCCACTTCAGAGCCATTGCTGGGTTCCTGAGCAGGGCATACTCTAGGAACTGTTGCCAATAAATAATGCCCTTCTCAACCAGAGTCGAATTGACATCTAAGTGACTGTGGATGAGCCTTTTGATGTCACCAAGGCATCGTGGATAGAGGTGAGGGACACATCAGAGTCCTGATCCTGCTAGAACTCTCAGCCCCTTTGACACTTTAGACCATAACACCTTACTCCGACACCCCAAAGTTTATGAGCCTGAACGGTCCACACCCCCTTTGGATCATTGCAGACTGCACTATTGTCAGTTATCCTTTTTAACATATGAATGCCCCTCTGAGTTCCATAATCTGCATATAAGCGTGCACAAATGCAGACGTGCATGCTGAAACACCTTTATTTTGATGGTAATACAGACACAGGTGGATTATTATAAAAGGCACACACATTTATTTTGCACGTT
Organism: Ambystoma mexicanum; assembly: GCF_040938575.1. Lineage (NCBI taxonomy): Eukaryota > Metazoa > Chordata > Amphibia > Caudata > Ambystomatidae > Ambystoma > Ambystoma mexicanum. The sequence goes on from NC_090929.1 coordinate 833,690,806, forward strand.
TATTTCTAACCCCTGCACACAATCACTAGATTACAACAAATAGACAATCATCAGTGTGTTGAGCTGTCCATGACACTGGACACTATGTGGTATAACCGTGGCACGCCCCCAATGCAATGCATAATCGAATGAAATTCTGAGGAAAGCCGAATGAATTACAGAGGAATAGGTTGATTCTTCTATGGTAGCTGGAATGCTGGGCACAGCTGGAACGGGTGTTGAATGATTTAGGGCCCGATTCATGTAAAAGTGCACATAGATCCTGAAAAGCCTGCGTGCCGAGAATGACTCTGCGCGAGCCTGTCCACATAGGTTTTTCTGCGCGCTCTGTGTATTCGTGGAATTGTCCCCGCAAACTAAGCCTATGTGCAAGTTTCAGCCAGAACGCCCCTGACACAACCCTGCAAAGCAGATACAGCCACTAATACCTACCTGTGCGCGGTCCTCGGGTGCAAATTCATGCACCCCTGTAATCCTGTGTGGGGTCCCCCGCAACCAATGCAGCATCCCAGGGACACTGTGTAGGGTCCCTTATAACTATTCCAGCACCCCCGCAACATGCATACCACGTATCATAGAATAAGTCATTTCCTAGAAAATATGCTTGCAAACCCCTGTTCCTGCACCCCGCTATAATGCTTACAAGTACAGTTGACTTCTATCAGAACCCCAGCTGTGTGCACGCACCCCGAAATCCAACATGCAATCTTTCCTTTATGCTGTGATTCCTATACGAAAGTGTTTGTAAGCCTGCCTTTCAGTGGCAGCTACATCAAGAGCTTTGCGTGGTCATTTACCTGACGTGAGGTTGTTCGGTAAGATCCATGAATACGATTTTACCTGCGCAGTTGTAGACGTGCGATCATCTCGTGTGGGCCGTCCCTCGGGAACGCCCACATTTTCCCTTGTTCTTTTCCATTTTCCGATTTCCGCCACCTACTACGTTCTATGCGCAGGCCACGCCACGCTGTGCGAGGTATCTCACGCAAAGGCACTTAGACGTTCACAGAGACGTGCTGAGCCTGAGCAAAGTCTCAGCAAAGTATGAAAAAGTCCCACGCAGTCGATTCCATGAATCGACAAACAGGGTTTTGCGTGCAGTTTGGCAGGCAAAGTCCCTATTTACTGTGCTATTAATCCCATGAACCAGGTCCTTAGGAATTTAGGTCCCATCGCAAGTCCGCAAGCAATACTTAGATGGAATTAGAAATCTAGCATACAGTTGTTATAAGAACAATAGTTAGGAGAGATTTAACATAATTCTGTAATAGAATAAGCTAAATGCATTTGTTTTAGAAAAATAAAAAAAAGAGATGCAAATTTAACTATATCGAATAAAAAATATTACAAGCTATGAGTGGAATACAGATGAAGCATTTCTTGGTGTTATCTTACATTTGGCGTTCTTTTCTTGTACTTTCTTTAATTATTTATATGTGTCATGTGCATTGCTGAACTCACTGGTGTGCATATGTATTGTCCGTACAAATTTACTTTAAAGCACTGACATTATGTTTGTTTGTTTGTTTGTTTTATTCACTTTTTATGCGCGCCAGACCCTGGGGTAGCAGGGCACAGCGATAAGAAAATGCGAAGCTTACATGGTTAAAATAATGGCCTGTGTTTGTGGTTGTTCTGTGTAGTGCTATAATAATTGCAGGTTTTCTTATCTTATCCCTGAATCAGACCACATTTTTCCAGAAATAGCATAAGAGATGAGGGTGTGTGGGAGGCTGTGGGGAGCTGTATACACATAGAACAACCCACCAAATTCCCCTGCTATCTTACCTGCCTCCAACACCATATAACCACTTAGTTGGCAATATACGTTCTTAGTGTGAATGGGGGCTGGTGTTGACACACCACATACATGAAAATAGCCTAAGAAATAGGTGCAGTGAGTTGTGAAAAATCACACTGCGTTAAAAGATGCTTCCAGAACTTGTGTCAGACTCTCTTTTGAGACCTGCCCAATCATACTTCTCATGTTGATGTCGGTTATCTGAAAAGCATAGTGGCACTGTTGGAGGCTCTCACAAGAGAGCCCAGTCAGCGCCCCCAGAGAGCCCTGGCAGCTTCCTGCCCACACTAGAGACGTCGTTCGGGCACAGCCCACGTCACCACAAGCCCAGCAGGTGTGTCATATGCAGAGCAGTCCCACGCAAGCATTCCTCTTCAGTCTCTGACCAGAAGAGGTCCGGGACTGAGCCAGCCAGGGAAACTTGATCCCTTCTCACCCGCTTCTCAGAGGGATGATCTCAGCCCCCGTATGTGATGAAAGACGGCTTGTGCCCACTTCAGCTCCTGCGGCCCTCTACTGACAGCTCACCCTCCCAGCGAATATAACAAAACAGATTGTTAATAATGAGCCATCGGTATGATTGAGAAGGCACACAAACAATCGACATGTTAAAACTAAGATGGACTCCCTTCTTGCAGTGGAATGCTGGCAGATGCACTGCAGTCACCAGGTCCGGATCTGGCGATTACCGCTAATGCAGCACCTGCTCCAGGCATTCCTACAACATTCCAAGACACCACCTGTGCTAATTGCAAATTGAGCTCCAAAAAGAACTGAGTAACTATTACCCAATCTAAAACCTTGCAACCCCACACGCATCCTGGTCACAAATTCCTACAGAATTGCTAAGTGTTAATCCCATCCACCCCACCCTCAAGGAAGCCCAAGCCAACATTCTCAGTGCAAGCTCAACTATGGCACTTCTGGTGGCACAAGTAGTAACAAGAAAGTAAGAAACAGGTGAATGCACAGGGTGCACTTTAACTCTTCTCTTTCCTTTTGCAGGACTGTCACTAACACCAACACCCAGGTCATGGTGGGGGTGGGGTCAATATCATAATTATGTTACAGCTTGTCTAGGAATGCAGTAACAGCTGTTGATGTGCCTTGCTCTTGCTGTAACCACTCAATTTCACGTTATGGCTATAACTCATGCATGGGTCAATAATACCCGTTACGGACCCCCAAGACGGGCTGTAACTCATCCTTTTATTTCGATGTACTCGAACAGTTTGAATTCAGAAACAATTGAATCAGTGCTGGACGTGCAATCAGCATTGGAAGACATTGCTCTGTTGCCTGATTTTTTTTCAATAATGCTTTTGTGGCTCGCATTGTTCTGGTTATTGGGAAATGCTGAAATGCAACTGGAAACTACAAAGGAATGTGCCTGGAGCTTTGCTAGAAAGCCACTGATGAGAGAATTACAATGAGAAAGGCACAAATTATTAGGCAGATTTTTGGCGTAATCTGTTGGCGATGCCCCAGTGTTTATGAAATACATTGCACTGGCAGCCAGGACAAAGGCCTGTGACATTGCGCTGGAATCTAGCACCGCAATATGATCACACAGAGTTCTGAATTCTGAATTCTCCAAGGGCCAGTGCTTTTGTTAACACGGGGAAGACATGGGGTTGGAGGAGTGTTTGGGAGGTAAAGTGATCGAATCAGGAATGTCAAAGCCTGTGCAGCAACATACATACCCAGCGGGGCATACACTCTGCCACCATGGATCACCTAATACAGCCAGCAAGTGAGAATCCACATGGTGAATGTTAAATGTTAAAGGTATTTGTACCGCGCACCGTCACCAACGGAATTGGTCCCGAGGCGCTCAGGCGGATCTGTAAACGATAAAGGTGGGATGGGTTAGTAAGGTGAAGAAGGGAGTAGGATAGTGAGAGGAGTGGTGTTCTGTTGGCAGCTTCAACTCAGTATACACCGGGTGCTGAGCTTTGGTGCGGGTATCGGATCGGAGTCAGTCCACGTGTGCTGTTGTTCCGGTTTATGTGTTGTTGCAGTGTTGTGAAGTGCGTGCGGCTTGTTGTGCGAGAGATGGTTGTGTGAGTTTTTTTTAGTGAGATCAGTGTGCAGAGTTTGAGCTTATATTGGTTAGTGGGTTACCTGACCTTAACATTCATAGTTCTGTCTGAGTGTGACACCTGTTGGCCCTCAGTTTCCCATCTAGACGCGCGCAGGCCAATGTTTAGGCCTCCATCCAGGTGTGGTCATGCCAACACTCACAACCCCATCCAGATGCGGCGCAGGCCAGTGTCCAGAGGCCCGTCCAGGTGTGGGCATGCTAACATTCACAACTCCATCTGAGCGCCACCCAGGCCAGTGTTCGCAATTCTAGGTGTGGCACATGTTAGCATTCACGTTTTTTCTGGGCGCGGGCATGTTATCCTTCAATCGCTCCTATCCAGATGTGACGCAGGCCAACGTCTATCTGGATGCGTCTGCCGGTCTGGATATGTTCGTCCGGTACATACGAGTGGGAGAGTCACTTGGGGATTTCATCTGGGTCTAGGTATGTGGTCAGTTTCTGCAGCCTTCCTTTGTGGCTATTTTCCATGACGTCTTATGCTCTGTCGAATGGTTGGTTCTTTGGTTTGAGTGTTTGTCCAGTTTGAGAGTGGTCGAGTTTGGAGTTATTTTCGTCATTGTTTTAATGTCTGGGCATTCTAGTGCGTCTCCGTTGTGGTTACGCTTTGAAGAGCCATGATTTGAGGAGTTTCCTGAATGCTAGGTGGTTTGTTGTATTCCGTATATTCTTAGGTAGGTCATTCCAGGTTTTAGGTGCCTGGTGAGAGAAAGACGATCCTCCGAGTTTTTTTCTGTTGTAGGGTTTTGGTTCCAGGCGTATGTCCGTACTTGATCTTAGTGTTCTTGTCGGTTGGTGTAGGCGTAGTTTGTCGCTTAGGAATTCTGCGCCTTGTTTGTGTATTGCTCTGTGCAAAATGTTTTTTCTTATTTGCAAGTGACAAAACTAAACTATTTTCCAAATTGTGCCTTCCAGAAGGTATTTTTTGATTTTCAGTTCTGGCACATGGGTGACTGTATTCAGTGCCTCTTTTATTGTTATGATCCAGTTGGGGAAATGTCGAGGAATATGGACGCACTTGACATAGACACCTAGCGAGTCATCTGTGTGGTCCTGATGAAGCACACTATTTGGAGCAAATCATCGGGTGTATTTGGCTACTTGACGACTCTGGAAGGGACGAACTTGAAAGTAAACGCATCAGCATCGATCATCAATCAAGTCTGATTTCATTTGACACTTGGAGCAATGCACAGTTGTGGCTGTAATTTGCAGCAAAATTCTTCTTTAGCTATCACACATGCAGCACTCAGCTTCTTACAGCATTTTGCCAAATAAAATGGTAAAATTGTCTCTTAGCACCTGATTCACCAAGTGTTTTCCAGTGGGATAGCGCCATTAAAAAACAGGCCTGTTAATCAGGCCCTTTGTGGCTTTCCACATCATGCACTATAGAAAATAACGTGAAAACAGTAAAAAAAAAAAAGGAAACGGCTGGTTATCAAAGTGGAATGGCCAGAATGACTCATTTAAAAAAAGAAAGTGCATTCAGATCCTAACAGCAAATGCTCCCAGATTAGGAGCACGTGCAGCAGGTGACCAGAGAAGCAGTCATAAAACAAAGGGAGGATGGAAAATGGCAGCCTGCCCCGGAGCCTTTTCTTTCCAAAGCTGGCCTATTGTCAGTCAAGCGAACGGCGTCATGACATTCCCACTCTCAAAAGGGTCTCGGTGACAGGGTCTGAGGGCATCACGCTGTGAGCTGTAGCCGCTTTCTCTCAAGGGAGCCCTTGGCTGCCACCCTTAGCAGGTGCTGCGCACGGAGAGCTGGCATCCCTGCTCTGGATTGCGCAGCAGCGCCCAGATATGCTGAGTCTGCGCCAACCTACTTTGCCTGCCCTGAACTTCTGCCAAGTGCTATTCAGGGGAAATAACTCAACCGCTTGGTTGTTTATTGTAAGGTGTGTCCAGGAGAGATTTGAGTTTAGATGTATAGCTTGCATTTGGGCAGATTTGATATACATATATATATATATATATATAGTATTGGCCTGTTCCCCTTACAGGACCTTTGTAGGCCTCTCACAGACAGGTTACAGAGCCATTAGGTGTTCCCTGCATGTTATTTAGCCCATCTTTAATAAAAAGTCCACTTGTACCCATTAGGAAAGAGATACACCCCTGACTGTGCTCATTTCAAACCCAATTTACAAGACCTGCCTTTCCAATACTCTTTAAACAGGTGAAATGCTCCATTTTCACTGGATACTTCTAAACAGGCTCCCACAGGACAGGGGCAATGTTTAATTCCAACCCTTCATGTACATTTGTTCCACGTGTACCAAAAACAAATATTGTCGCAATCACCGCTGATGCAAAAGCGTGTGACTGCATGAATTGTGAATACAAAATACAGTATTGTAAGTGTGACACAAACAGAAGGGGACAAAGATGTGGCAATTCGGGATATAATACGGTTGACATGAGACAGTATGCAGATTGCTCAACCTTGAAAGGTGCTCCCCCATGCATATTTCTATTTTTTTAAACTTTGAAATTATATATTTTTTGTAATTGGTTATTTATAACGCACTAAATACCCAGAGGTTTCTAAGTGCGGACCTGAGAATCGAACCTGTAATGCTGCAGGTTGTCTTGCTTCTGAGCGCTTTGCCCCTGAGCTATCCTCTCCAGTTGTGCGTCAGAGAACCGAAACAGACGTGCAAAACTATCTTATTTAGTCCCGGAAATGACCTCTGCAGCTGTCTTCTTTAGCAGCCTCTTTACAGTTATGCTGTCACAGCGGCTGCTTCATTCTCAAGTAAAGGGTAGGGCAGTGGAGCTCATCACTCCTCATTAGATTTGATTTTTCGGCAACATAATCATCAACTCTGAATTGCAGTGAAGTCTATCATGGATACTTAGGGCCTGATTTACAGGAATGTTCAAACATGGGCCAGTCCCATTGAAAACATGTTTGAAAATCAGGCCCTTTGGATTAGGATCTCTGCAGCCCTAATCCTCCGATTGAAAAGCAAAGCAGGGAGTATGAAAGATTACATGGAAAATGCCTTCGGGCAGACGTCAACTACATAGGCCAATCTTGGGACTAATTGAAACATTTTGAGGCCCTGATTCAGGGAATTATTTGCGTGTAAAACAGGGATTTGGGTGCCATTCTGCCCGCAAATCCCCATTTGTCAAACAGGGATTTGCGGGCAGAATGGCACGCAAATCGCTGTTTTACACGCAAATAATTCCATGAATCAGGGCCTAAGTCTGTTGCTGTTCTCGAATGCAAAACGGGTGATTCGTTGAACGCTAAAAGAAACATATGCATCAGATCAGAGTGCCACATTAAGACCGGATCTGGAGCGCAATAAAGATTCCGTGGCATGAGTTTATGAGTCCCTGGGAAGGAGATATTTTACCCGCTAATGGAAGGGTCGCACAGTAAAGGAAAGAGTGCACCCTGAAGGACAGTCCCAGCATTTCTGCCCATCCTTAGGTCAAGTAGGGTTAAGGAACAGATCCACCGGTAAATGAGCATATACATGACATATCCCCCTGCTGGGATATCATGGCAGCTGATTGGGAGTTCCACATTCCTCGGCCACGACGTCACAGCAGGTGGATAAAGCCTTTCAGAAAGCGACGTAGTTGCTATTGGATTCCTATGGAAAAGATGCCCAACAACGACGCAGTCTTCTATGGGGCACCTCTGAATTCCTGCTGCCTTGTTGCTCATGGCTCTGCAAGGAAAGAGAGGGACTGAGGTGTTCATGGGGCAGAGGAGATGCCTGAGGGTTTCATTAGTGCAAGCGCGAGGTACCCAAGGCCTGAGTGCTGGTATGAGTCTATGTGCTTTGTGCTGGTGCCACTTGGGTAGCTCTTTTATCTATGGGGAGAGTCCAAGCTATGATATGATATGATATGATATATAATGTGCTGTTGCTCTGTGTCGCCTTGCTTCCAAGGCGAGCACATTGCCCCTGAGCTATCCTTCCAAGATCAACTGAAAAAGGACGATAGAGCTAAAGATAGGAACAGTGGCACTACTCAGTGAAAGGTAATGCAATATTAGTAGGCATAGTACTGGTATGTGCTTAGGTGGTCTCTGTGGATTGTGGGATGTATTTACCCATGCATCCTAGCCCTACCTCAAAACTGTGCAGTACTGACATGGAAAACATCATGATGGCCAGAGCTTCCCAGAAAATGCACAGGGAAATGCATGAAGAATAGGCTGCCATTCATTTTTGCCGATGTTATGGGCACAGAAGGAAACTGCCTAAAACCACCATTGGACTACCCACACAGTAGTCTGAAACCATTGGGAATGGCAATGCTGATTGCCAAATGCAACCTAGAATTGTGGGGAATTCATTTCTTAAATCCCAAAAATGGGTGCAGTACCAGTACTCACCACTATCCAAAAGCCGGCGTTTTAAAACCACTCTGTTTCCCTGAAGGCAAGTCAAAATGCCTATTTTCAAACATTGCAATATGTGCAAAATATTTACTGAACACCAGCAGACATTTGGCAGAATGGAGTTTTGTGTGCCTACAAAATCTGGGAAATGAAGATCATAAGACAAGGTTTATAACAAGACTGGCTGCGCTGTGGATGTCAGCAGTTTAAGTTGCACTGGATTGAAAGACACTAAAAAAAAATCTAAATGTTTAAATTGACTGAGTGACCTACTTTTGAGTGTTACATAGGTTGCAATTGTTTAAATGTCATAGTTTTGCACTTAGAATCAGCATTCTAGCTGCATGTGTAAAATTGCAAGTTAATTTAAAAAGCAACAAATAACATGACAGTAGCTGAAAGTCTGGCTTAAGGAACTTGATTCTGCCTGGCAACTACCCCCATCAGGAGTGGAATTTGAGTCACCACTGTGTTCCCAGGCCAACCTTCCTTTTGCTGCCCCCACTAAGGATATGCCATCTATCTGATAACTGAATTACCTAGGCTCTGCAAGAGAGTGAACAAAGCCCTCTTCACTCAGGCAAAGGTTTTTATTACCGCAGTCGTAAAATGTAGCTTCCTCTTGGCAGGAGCTGGGAGGGGCACTGCCTGTGAGAGCAAGCTGGCTTGGCAGAAACTGGAAAGACTGGTTTCTATACCATGTGACCTGGGAAACCACACCCCTTTGGAGCCAGAACATAACTTTAAAAAGATGAATAACTCATAGAGCGGACATGTGAAAATTTTATAAATGATACCATAATTCTTGTGATTTTTCTGCCCACATTTTAAGAGGTTTTTCGACCCGGTGGCATGTTCAGGGGGGTTTTAGCGGAAAAATGGATATTACTCTAACTGTATGCATGTTAAAAATCTGAAACTTCTTCAGTTAATGTCCATACTCCCTGCACACATATATGTAAAGTTGGGTCAATGTCAGAAATTGCAAAACCAGTTAAAAAGTGAAATATGTGCCATTTCTGAATGCAAGCTCCCAGGAAGAGCAGAGTTTGAACAGGGGATACCTCCTGTAATGCATGATGGGTGCATATGATTTTAAAACAATATGTACCTCTGCAAATATGTATTTGTCTCAAATCTAGATTTGTGTGTAAGTTGACAGGAGGAGTGGACTTTCTGCAGGCTGTAAAATGACATCCCTCTGACTCACAGTTCATTCCCCAATCAAATAAGAAATGGAAGTTTGACCAATTAGAAGCTGAGAGAGAGGTAGGGTCAGTGATGCTAGAACACACCCACATTCTAAACACATAAAAGCAGACACATAAGGACAGATAGAGACCTTCCAAATCCATCTGCAGCGGGACGCTCTGCCGGAAAAATCCATACTTTACCTCCATCAACCTCCAGAGAGCCAAACTAGAGACTTCAATCTATCCAGAACTAAGAGACCAGACCAGAGAGAAAGCAGTCTGTACTAAGAGACCAGACCAGAGAGAAAGCAGTGCTGTACTAAGAGACCAGACCAGAGAGACCCAAACCAGCAGAGAGAGTGACCAGAGCCCAGTCTAAAACCCTGACCAGATCCGTGATGAGGCCCATTTAATTCAAGAATATAGTGTGAGTACCCAGCAGAACTGTGTAGAACCAATCTCTTAGTTTAAATTCATCTAATTCAATCTATTTAACCTAAGTAGAACTGCCTCCTAGCTGTCACCGGTCATTTCTAGTTGCAAGCTGCACTTGTCATTTTGAGCTTTTGAAATTTGCAAACCCAAAAACGACCTTTATTAAATCGCTCATATCTCCGCGACCGTTTGGGCTAGAGACTTGCAGTAACTTTCCTCTGATAGCTTAGAATCGTAGCTTGGAATCGTACCAAGAACCGCATTCCTACCCCTTATAGTTTTACCGCAATCGCGGAACACGCATCCGCAAATTTTACCGCGATTTGCAATTTCTTCACATGTGAAAACTGCTGCTGCTTGCCTTCCATTTGCCAGAAATTCGTTTGACCTGCTAACTATCCCTGCCTCATTGCTAGTGTGAGCCTGGACTAATATTAACTAGATACCACTCACCCTGAACCTCTGGAAGGGAATTAAAAAGCATTTCCAGCATATTTCTCATCCATTGCCAGCACATATCAAAGCATTTGGGCCTGTGTTTTCAAAACTCCTATCTGTGTTTTCAAAACTCCTATCTGTGTTTTCAAACTTCTGTAGTCTAAGCTTGCTGGGGTGAAGTGAATCACATTTGATCGCATTTCTGAGAACTGTGTGCTTCCTTCCATTTCCTTGCCTTGCATCAAGGGGGGGAGGGAATTGCCAGAGAAAAGTGATTACATTGTTTTGTTGAAATCATATTGAGTATTTCTATACTGCATTTCATTCATTGAATATTGCATCCACCTGAGCTTACATAAAGCATCCTCTACCACATTATACTTTGGTTCCTATTTACCAGTGTGCTACCTTATCCATTTCCTGTCAACTCATTAGTGATTATAAGAAGTGTGCTAGTGCCAGATTCTCCGTTGTTGATCTTTATCATATCAGATTAAGTGTGCTATTCCATTATTAATTTATTATAAAGTGTGATCTATATATCTCTTGTTTAAATTATCAAATAAACCTTTTAAACTTGCAAAACAGAACTACTTCTTGGCTCAGTGGGGTCAGGGGGATTCCAAGAGAGGGGTGTTATATAGGGGTAGTCATCCAGAACGCATGAACTGGACCTAAAGATATATTAATAAGGGTTTTCATTCAGTATTCCAGACTAGGCGTTGACTTAGCTGTAGTGTTGAATTGAATCCTCTTACAAATTGGGGGCTCGAGCCGAGATGTTGGGTTAGATTTACCACTTGTGCAGCTTAATACAGTGTGCTAACTGACGGGATACATACATCCGGTCGGATCACCACGCTGCATTACGCTGTGAAGCATTCCTCAAAAGGGACACTCCAAGAAAAGTTCTGTTCTGCAAAAATAAAATACAAACTTCTGTAAGTCAGGACAGAGACCAATCTCTAGAATGACGACCTTAGTAGACATGAAAATAGCCAGAGAGCACTTCTTACATAAGTTATTTGTGAGAGGTGAGTGGACTCACCAGGACCAAACAGTCTGGTTGCAGGCCATCACGCAACAGGTCACTGAAACAGGGTCAGATATATATAGAGATCAGGGTCCATTACATGTGGCCCTGAGTGAACTATACATGGCCCCTAAGGCCAAAGATGAACACGACAAGATTGTTAGGATAGCGGCATACCTGTACCTATATATGGGAGACATGCAGGATAGATGTGCTGAAAGCCAAAATCTGGCAAATAGGCAACAGATGGCATTACAGAAGGCCCAATCTGATCTGGACTCTTCTGAGCAGAGGCTGCAGAGGAGCCAGGAGGCAGAAAATGATAGTAGGCAATATATCATTAAAATAAAAGAGGATATGGGCATCCTACAACAGGAAAAGACAGACCAGGATACCCGATTTCTGGCCCTGCAGAAGGAGCACCAAGACAGTTTGGACTCCTTACTGCAGAACCAGAAAAAGCTGGAGCAACAGATCAATTTCAACAGGGCATGCACAGAGCAGGTAGCCACCCTGCAAATCCAACTAGACAGAGAGAAAGAGGAGAGCAACAAACTAATTTTGAAAGACCTGGATACCCAGGCAGAGTTTGATCAGGAGCGCCAGAAAGCTGGTGCCTTCCAAAGGCAAAGGGACGACCTGGCGGCACAAATGCAGGCTCTTAGTCAGGAAAGAGACGCCTTAGGCCAGGAAGTCTGCCATTTAAAAAGAAAAATGGAAGAAAATCACCTGGCCCTCCAGGGGCTGGGTGATCTCCAAAAAGAAAACCAGAACTTGGTAGAGCACACCAGAAGGGTGGAAGATGCTCTAGCAAGAAAGGAGCAGGCCAATAGGGACATTGCCCAGGAGGTAAACCTCCTGCAGCAAAGACTGGCCCAGTTCTCCAGGACCAACCAGGAAGCACAGAGGGAGAATGAGGCCCTCTGTCAACACAATGATAGGCTCCAGCAACAGGTAGCGATGCAGGAGAAACTGATAGAGTCGAGTAAGGCCTTAACAGAGGAACTGAAGGCACAAATGCAGGCTCTTGCATTGCAACAGGGAGCAGGGGCGGATAGAGATGAGGTTCGCTGGAAAATGGAAACTCCGGAGCATAACCTCAGGAGCCCTAGTACCAGAGGCCCTCATACCTCTCAGTCCCTGGACTCTGCCACCCCCATGTCCCCTGGTGCACATGAGCACAGGGCCACAGGGATGGCAGATTACTATCCAGCTAAAAGTATGGGGCTCATAGGCCAGTACCACTCAGGAATGGAGGGGTGGGCATCCGGGTATGGGCACCCAAGTACAGTACAGTTCAATGGGGAACCCCAGGAGAGTAGGCCCATTAAGGGCATCCTGAAAACCTCTGCCCAGTTAGGTCAGTGGAGGGGGTACCCATCAAATCCTGGCAGCAAGGAGGAATCTGAAGACTCCTCTGAACTGCGCAGGACACAGGAGACCAGGTCCCCACATTCTGCCAGCCATTCCCAGGCTCGCAGAATCCGGGAAAACCTGGAAGAACAGATGGGAACCTCGGGGAGCAGTGCCTCTGAGTCCGAGGAAGAATGGACAAGGGTTACCCGAACCAAAAAGGCCAATAAGGCAAAAAGGGCCTTGCTTAAGGACCCCTTAAAGCAGATTAAGGCGATCAGGAGCGTCATCACGCCTTACCATAAGAACGCTAAGTATTCTGTTTGGGAGCACTTAGAGTTGTTTGAACAAATGATGGAGACTTTCCATTTGAAGGACAGCCAAAGCTGTATTCAATATGTAAAGTGGACATTCTCCCCGGAATACTCCAGTTTCTTTGCGGGGCTGGAGGATCAAAATCATTTAAGATGGTCCACATATAAGGCGGCCATCCTGAAACATTTTTCTGTTCACAGAAATCCTCAAGAGGCTCGCAAGGCAGCCTACAATTTGCAATGTGGGGAGGATCAGGCCCCACAAGAATTTGTGCAGGAGTTAAAGCGTGCTTTTGCACAGACCACAAGAAGGGTGCGCACAGACAGTCGAGAATTCGTTAATACATTTTTTCATGCCTTGCCCAAATATATCAAGACCCAGCTCGTGAGGGATTTTCATGAGAAAAGATCTTTAGACTGGGTCATTGAACAGGCTACCCGGATCTATGAGGTGCAGAAGCCCATAGAAAATAAAAGCAATGCCCAGAAAAACCCCAAAGCCAACAGCACCCCTGCTGCTGCCAAGGTGGCAGAGGTAAAGGTCACCCCCGTTTTGGATTTGGAGATGGGGGGGCCTAAAAACCTACCTGCACCTAATAATGCTAGGCCCAGAAGGTCCTCGGGCCAGTCACAGACAGGGAGCCAGGGAGGCAGCCCCACAAATGGGGTCCCTCGCTCTCCTGACTATGTAAGTCCTCGCTACAAGGGAAATCGACCCATCCTGGGTTATGTGTGGACTCCTCCAGCCCAGGGGGGGGGATCCAGCCAAGCACCTAACCCAGGGAACTTCCCTCCAAACTTCCCACAGGAGGGCAGAAATTTACCAAACCCTGGGCAGAACTTTTTCCCCAGATATCCACCCGACTTCCAACCCCAAAATCATCCATCCTTCTTTCCCCAATTCCCTGAGCCCAGACCACTGAATCCGGGAGAGGGGAGGCCAAGGGTGGAGGGGTACCCAAATCTTCCCAACCAGGGGTACTACCAAAGAAGGGACAGCTACCCTTCCCGGGATCAGCCCAGGGGAGAAAACAGGGCCCCGTATCAGCCTGAGCGAGTTTCCCAATTAGAGCGCCAGGTTCAAAACATGGCGCGGGATCTGGGTCACATACTGAGGGCTCAGCAGAACCCTCAGATGGGCGTGCCGGCGCAGAACGCACCCAACTCTGGACCTGGTGCTCCAGAACAATGACGGGGGCAGCACCCCGATAACACACCGGTTCCCAGGGAGGAGGCACAAAGGGAAGGGGGGTGTAAAGCCTTGGAGGAAGCTTCCTTCCTCACTTGTAAACAGCCCCTGGAAACCCAGGAACCGGAAACGAAATCTCTTGCCCCTGAAAGTCTGCCCCCTAAGGAGCAGAGGGGGGGTGGGAGAAACAAAAGACCCAAACAGACTCAGTTTGAGGAGGAGGTACAGGTCTTCCAATTTGAGGGAGAGGGATCCTCAGAGGATCCTGGGAAAAGGATCTTCTCCTTCAGAGAGGGGGGAACTCCTCCCAAAGAAAAATGGGTCCCTAGGGATGCAAATCCAGACTGGGGAGATGTGGAGACTGAGCTACCGCCGCCCACCATCTCATCCCAGAACCAACATCAAGAAAATCCCCTGGTTCGAACCCATCCTGGGGACTGCCTCCAAAAAGGGGGGGGGCGGCCCAGAACCGGAACCAGGGGAACCCACAATGGCTCTGATCTCCAGTTGCCAAATTTTTCTTTCAGATTTCCAAGGCTCTCCACAGAATTCTGCCCAAATCTCTTCGCTAGCGATGTCCAAAACCAGAAAATTAGCCCACCAGTTGTCCAAAAATGTACATTATCTGTGCCCCCTTGAGGAGAAGGAGGGAAGATATTATGCCCCGGTACAAGTACAGGGGCAGGGTACAATCTCGGCACTGGTGGACACTGGATCTCAAGCTACCCTTCTGTCCAGAAGGGCCTTTGACGAACTGAATGCAGGAAGGGGAGAGAATTACCAAATTCCTCTCACCTCTCTTCCGGGACAACTACAGAACTTTGACGGGAAGGAAATTCCCGTTGAGGGGACTGCAGACTTGGACATTAAAATTGGGCGACATAAGTTGAAACACCCGGTCATAGTTGTGACCCCGGAGGGCACCCCTTGTTTACTAGGGAATGACCTCCTGAGAAGGTTGTCACCCCTAATAGATTGTGTAAACAAGGTCCTCTGGACCCAGACTAGCCGACCAATAAAATTAAAACAGAGTGTCAACCATGTTAGTTTAAACGGCACATGCCACATGGTTGAACAAAAATCTGACCAAGTAGAATTTCACTTCCAGAATAGCCAAATTCCAGACGTGACAGTAATAGCAGTAGGACAACAGACTGGTGATGGGGGGTCCTCTCTATTTCTGAAAATCAACCTGCCTTCCAGTCTAAAGTGGTACTCCACGCCGGAAGGAAACACTCTGAGATTCTATACTAATCCACAATCAGAAACGCCCACTCCAATAGTCCAGAAAGATGTGAAATCAGCTCAAAGCCTGGCTGATATTCAGCAAATTGGAGAGCAGTTGTTCATCCCTGTTCAGTTAAATGATGGGAAGGACTCTGTTCTCGCTCGAGTGTGTGTGAACAACGGTAAGAGCTTCATCAGCGAAGCCATGTTTCGCCAACTCCCAAAAGATCCAGCCATTCCCACATTCAAACTGATAGACAAATGGGAAATGGACCTGGAAGCACCTAATTCCAAACATCTCCTGCCAAGCAGGTGTATGCTCAAAATCTCCATTGGCAACAAGAGCATAGTCCAC
Organism: Ambystoma mexicanum; assembly: GCF_040938575.1. NCBI lineage: Eukaryota > Metazoa > Chordata > Amphibia > Caudata > Ambystomatidae > Ambystoma > Ambystoma mexicanum. The sequence goes on from NC_090929.1 coordinate 833,706,620, forward strand.
AATTGTTGGGTCGTGCGAGACGTCCCTGCCGCCTTTTACTTAGGCAGTGACATTCTCAATCGCTTTGCCATTAGTTTGGACCTAATAAACTTCAAAGCTTGGTCCCGATTAGCGGATAATCCCATGGGCTTTGATGATCCAGAAAAAGCATTTAGGTCAGCTCAATTGCTACCTTATGCAGTTGAAATTCAGATCAAAGAGGAAGTCACCATCCCAGAAAGGACCCGACAATTCTCCCTGGAAGTGAAAGTTAAAAGGGGACAAGAGTTGAAAAACCCTGATGCTTACATACATCTAAATGCTTCTCTCCAACAGCAAGGGTTGGGGGTAAACCCAACTCCATTAGTCAACATAGAACATGACACCATTCCAATAGAGGTGGATAACAGCGACTTAAAGAGTATTACTCTAGCCGCAGGCACCATTATTGGAATGGCGGTTGATGACCGACATTTTTCCATCGACTTAGTAAATGAACTGTTAGGACCAATCCCCAAGGACTGTTTTGACAGTGACAGTGATGACAATACAACACCAGACAGGATTTTTACCCGGCATGGGGGGAACTTCCTGGTGTACACTTCCTGCCCCTATGGTAAGGAAGATGTGACTTGTGATTTCAGGAGGGATGAGGTGATTTTCCAGGTCCATGAGGACTGCCTTTCCCACCTGAAGCCTCCGGTCCAAATCAGCACTCTGACCAGGGACTTCTCCACCCAACTGGAGGAGGCCGCGGAGATAGCCAAACCAGAAGTCTTCCCAGGCTTCAGGCAGATGGTGGAAGAGAGAGTCAACCTAGCTGATGCCTGTGTGACTCTGGAACAAAAGCAAAAGTTGAAACAAGTTTTCTTGGATTTCCAAGATCTCTTTGCGGTAGACTCATATGACTGTGGTCGCACTGACATCCACACAACAACAATCCCCACGGACCCTGGCATGACTCCTGTGTTTGTGAAGCAATATCGCTTGCCTCTCGCATCAATGGAGTCCCTTACTGAAATAATTAAGAACCTTGAGTCCCGGGGAATAATCCGTCCCGTCCACAGCACCTTCAATAATCCGGTGCTGGGAATATTGAAGCCAAACGGCCAGTGGAGACTCTGCGCCGACCTTAGGGAGCTCAACAAACGGGTCCATACTTCCCGATGGCCTCTGCCCTACATTGACCAAGGGCTGGCCCAGATCCAGGGGTCACAGGTATTCACCGCAATCGACCTGACCAATGGATACTGGACCGTGCCTGTCAGCAGGGAGGACCAATACAAACTGGCTTTTACCTTTGGGGGCCAGCAGTACACATGGACCCGGACTCCCTTCGGATACCTCAACTCCGGCAATGAATTCAACATTTTCCTACATAAGGCCATGCCCGACCTGGGTGCGAGGGGTAACCTGGCTTATGTAGATGATGTCCTCATCAAAAGTTCATCTGTGGAGGAACACATAGCGGAGATCCGTTATGTTCTGACACAGTTGAGGGCCGCCGGAGCAAAACTTTCCTTTCAGAAAGCACAGTGGTGTAGAACCCGTGTTAATTTCTTGGGGCATGAGATTACTCCTCAGGGCCTCTGTCCCAGGAAAAGAAAGTGGAAGCACTTCAGAAACTGAAAGACCCCACAACTCTGCGGGAACTAAGGAGCCTCCTTGGACTGACTAATTACAGCAGAAAGTTCATTGAGGACTACGCAGAGATCACCAGACCCCTGATTCATCTCCTAAAGGGGGGGGTCAAGTGGGAATGGGGTCCAGAACAATCCGAGGCAGTAAGACAACTCAAGAGAAGCCTCTCACAAGCGCCTTGCCTAGCTTACCCTGTCAGAAACAAGGAGTTCTTCCTGGAGACAGGGTTCTCTAATACGTGCTTGACGGCCGTATTATACCAAAAGCATGACAAGGTCAATAAAGTAATCTCCTATGCGAGCAAAACTTTATCCTCTGTGGAGGAAAAATTCAACGATTGTGAGAAGGCACTCCTGGCAACGGTGTGGGCATTGAAGAATTACCGCCCGTTTATCCAGGGGGAACACATCATAGGGGAGACTCCACACCAGCCTCTGCAATATCTCCAAAGTGACAGAATCCGGGCCGGAAATGTGAGTAATTCCCGAATTACTTCCTGGATTCTGTCAATGCAAGGCTTTCCTGTGGAGGTCAGATATGGCCAAAACAAGAAGAGTCCCCTCGCGCAAGGTCTGGCTGACTTGCATGATTGTGCCAGAGAAAACTGTCTCGAGGACGAAAGTCTAAAAATAAAGGACAACATGGAGGCATACCTTAATTCCCCTCACAAAGTCTTTGAAGAAGACAAGTGTGAGGGAATGCCCACTGTCTATGTGGATGGATGCTCTTACCATGTTGACAACGACGGGGAGAAAGAACTGGTGGCTGGCGTAGGGAATGCATGGGTGAATGAGTCCCAGAACCCTCCACTGGATACAAAATTGGTCCCCGAAGTAGTCAGGTGGCAGAATTGATGGCTGTGCATCAGGCCATCCTCACTGCTGTCCAGCATCAACTCCACGAACTGGTCATAATCACAGATTCGGATTATGTACGGAACGGGTTCGTGGAGCACCTGGTTAATTGGAAAACCAGAGGCATGTTATGTGCTAACAACAAACCCTTGAAACATGGGAAGTTGATCCAAAACATTGATGATCTGGTCACCTCAAATGAGATGACCATCTATTGGAAGAAGATCAAGGGTCATTCCAAAGTAGAGGGACCAGACAAAACTGGAAATGACTTAGCTGATCAGCTGGCCAAAACCGGGGCCATCCAAGGGGATCTAATTGAGATTGAGTCCCTGTTGGGGGAAATCCAGGTCACTGCTATCACTAGGTCCCAGACAAATGCTCACAACGACCTTTCAATTGCACAATGGAGTAAGGAGACCCTTGATGCTGATTTGATTACCGCTCAGAAGGGGGATCCAATTATTGGTAAATTTTACCAGCACCTGGAGGACCCTGAGAACTTTCCCCTGACGGATACCGATTACATTGGGAAAGAGGACCTAAGAGTGTTGATGAAATGTCCAAAAATGTTCCGGATCCAAGACGGGTTGCTGGTAAGGAAATCCAAAGCTGGCCACGATCAGTGGGTGGTTCCTACCTCATTCCGAAGCCTGATGTTAAGTCACGCCCATGATGCGGCCACCGCCGGTCATAGGGGGTTTCACACAACACTGGAAATCTTAAGAGAGGTTGCATACTGGCCACACATGGGCCAGGACCTCAACCAATATTTGAAGGGTTGTCTTGTGTGTGCACAATTTCAGCCGACATCCCTCACACACCGGGCACCTTTACAAAAGCGGGGGATGACACTGCCATGGTCAGATTTACAAATCGACTTTGTAGGCCCTGTGATTCGCTCGGCTAGGGGGAATAAGTACATGTTGACTGTGACATGCTTGTTTACCAAGTGGGTGGAATGTCTCCCAGCCCCAAATTGCAAGGCAGAAACTGCAGCTGCCTTGATGATTAACCACATCTTTTCCCGTTTTGGTCTACCTCAAAGGATTGAGTCAGACAGAGGTAGCCACTTCACCAGTGAGGTAATGACAAAGATGTGGGAGATACTGGGGGTCAAGAGAAAGCTGCATATTGCTTACCGGCCAGCTTCTTCTGGGGCAGTAGAGAGATATAACCGGACAATTGTGAGCATATTAAAGAAGTTTGTGGCAGATTCTGGGCCAAGTTGGGATATCCGATTACCTCTGGTCCTAATGGCTATCAGATCTACCCCTTCATCTGCAACCAAAATGTCACCATTTGAGTTGATGACTGGGCGCAAGATGGTGCTTCCTCAGCATTTGCTCTACAGGACCCAAGAGCAGACACTGATAAATGCCTCCACTACTCATGAGTATGTAGAGAATTTAAGGAAACACCTCGAACATGCTTTTGCTTATGCTCAGCGGAATCTAGAAAGATCAGCTGATAGCATGAAGACCCATTATGACCTGAAAACTTCCAGGAAGGAATATCAGGTGGGAGACCGGGTCTATCTATACAACTTCCAAAGGAACCAGGCCAAGCAGCGCAAATTTTTGCCTACATGGAAGGGACCCTTTGAGATCATCGACAAGATCTCCCCTGTGGCCTACAAAATCCACATCCCCAAAGGTCCTTCGGCAGAGGGGGAAGACAAGTGGGTCCACATTAACCAGCTAAAGTGTTGCCATCCCAGGCACACTCTGCAACAACTGGAGGAATCCTCTGGAATCCTAGCAGGCACTGTCTCAGACTAATTCAGTTCCAATCATAAAACATACCACATCTAGTCTCTAAAATATTGTGATTTGCATGAAACTGTCTCTTAGTTATACTGTTTTTTTTTTTTCAAAATAAGAATGTAATGTTTCGTGATGATGAAATGCATATGCTGCCCCACTATCTCAACGGTGGTGGAAAAACGTCTATGAATAGGTATTGCCGCTCTTCCTTTGTCGTCCTAGGAGAAAGAAAACCTTGAGACGGGCCAAGGAGGACGATCCGGAGACCGGGAGCTGAGACGCAACGGGCTCGGGGTACCGCCCAATATTCCCATCAGGACCGGCGAGGAGAACCGATCGATCCGACCGGATGGAGGAAAAGATGCTGAACTGTGCCATCTATTGGAAGAAGATGAGGAAACATCCCAGATCTTGCGAGTCCCATCAGTGAAACCGAATGGCCATCGCAAGAGGGGGGCTTGTGGGATGTATTTACCCATGCATCCTAGCCCTACCTCAAAACTGTGCAGTACTGACATGGAAAACATCATGATGGCCAGAGCTTCCCAGAAAATGCACAGGGAAATGCATGAAGAATAGGCTGCCATTCATTTTTGCCGATGTTATGGGCACAGAAGGAAACTGCCTAAAACCACCATTGGACTACCCACACAGTAGTCTGAAACCATTGGGAATGGCAATGCTGATTGCCAAATGCAACCTAGAATTGTGGGGAATTCATTTCTTAAATCCCAAAAATGGGTGCAGTACCAGTACTCACCACTATCCAAAAGCCGGCGTTTTAAAACCACTCTGTTTCCCTGAAGGCAAGTCAAAATGCCTATTTTCAAACATTGCAATATGTGCAAAATATTTACTGAACACCAGCAGACATTTGGCAGAATGGAGTTTTGTGTGCCTACAAAATCTGGGAAATGAAGATCATAAGACAAGGTTTATAACAAGACTGGCTGCGCTGTGGATGTCAGCAGTTTAAGTTGCACTGGATTGAAAGACACTAAAAAAAAATCTAAATGTTTAAATTGACTGAGTGACCTACTTTTGAGTGTCACATAGGTTGCAATTGTTTAAATGTCATAGTTTTGCACTTAGAATCAGCATTCTAGCTGCATGTGTAAAATTGCAAGTTAATTTAAAAAGCAACAAATAACATGACAGTAGCTGAAAGTCTGGCTTAAGGAACTTGATTCTGCCTGGCAACTACCCCCATCAGGAGTGGAATTTGAGTCACCACTTTGTTCCCAGGCCAACCTTCCTTTTGCTGCCCCCACTAAGGATATGCCATCTATCTGATAACTGAATTACCTAGGCTCTGCAAGAGAGTGAACAAAGCCCTCTTCACTCAGGCAAAGGTTTTTATTACCGCAGTCGTAAAATGTAGCTTCCTCTTGGCAGGAGCTGGGAGGGGCACTGCCTGTGAGAGCAAGCTGGCTTGGCAGAAACTGGAAAGACTGGTTTCTATACCATGTGACCTGGGAAACCACACCCCTTTGGAGCCAGAACATAATTTTAAAAAGATGAATAACTCATAGAGCGGACATGTGAAAATTTTATAAATGATACCATAATTCTTGTGATTTTTCTGCCCACATTTTAAGAGGTTTTTCGACCCGGTGGCATGTTCAGGGGGGTTTTAGCGGAAAAATGGATATTACTCTAACTGTATGCATGTTAAAAATCTGAAACTTCTTCAGTTAATGTCCATACTCCCTGCACACATATATGTAAAGTTGGGTCAATGTCAGAAATTGCAAAACCAGTTAAAAAGTGAAATATGTGCCATTTCTGAATGCAAGCTCCCAGGAAGAGCAGAGTTTGAACAGGGGATACCTCCTGTAATGCATGATGGGTGCATATGATTTTAAAACAATATGTACCTCTGCAAATATGTATTTGTCTCAAATCTAGATTTGTGTGTAAGTTGACAGGAGGAGTGGACTTTCTGCAGGCTGTAAAATGACATCCCTCTGACTCACAGTTCATTCCCCAATCAAATAAGAAATGTAAGTTTGACCAATTAGAAGCTGAGAGAGAGGTAGGGTCAGTGATGCTAGAACACACCCACATTCTAAACACATAAAAGCAGACACATAAGGACAGATAGAGACCTTCCAAATCCATCTGCAGCGGGACGCTCTGCCGGAAAAATCCATACTTTACCTCCATCAACCTCCAGAGAGCCAAACTAGAGACTTCAATCTATCCAGAACTAAGAGACCAGACCAGAGAGAAAGCAGTGCTGTACTAAGAGACCAGACCAGAGAGAAAGCAGTGCTGTACTAAGAGACCAGACCAGAGAGACCCAGACCAGCAGAGAGAGTGACCAGAGCCCAGTCTAAAACCCTGACCAGATCCGTGATGAGGCCCATTTAATTCAAGAATATAGTGTGAGTACCCAGCAGAACTGTGTAGAACCAATCTCTTAGTTTAAATTCATCTAATTCAATCTATTTAACCTAAGTAGAACTGCCTCCTAGCTGTCACCGGTCATTTCTAGTTGCAAGCTGCACTTGTCATTTTGAGCTTTTGAAATTTGCAAACCCAAAAACGACCTTTATTAAATCGCTCATATCTCCGCGACCGTTTGGGCTAGAGACTTGCAGTAACTTTCCTCTGATAGCTTAGAATCGTAGCTTGGAATCGTACCAAGAACCGCATTCCTACCCCTTATAGTTTTACCGCAATCGCGGAACACGCATCCGCGAATTTTACCGCGATTTGCAATTTCTTCACATGTGAAAACTGCTGCTGCTTGCCTTCCATTTGCCAGAAATTCGTTTGACCTGCTAACTATCCCTGCCTCATTGCTAGTGTGAGCCTGGACTAATATTAACTAGATACCACTCACCCTGAACCTCTGAAAGGGAATTAAAAAGCATTTCCAGCATATTTCTCATCCATTGCCAGCACATATCAAAGCATTTGGGCCTGTGTTTTCAAAACTCCTATCTGTGTTTTCAAAACTCCTATCTGTGTTTTCAAACTTCTGTAGTCTAAGCTTGCTGGGGTGAAGTGAATCACATTTGATCGCATTTCTGAGAACTGTGTGCTTCCTTCCATTTCCTTGCCTTGCATCAAGGGGGGGAGGGAATTGCCAGAGAAAAGTGATTACATTGTTTTGTTGAAATCATATTGAGTATTTCTATACTGCATTTCATTCATTGAATATTGCATCCACCTGAGCTTACATAAAGCATCCTCTACCACATTATACTTTGGTTCCTATTTACCAGTGTGCTACCTTATCCATTTCCTGTCAACTCATTAGTGATTATAAGAAGTGTGCTAGTGCCAGATTCTCCGTTGTTGATCTTTATCATATCAGATTAAGTGTGCTATTCCATTATTAATTTATTATAAAGTGTGATCTATATATCTCTTGTTTAAATTATCAAATAAACCTTTTAAACTTGCAAAACAGAACTACTTCTTGGCTCAGTGGGGTCAGGGGGATTCCAAGAGAGGGGTGTTATATAGGGGTAGTCATCCAGAAGGCATGAACTGGACCTAAAGATATATCAATAAGGGTTTTCATTCAGTGTTCCAGACTAGGCGTTGACTTAGCTGTAGTGTTGAATTGAATCCTCTTACAGGATAGTGTAAGCTTGTAAGTGACAGAGAGGTGAGAGGGTTAGATGAGGGTCGGGACGATATTTGTGAGGCCTGCAGTGCTTTCAATTTAATGATAGAGAAAACAATTTGAAAGCCAGTCTGCAGATGACATGGGGGTGCAGTTTTGTGCTGCTGTTTTCTATCAGTATTTAGAGCAATGGCACAATGTGCAAACAATGCATATGCTGACCAAATGCTGGGGACAAGTTGAGCTTACGCGCGAGCGGACTGAGTTCCCCTACTATATTTCGAGATGGGACTCGGGCTTCTTTAAACCACATGAGTGAGAAGGGCATTGATGCCTTTGGGCCATAGTTGTGCTCTATAAAAGTTTAACTTAATAAATATAAATAAATAAAGGGGTGGGAGATGATTAAAGTTTTGGGCTCTGGAGCCGAGCACCGCAGGGGAGTCTCATGTGGGACTGCAATTACTTGCTGGTACCGAGTGTGATTGTTTTGAGACACACTTGTTCTCAGCACAATTGCATCTCCAAAACATGACCATGTCCAAAACCAACTGTTCAGTATTTCCCAGGAATCCATAAGTCAGAAATTGCTCTTGTTTCCATTTCCTTGATGATTGCTTCTATGCCACATACACACGTATTTGCTCTGCTCACATGCAGATTTGATCTCTGCATGCATAACAACAAGCTGTGTGTCAAAGAATGAGCATCACTGCAGGCTGCTTTGAGTGTGTCTTTAAATGGGAACGTTTACAGAGGTCTCAATGGGTCCCTTTTCAGGTCTAAATTGTGCAACTCATCTTCCCTAGAAAGCACACACGACTTTGCATTCTGGTACTTGTAATACTACATTTTCAAAGAAAATATAACACTACACATACATAGCAGGAATTCAAATTGACATGAGCTAAAATCCAGGAAGTGCAGAACATTCCTTGTGGGATGTACATTGTTGTTTTCAAATGAGTGTGAATGATCATGGAGTGATGCTAGGTCAGAAATGGGGCCCGTAGGTTTTTAGCATCACTTGCTTGAATGGAATTCAGCATTTCCTCCTAATAAGTTACTTGCCAAGTAGGCTACTACTGTCGAGCAGTGGGAAAGCAGATTCCACTGTCAGTCGAATGTATCCCAAAGAGCCTCCATTTCCAGAAGGGGCTAAGTTTTCCTTGACGTAACATTGTGTCTTCTGATGTCACTTCCTGTGATGTTGCACATTGTATGGCTAACTACCCTCACCCACTTACTTTTTCAGGATGTGAGCCCTGCCCCGAGAGTGTGTCCCAGATTAGTTTAAACTCATTGAAGTTCATTTGGTGTTTCACAATGATCCAATTAATGAATGTGTACTGTATGTTTAGTATCCCCTTCACATCATTACATGGAATATGTGTTGCATCGATGTCTGGGTGTGAAATACACCACCACTGGTCCCAGTAGTGAGATGAATTCCATAAATGCAATGCACTCAGATTCTTTGAAGCAGTGCCTTGTCAATCATAAATATGAACGGAAGTCATGAAGCGTGTTTTATATACTTTACCATCTTCTGGAGGAAGTTCGTGTCGACTTTGGCCATCTTGGCATGATATTGCTGTTTATTAGCACGTGGGTACTGTTTTTATTACTTTACATTGTCTTAATGGGATTTCTTTTATTGATCACTGGTATAGTGATGTAGTGAAAGTTGACGATAATAAATAAATAAATATATTTTTGGGACCCAAAGGCAATCTACATTGATTTGATCTGAATAGAATTGATTTTCCTGTTTTGAAAAGAAAATCCCCGAATAATCCAGGTTCAGCACTAAGAGATTTAGGACCTAATTGGGCCTGATTTCTTTTCAGAAAGTGGGGAAAACGTTTTCCATATGTACACAGGTTTTACCTCGAGGCAGATATCCAATCCCTTTGACTTTTTGTTGGCCAGTGGTGAATGTATTTAAACATGTCTTGGATTATACACGTGACTTTCAGTGGGCAAGGGCTTTTAAGAACTTAATTATTTCCTGGAGCATCTCAGGGACTTTGAGTGGATAATTCAAGACATGCTTAAAAATTAACCAGGAAAATGTGTCCAGGGAGATTGTTGGTACCCATTCAAATGAAATCACGGCTAGTGTGTACGCGATGGGAGGTTGTGTTGAATTGGAGAAGCAGTGGGTGCGTCCTCTAGCAGCCAACAAGGTGTGTGAAACCGATTGAATAGTTGTGATGAGATTGTGTGAAAGGAGTGATTAGAGGCTAACCATAGAGAAACTGCAGGACTGAGTCTAGGGAAGGTGTAATCTAATGTAAAGCGTCCGATATAGCACCTTTCTGCCTGTAATGTTGGCTTTGATGTGCATGGCTCTGTAAGAAAGGCGGCAGTGCGTGTTAGCCAGATAGCAGGCAGGCAGCTGCAGAAACCTTTGGCGTAGAGATGGATGCAGGCCGGAAGTACCCGTTACCTGTGTGTCGATATGAGCATCTCTATGTTGTTTGTGGTTGGTACCGACAGGGCAGGTCAGCCATATAGGCAGCCCCCAGATTGTGGAGTGCAAAAATGAACAGCATGGTCATGGACAGTAGATGGACAGGGGCTGAATCTGTTAAGTACACTAGACCTAGGAGGTCGTCTGTGGGAGTGTGGGAGGTGTACGTTTCACTTAGGAACCATGCAGGTATTGTTTCTTTCGGATGCTAAGAAATGCAGGTGTGCCCTGGGAGGACCAAGAAACACACTAACCCCTTTCTCTCTTCTCTTTCTCTTTTAGGACCACCCGTAAGTAGAGGATACTCCGGGGTTTTCATTCTACCCGTGTCTGATGGTAAAAGGGCTGCTGGGGGGTGGGCATATGTTCCTCTAGACAGTGAACTCTGCTACTGCGGAGACTAACACTCCTGCATTGCACCCAAGGTAAGCATTTACCGCTAGGGATTACAAACGCTGCCAGCCACACTACAGTTAGATGTTATAGTGCCCTTCCAGCAAAATCCCACTTCTGATTGCGGGCGACGTTGGCGATCACACAAAACACATTGGGCCTCATTTACAAAACGTGTTTTCAATGGGATTGCACCATTGTAAAATGCTTTCGGAAATCAGGACCTTTACCTGTTCTCTAATAGGAACTGCTTGCAAAATAAATACTGCCTACCATATAGGATGTACCACCGGCAGTAATGTTACCATTGACAATTATGCAGCGGAGAGCCTTTTACTGCCATGTGGTCATCAACTATTACCATTGACAGTACTTATAACATATTTCCCATTATAAGCTGCTGCTGGTTCTAGTACATACCTCTGGTGGTAGAGTGTATATGCAGTACCCCAGATAGTACTCAGCAATGCAGTAATATTAATGTTAAAGTTAATGTTAAAGGTATTTGTATTTGTACCGCGCACCGTCACCAACGGAATTCTTAACACAGCAATATGCTGTCAGTGGTATTTTTTCCATACTTAAGGCAATGCTGTTTCGTAATGTGTACTTAAACCCGCAATAGAAGATAGTATTGCTCCACTTGTGCATAGTAACACATTTAATGGGCATCAGGTAATATTATCCCCATATATATGGTCGCCGTAAATAATATCGCCGGGAAAAAGTCGTGGCGATATTATATGGGTGACCGAATATATGGGGACAGGGGCAGCGGGGGTTGCGGGGGTGTCCCCCACTCCCCATGATGAAAAAAAAAGGTCTGGGGGTTGCGGGGGTGTCCCCCGCATGTTCCATGTAATAATGGCCCCACAAAAAATGGCAATTTTTCGGCGCTTTTCTTGCATGGGGGACATTATTACATGGAACCATTTAATGGCACAGCGGAAGAGTCTGGATAGACAAGTGCAATAGAATTGACACAGATGCATTCGAAAGGAATCCTAACCATGTTGGGCATCAACCAGCACACATTGGACTTGCTGAGAATCACTCCTTCCTGAAGAGGATGTTTGAAATTACCAGTCTGCTAGTTCTGGACAGCCAATCAGGACAGAGCAAACAGAGTCATGGTGGCAAGGGGGCAACTCACAGCAGTCACACTCATAGAAGTAAACTGTGCTGACGACGCTTTGGTGGCGTTTACCCGCTTGTCCGCTGCGCAAAGAGGTACACACAGGGAGGTATGTTTTTGTGAAAAGTTGGAACCTGAAGTATTTCTTTTCATTCAATGTCTGTGAAAGTGAGTGGCATGTATCTAATGTTTGGAATCACATTACTGTGATCTGTCATGAGGATGGGCTCCCACAGCTTAGCCGAGCGCGCAATCCTTAACCTAGGGCTGGTTAAAGGTAAGGCGAGGCCACCACCTGTGGGGCCCCCCACCCCTGCATGAGGGCCACACTGCTCCTTCAAGCGTCAATTGTTGCCTCTTTGCTAGTGAGAGAGCCAGTGTGATGGCAAGTTGTTGCTTGATCTGGAGTGAAGAAGGGTCTTTCACTAGACCTGATCCAAGATAACAGGAGATGTCCCTGCTTGAAACATCTCAGCCAGAGAAGTTTAGAATTCCTGTTTCGATTGTACTGGCACTGCAACCCATCGAAGACTGATTTAGGGATGGCAATACAAAGGGTAACGCAAAGCCTTGCGGGCCGCAAAACTTAGACTGATAGTAGGTGGGTAAATTTCACATTGGTGAGAGGGCAGCAATGCCCTCTTAATAGTGAGGCAATATCCAAGTGTTGAACGAGCTGCACTCAGCATGACATAATTATTGATTTACAGTTATTCATCACTGCTTTGTAATCTCATGAATCATTTGATATATAAACCTTCGATAGTCGAAATGGACATTTTGAAGCTGCTCCCTAAAATCTTCTCTAGAAATAATATCACATTTCTTATAGCGCTTCAAGCCGAATTCATCTTATCTCGAAGCACTGTAACAGTAGGTGTTAATATTATTGAATGTATTGGTACTCGACGTATCAGCCACATAAGGGTGAAGGGTTGAGTCAGACCTGCCAGGGGATGAAACCTCGGATGTGAAGGTCGGCACCACGTCTGAAGTGAGCGCCTAGCTTGTGAACTTTCCACCCGGTCACTGTGCACCCCACAGGCAGATTGAAGAATCCTGCAGGTCGGACTGACAGGAGAACAGTGGGACTCTATGCAGGGGCACGAGGCGCTGTTTACTGGTTGTCGTCAGCCTATTTTATTTGCCTTTTTAAGGGGGCTCTGAGTGAGCCGGGACTGGATGTCCCAAATGTTCCAAACAACTATTATTTACTTTCCCACTTGTGCACTAACAAGCCGTAATTGGCACCTAGGGATAAATACAAGCACATCAGTCAATCCCTTGAAATCTTTAATGGCCAAAATATCAGCCTACATGAATGTGCCACTGCCTGCCTGTATGAAATAGATGCGATATGTAGCACAGCCGATACAGGGCAGTGCTAGGGGAGGTGCCTCTACTGTCAGGACGCAGGGGTTCTCCAGGCTCCCCCGCCGGGCAGACTTATCGTTCATCATTCTTTGAATCAACTCGCTTAATCATTTGCAATCTGGCTTCTATTTCAGGGTCCGTCGGGAAGACCTGGCCTCCCGGTAAGTACCTATTTGCATGTGTGTGCTTAACATGTTCCCAACGGCAAAATATTGTGTTTGAAGACATTTCCATCTGGTGACAACATACTGCAGTCTTTTGGGTGGAAAGGAAATACATTGGCCGGATTGCTATATTCCTCATATAAATCCCCCCTTTCCCTGTTGGTTGTTGACCAAGCTGATTGGCTAAATAAATGCATGCGACTATGTGGAAATCAGCGGCCAGGCTGCCTCAAGCGGATCTTGGAAGAGCCTGGAGTTGGGCAGTCATGCCCAGGCAAGTGTTGGAGGTGACTCGCGCCAAACACGCGCATCGCCGCAAGCCCCGGCACCAAGGAGTGAGGCACACACATCCGTCTTGGTTCGGGCTTCCCGGTCGCTCTGCTGTGGCCGGGAAACGCTCCGTTTGTTTGTACTGCACGCGACGGCGTGCAACGTCACGCCGTCGTGTGCGTGCCCGTCATCGGGCAGCGCCACACTCCTCCTTTTTCGGGGAGAACCAACGATCACAATTCAACTCTACACTGCAAACCAACCAACACTGCAAATAGAATAATTCACAAACCCCGATGCCATGAACACCCCTTTATTAGCATCCACCCGGGTCCCCCTAGTTAACAGCTGTCACCCTTCTGATCATCAGCCAAATGTCCCAGCACGTAATCGGTGAGGCGAGCAGGTTTCCCTCGCCCAGCCCTCTGGGGGTACCTCCGGCTCGCCTCCGGCACGGGTGATCTGTCCACCGACGGGCCCCGGGCTGGGGACTCCGGCATGCAGGGTAGGTCTCCCTCATCCTCCGGGACTCCTCCAAAGTCCGGATCAGGAGGTGGGTCAGTTCTGGGATCCCTAAGCTTTTTGAAGAAGCTTACATTGCGAGTTACTTCCGACCGGCCATCTGACGCAGTTACCATGGAGCCCCGGACCGCCACGACGTCCAGTGGCTCAGGCTCGTACGGCAGGGAGAGCTTCCCATGCGGATGTCGATTGCGAATGAGGACCTCATCGCCCGGCTCCAGCTGTTGTGGGCGAAGCCCCCTCCGCACGTTCTCTTGCTCAATTCTCACTCGCCGGTCCATTTCGACTCGTTGGTCATCGATCACCGCAGGCTCTTGTTCTCCGACCTCTGGCAACAACCCTCGAGGACACCTCCTGAACATCGCCTCCGCCGGGGCCACCCCCGTGGACGCATGGAGCGTGGTGCGGTATACCCTCAAGAATTGGTAAAGGGCTCTCTGTGGGGACTGCCCCTGTCCTTGGGCGATCCTAAAGGTCTTATTGCGAGTCCTCATCAAACGCTCTGCTTCCCCATTTGCTCAAGGCCAGAGAGGCATGATCTTCCGGTGCACCACCCCACAGCTCACCATTAGTTCTGCAAACCGTTCACCCTGGAATGGCGCACCATTGTCCGAGCACAGCGTGTGTGGAAACCCATGAGCCGCAAACAACTTTTCCACCGCCACAACCACGTGCTCAAACGCCACGGACTCCACGAACTCCACCTCGGGGTACCTGGAGTACTCGTCAACCAAGACCAGGAAGTGGGTGCCCATGGTGGTGGACCCGAAATCGGCATGAACCACCTCCCATGGATGGGTCCCCCTCGGCATTACCTCGATGACTGGCTCCCGCTGTACAGGCGATGCTGCCTGGCACCAGACACAAGCCGCCACAAAGTCATCCACCTTGCGTTCTAGCTCGGGGAACCACACCTTCATCTGGAGGCGGGCCTTGGTCTTGGCGGCCCCTTGATGACCCCGGTGCGCCAGTGCAATCACCTCGCCCACCTTTGACTGGGGAACTACAATCCGATCACCCCGAAGTAACAGGCCCGATGTTGAGAAGGACAGTTCTTCGCGGACCTTCCATAGTTGCTCCAACCCAGTCCGGGCCTCCTGAGTGCGCCCCGCCAGGGCCTCGAGCGCTGACTTCCAGGAGCCTTGCTGCATGGACTGCCTCAGCACCTTGAAACACTCACCCTGTGCCGCTGCAGCCTCCAGCTCCTGAAGAGGCATGGCATTCAGCGTGGCTGCTTCCACCACGACTCGGACATGCTCCTCAGCTTCTTCTTCACAGGTGTCTCGGGCCCCTCCTCCAGGCACCCCTGGGTATCTGTAGAGATAGTCAGCTGCGTTATTTGCCCCCGGTCGGTATACCAGAGTCACCCCATACTCCAAAAGAGCCAGCATCCACCTTTCAATGCGTGCTGGCGGCTTGAATGACGACCCTGCTAGGATGGGCAGCAGTGGCTTGTGGTCAGTTACCACCGTCACCGGGCGTCCGAGTACAAAGAGCCGGAAGTGGCGGCATCCCCACAGCACTGCCAGCGCCTTGCGCTCAATCTGCGAGTATCGTTGTTCGGCGTCCGACAGTGCTTTGCTGGCATACGCAACTGGCCGGACGCCGCCGTCACGGTCAATCTGTGTCAATACAGCACCCAGGCCAAATGGGCTGGCGTCGACGATGATCTCCGACGGTAATGCAGGATCAAAGAACGACATAGTGTCCTCGGCCGTGAGGGCACTTCTAATGTCATCAAAAGCCGCCTGCTCCAGTGGGCCCCAATTCCAGATGGTGTCTTTTCTTGTCAGGGCCCTGAGAGGCTCAGACCTGGATGCCAGGTTCTTGATGAACCGCCCACAGTAAGTGACCATGCCCAAGAAGCTTTGCACCTCTGATACAGACTCCGGTGGTTGTGCCTTCTGTATGTCCAGTACCTTCTTGGGGTCAGGAGACACCCCCCCTCCTTGAACACGAACCCAAAGAACTCCAGGGAGGGGCGCAGAAACTCGCACTTCTCCTTATGGAGGGTGAGTCCCAACGACCGCAGCCTCAATGTCCTCGCCAAACGCCTCAGATGGTCCACCTCCGTCCTCGCAAACACCAGAATGTCATCGCTTATGTTCAAGACGCCCTCGAGGTCAGCTAGGGCACCCCGAATGATGTTCTAAAATACTTCAGCCGCCGAGGACACCCCAAAGCTCAGCCTCTTATAGCGATATAATCCCCGGTGTGTGGTGAAGGTGGTAATATACCTTGACTCGGGGTGGAGGACAACCTGGTGATAGTCGGCCCGGAGGTCGAGTTTCGAGAAGAACCAAGCGCCCTGCACCTCCGCAATGATGTCATCCAGCGTTGGGGTGAGGTGCCTCTCCCTCTTGATGGCCTTGTTGGGGATCCTCATGTCCACACAGATCCTGACTGCACCCGGTTGTTTGAGTTTCCTTGCTACCACTATAGGGGACACCCAGGGAGTCGGGCCCTCCACCTTTTCTATGATGTCTAGATCGACGAGGCTGTCCAGTTCTTTGTCGACCTGCTCACGGAGGTGGAATGGTACCCTCCGATGTTTCAGGGCGATCGGCTGTACCGACTCATTGATGTGCAGCCGCACCGGCTCCCCGGCCATCCGCCCGATCCCCTTGAACCATGCTTCTCCAGTAAGTCATTAATGTCTTCCAGGTAGACGGAGTACGCAAAGCTGACGATGCCGAGAGCTTCTGCCGCTGCACAACTTAACAAAGTATTGGTACTCACTGGGGTCACGTAGAAGCGTGCTGTGATGTGAGAGCCATCGTGTTCTACTTTTGCTACGAATGCCCCGTCCAGAGGGATGGGCTCCACACCACCGAATGCAAAGATGCGGGCCTTGGGTGTGACCAGCCTGGGCGGCTGATCCATGGCATTGTAATGTTCACGGGCCATGACGTTTACCGACGCCCCTGTGTCCACGAGGACAGGGACTGGAGACTGGTTCACTTCGACCACGCACCTTGGTTGTCGTCGGTTCCTGCTTCTTAGAACCCCCACACTTGAGACAAAGAATATGTTCTCTTCGTCTTCTTCCTCCGCCTCTTCCACCTGGGCCTCCTCCTCGCTCTGGTCCACTTGAGCGCCGTTGGACGGCCGACCTTGGCGAGTGGAACTAGCTCGGCCTTGGCCCCTTGGCACCAATACGGGCATAGTCGCCCTACACACCCTTGAGAAGCGGTCCGGCAACCCGCACCGTCCACAGGTCTTTCCAGCTGCAGGGCATTCTGATTGGTGGGGCAGGTCATACCTGCATTTTTGGCAAATTTCGCCTGCCCTCCCGGCTCTGTCTCGAGTGCCGCCACCAAACCTCCTGGCACCCCTTCCCCCTTGCCACATCACGCAGACCTCTTCAGTCTTGATAGGGCGCGACCCGGCCTCCATTCTTGCGGCTCTCGCCTCTGACACCTCGTGGCACCTTCCTAGCTCAAGGATGCGCTGGAGCGTTATCCCGGGCTCCCTCAGCACCTGGCGCCTGAGCTTGCCTGATGAGCACGCCTGGATAAGCATGGTCCTAATCAAACACAGAAGGTAAGAGGAAAATACCAGTTTGTACCACAAGAGGCAACATTTTGTTTTCTGTATGCACGATAGTAGTACTAATAGCATTTGCCATAATATTCTGGTATCTGGAACATCCATCTAGATATGAATTAAAGAACCTGTTGCCCGAGTCAAATGAAACAGGGAGAACAGATTGGGTCAAGAGCAGGAATCGAGATGCCTATGACCAACACGACCCGGAAGACTATGCTAAAAATGAATACGTGAAGATAATAAACACAACATATGGGGTAGTGAATAAAACTGATTGCTGGATCTGCACCCACATGCCCCGACATAGCAGTGAAGGCATCCCAGTGTACGCATCGCCAGTTACTGAGGATGCCGGGTGTACATTAATTTACATGAGAATAGTGTCAGCACAGCAATACATGATACCGAATACCGCTTGTTATGTTAGAGGAGAGAACAAAACCCTTCTAAAGGAAAAGATACGCTATAAAATCAAAACTGAGGGAATCGGGCTTGCACCTGCTATGGTACAGATAGTAAGAGAACCTCCTCCCCCTATCACCATCACACAAGAGTTTAGGCCAAAGAATATATGTTTTAAGAGGAGCGCAAGAGGTAATCAAAGAATGATTTCGGGGTGCAGTCAAATGGTGAATCTAAATAACTACACGAAGGGATTGTTACAGATTGAAGGACATGCCTACGTCTGTAACAAGAGGGCTTATTTGTGGTCAGCCAAAGAATTTCCCTGCGTGACATAATCCAGTGTTTTTTTATGCGCTGAGCACTTCACTACGGCCACCATTTTGGGCAGCGTAAGGGCTTGCAATAATTCAGCAATCAATCGGGCATGTTTAATAGTATCACCTTGGGAGGTTAAAAACCCACGCTCTCCCCAGAGTTTACCAAAACTGGAAACCACCCCATGAGCTTAGGCTGAATCAGTATAAATTGTCACTTTCATACCGCTGCTTAACACTAATGCTCTCGTTAGCGCAATTAATTCTGCTGCCTGGGCCGATTTTTCACACACTTTCCCACTCTCAATCAACCGTTCCCCTGTAGTTACTGCATACCCTGCTGTTGTCTCCCCATTTGGCAGTTTGAAACAGGAACCATCACAGAATAATATACCCTCATTATCAACCAGCGGGGTGTCTTGCAGGTCTGCTCTACCCTTAGTGTGTTCTTCCATTTGAATCACACAATCATGCCTAATGTCATCAGGTGAGGTGGGCAAAGGAAGCAGTGTCGCTGGATTCAAAGTGTTACACCGTTCAATTTTTACATTACTGGCAAACAGGATCATCTCATACTGTGTGAGTCTAGCTGTAGTCAAATGCTGTGTATGCACTCTATTCAGAAGAACATCTACCGTATGTGGAACCTTTACTGTTACTTCACTCCCTAGGATGATACCTGCACTTTGTTTTAGGGCTGTCGCTGCTGCAGCTACTGCTCTCATGCATGGGGGTAGGCCTCGAGCTACTGAGTCCAGAGTGCTAGAAAAATATGCACATGGTCTCTGTTTACCCCCTTGTTCCTGTGTCAAGACTGACACAGCGCAACCTTCCTGTTCATCAACAAAAAGGCAAAATCTCTTAGTATAATCAGGTGTGCCTAAGGCCGGTGCGTGGCATAGAACATCTTTCATAGCTGTCAGGGCTTTTTCCATCTCAGGTGTCCATTCTAATGGGCCGTTTTCTTGTACTTCTTTTAAGGCTTTTAGCATGGGCTGGATCAATACAGAGAATTCAGGAATCCAGTGCCTACAGTAGGATAAAACACCAATTATCCTTCGGAGACCCTTTGCCGTGTCTGGACCTTTTATGGACTGTATCAAAGCAATGCGATCAGTAGACAGGGTTCGCCCCTCTTCGGACAGCTCAAAGCCTAAATAATGGACCTTTTGTTTTACATACTGCATTTTGGCTAGGGCTACCTTGTGCTTATTCTCTGCTAAGTGCATTAGCACCAATCTGGTCACATAATGGCATTCCTCTTCGGTGGCTGCACATAATAGCAAATCATCAACATATTGTATCAGAGCAGTGTTAGCGGGTAGGGCTAGGTTATCCATCTGTGTTTTTAGTGCTTGGCTGAATATGGCGGGACTTTCTGTATATCCCTGCGGGGCTCTAGTAAATCGATACTCTCTATCTCGAAGAGTGAAACTAAACAGGTACCTGCTTTCTTCGGCAATAGGAATGCTGAAGAAGGCATTTTTCAAATCAATTACCGTAAACCATTTCGCTGTTTTGGGAATTAAAGTGAGTACACTTGAAATATTAGGGACAACTGGATATCTGGGTTCTACTATTTTGTTTATCTCCCTCAAATCAATAATGAAACAATAGGGTACCGCTTCATCACCTTTCTTGTGTACTGGAAGGATCGGAGAGTTACAAGGGCTATCATTTGTTGGCTCTACCACCCCTAATCGTATCATGTCCTGTACTATTTGATATAGTGCCTGCTCTCCCTCGTGTGATATGCGATATTGTTTTATCCTGGGCAACCTGGCACCAGGCTTTAGTTTGATTACTACTGGGGAAACATCCAACACTCCTACATCATTCCCATGAGTGGCCCATAGTTCATTCGGGATGTCTTGGAGTTCCTGGGGCAGGGTTTGCATTACTCCTATCATACTCATAGGTTTGCTTATGGTCATTCTCACTCCCTGGGGGGAGCAATATATTGTGGCCCCTAGCGTTTTTAATGCATCAATACCTAACAAGTTTTCTGGGCAGTGATTGGTCAATAGCCACCCATTCTCCCATTTTACCCCATGAAGTTCCGCTTCTACTATTTCACTTACAGGAGTCTTTATTGGTTTTCCCCCAAATCCAACGGATACCTTGCTTTTATCCGATAATGGGACAGCGGGGACGGCTCTGATATTCACGGAACTGTTTCCAGCTCCCGTGTCTACCAGACATCTCAAGTTTCGGTGGGGGCCGATCCTAATAGAGGCATAAGGCCCCCTTTGGTCTATAGGAACCTGCACCACTCCCGCTATCTCATTCCGGCATCCTCAGGACATATCGCTTGTGTTATCCTGAAAATCATCGTTATAGTATACCCCTTCTCCACATTCTTCACCCTGGCATACACCTTGTACTTGTGTCGTTTGTCGTGGCTGATACAGTAGATTGGGGGGAGGCGGGGCCGGCCAGGGAACATCCCCTCTTGCTTGTCCGTCAAAGGCATTGGGTTGAGGGGGTTTAAACATTCTATTGTCTTGGTTGCCGTACCCACCAGTCCTATTTCCTGGGGCAAATGTTGTCTGTGAAGGGGGCCGTACGCCCCTTCCTCTCCCACCACTCTGGGGACACTGGGATTTCCAGTGTCCGGGTCTCTTGCAGAAGGCACATACATCTTGGGGTAGCCCATCCCTCCTCCCATATAGCGCACCTCCTTGCACTGTACCTCTTCCTGTCCCTTGGCCCCCTATCATGTTGCTACTATAGCCCTGTGACGGGCCGTTATAATTGTAGTTATACCTGCCTTGGGGCCCTTGATGCAACTGTTGCATCAACACTTTGGTTTTTAAATCCTTCTCTTGTCGTGCCTTTTGTTGTCCCTTCACTCTTTCCCCTCTTTCGTAATACCTAGCCATTTCGAGGAGATCCCGGGGGTTCCTAGTCATCCATGTACTTTCTGCCCTCCTAATGTTCTCCTGAATTGGCCCGTGGAGCCCCTCTACAAAGTTTGTGGCAAAGTACCGTTGGCCCGTTTCAGACCCTATCTCTAGCCCACTGTGCGCTTTGAATGCTGCTTCATAACGCAGAAAGTACTGTGCTACTTCCTCACTTGCACCCTGTATCACAGCGGACAGTTTCTCCACATTCACATCAAATGGGGGTAACACCTTTTCTAGAGCCCTCAGGACTGCCATGCCATGCCCCCTTAGGGGTTCAGGATATTCCTCATGCAGTTTTCTATTTTTGCTCGCATCCATTACATCTTTCCATTTTATTGTTTCATTGTCTTTGGCACGAAAGGGGGTCCATATTTCTTCTGGGACAATGGCTAACAATATGTTATCTACATCCTCTACGGTAAATAACCCTGGTCTGAATAACTTTCCTACTTCTTTGTAGAATCCTGCCGGGTCTATACGGGGGTCGGGGATGGACTTGGTGATATGCATTAATTCAATTCGGGATAAAGGGACATACACATAGGTGCGCATCATGTTACCAGTGGCTGCCTCTATGGTGGGTTGGCACTCTCTCATTGGCATTAATAGTAACTTTTCCGTATTTGTTTGTTCACTCACAGGGGCCTGCGCTGGTTGCGAAACAGAGGATTGATGACTAAGAGCTTTCTCTTTTATTTTTTTATAATCTTTTAATAGTTTCTCCACCTTAGCCATCCTCCATTCTTCCGCCCCAGAATCATCCACTCTTATATTAGATAGCAGTTTCTTATCCAATTCCGTCCTAATCCTATTCCACTGGGACACATATCTAGGCTCCTTTTCCTCTTCTATATCATCCACCCTAATAAGAAGATATTTAATTACGTTTACTTGTATAGGCCAGCCAAGGCCCTCCATCAGACTCACCAGGGTGGACATGGACTGCGAGTGTATGGATGCTATCATACGATTAGCTACGTTTTGGCCCGCCTGGTCTGCATCTTTGAGTTTAGCCTCTCTTTCCCTCACCTCTCTTTCCCATGCCCTCTTTTCCTTCTCCCATTCAACACCGCCCCTTATGACTTCCGCTATTATGTCGGACATACATCCCCATAACTGAACACTGGACGCAGTCACTGGTAGTAACGCGACAGCGTCCTGATATGCTGAGGGCAGATCCGCAGTACTCTGTCCTCTCAATTTACAGTTACCCTCATAAAAGGTATATAGTTTAGTGGCCACTGTCCTAAATTCCAAAGGTGTCAAACGCCCCAATTGGTCCCGTAGGCTGTCATTGAGGGGTGTGCCATACAGCCCGGTCATAAGGATTTGCAAGTCTCCATCTCTATCCTTTTCTACAGTAGTCGTTCTCCTATGGTCTATCAACCTATCTGGGTCTCCATACTTCATTGGGAATTCCACCCTTTCACCCTCACTGTCTGCCGGTGGAGCTGTAGCTCCTGGAAACAATAATTCAGTCGTTGTTTGTTCTGCTTCTAGCCCTATCACATCTTCATATCGAGGCACCGGCACGGCAGGATACATACCCCCACTGTTCTTAATCATCATATGTCTATCCAACTGATCTAGCCTCTCACCCTTCTCTTTTATCTCTAGATCATGTAATTTTTGATTTACCGTTCTCTTCTGCTCCTTTGCTTTTTGTTTATTCTGAGCATTGCGCCTGCGCATTGCTTCTACCCTCCATAGTCGTATAGCCTCAAACTGTGCGGGTCTAACCCGTCTTTTTACTAACTCTATTTCTATTTTGGATATGCGGTCTATGTCAAAGGACCCGGTATCTGGCCAATTATGTTCAATCGAATCTTTTGTATTTTCAGACCACTCCCTTAAAAACAATGTCGAGTTCAATCCATGTTTAATCAACATATCAAATGCAGGGGTTCCTTCAAGGGGGGCATAGTGTCTCTTGCCTATACCTCCCTTGTGGGAAGCCATTTGACCCATCTTGGCGGTATACCGCAATTGCCTAAAACACTCACCTTTCCCAAATATGCACCTATTGGCTAACAATAATAATACATCCTCCTGGCGTATCTAACATATCATATCATCATTTCAACATTACTTCTTCATAGACGGACTTACCACCGTCCTCTTCACAAACCCTGAATCATTATTTCCTTATTCCATCATGCATCCGTCCATACCACTTATCTTAAGGGTCCCGCCAGAGTGTTCCGGACCCGAAGGGCGACAGCCTGCTGTTCCACCGCCGACGGAGCCGGAAAAACAAGGATGACGCGTTGGTTGCAATCAAAGGTGCAGATTCAGTTGTTGGGGCCCCGTGATCAATTCCTTCTCCGGTTCCGCCGCGGCGTTCCTCACCCAGTGACGGACTGTCGCTCCTTCGCGTCCCACTTCTGACACCAAAATTGTGGGTGCGGTTTCTCGCCGTCACCATAACCAGTACAAGAGGGACCCTATAAAAACTCAAACAGAAAAGAGTTGAGTAAACATTGCTTTATTAACACACAAGCATTCGCGAATGGGCCACAAGTTCAACCATCTCGCAAAGCAAGTCGTCGAAGTGCCGCCCTTTCCCCTGCACATAGTGGTCCTTTTATACCCATCTGTTTTACATTGTCATACATTGCTGCACATAGATTATGTCCACCACAAGGCAGTTCCTCCCAGTCATGACTTTGCATCAACGGTCAACAGTTCAACATCTGCTATTGTGGTTTCCTGTTATCTGTTATTCGCTCTCTCTCGTGCCCCTCTGTGTCCTTATCTCTGTGCACGAGGCTGTGCTTACTCATTCCTTCCCCACCCGTAATCTGCAGATAGTTTTAGCAGGCTCAGCATGCTTCGACATACAGTGACCAAACACAATTCTTCTGTTAAAAACAAGTTCTTGCCAGGTCAGCAGGTCTTAAATGCCGCTGTATAAAGAGAAGGCCTCTTCTTTTAACAAAGGGTACATTCTTTTAACACATATGGTGATTAGTACAAACTCCAAGTGTGAGCACAACATTACATATGTATGCGTACCTTCAAAGGTCTCATCATCTTTTTGTTTGGCAGAGAGCATCACGAACCGCTCATAGTCCGCGTTGGCAAGGGGCAGAAAGTACGCTTGTAGGGCGGCCTTTGCTTGATCATAAGTTCCATTCCCTTGTGGCAGAGATTCAAAAGTCTCCTGGACAGAGGGCCCTGCCGAGTATAACATCGTAGCCAGCCTGGTGTCGTCATCAACCACCTGTGCAGCCCTGAAGTACATGTCCAGGCGGTCCACCCACCTTCTCCATCTGGGCCCCAAGCTGGAGGGCGGGCCCGACACATCGAATTCGGGGATGGGCTGCAGAGCAGCATGTGCACGTACCTGGGCCATGACAGGTGCGACTTGTTGAATACCAGGTGGTGCAGCTGGTTGTATTGGGGGTTGAAGAGCCGGAACCGCTGCCTGACCACCTGCTGGTGCTGCTGGTTGCTGCATTGGAGGCTGTCGACCCTGCGGGGCCACTGGCGCACGAGGATGTAGCTGCGCCGCCGCACCGTGTGCTCCGTCCTGCTCCTCGGTGTCACTCATGAATTTGAGCGCACAGGCACCCCCAGAATGTTGAGCAGGAGCCGCAACTCAAACACACAGTCCAAAATTACCCTCAGCATGGACCACCCCTGGATACAGTCACTTGCAGCACACCTCTGTGATGATGAAGAGGATGAAGGCTGGTGAGGCCACCAGGATGATGATGAAGGGGAGGAAAAAGGCACTCTGCCTTTAGCTGTTCCAAAAATTGTGCCAAAGGACAAATAAGCTATGCAGGCCCAGCCAAGATGGGCCTTCTCTTTGCTTCCACTCGACGTAGAAAACCCAAAATTGAGTCCATGCACTATCCGGGCATAACCTCGTATAGATGTAGCTATCAGCTACCAGGATTTCCAAAAATTAGGCCTGGGGTCGCTTCAGGGCTCAAACCGGAGCCTCCCGAAGTCCCACAGCCTGTTGCACAAAATGGCCGCCAGCCGCGTGGGCAACGCACTACCCGCGGCGTGAAACGAAGTCTGTACTCCGACCTCGTTTCGGTGAAAAATTGATCCGATGATCACCGCCGGGCCCGGGCATCGTTTCCCCCACTCCTCGCCACTCTTGGAGGTGACTGGCGCCCCCCGCACGCATCGCCGCAAGCCCCGGCACCAAGGACTGAGGCACACACGTCCGTCTTGGTTCGGGCTTCCCGGTCGCTCTGCTGCGGCCGGGAAACGCCCCGTTTACTTGTACTGCACGCGACGGCGTGCAACGTCACGCCGTCGCGTGCGCGCCCGTCATCGGGCAGCGCCACAGCAAGGGTCGGCTCTGTGTGCCCCAGCGTTTCGCCTGCTGCCCTATTTCCGGAGCAGTGCTGCTGAAACGCAAGCAGTGCTCCACAAAGGAAGAAAATCTGCCCCACACTGTAAAAGAGAATAGGACTGATTCACAAAAAAGGTTGCAATGGCGCAACGACATTGAAAAGCGCGTTGCAAATCGGGCCCAACATGATCCACCCTGCACTGATTTTAACCAAAAAGCTCGAACTTACAATACCTTACTCGCCCCTTTTCGCTACATGATGCATTGTTTTTGGCAGGCCATCGCTGGTCCCATGTGTCTGTAGCGCAGCATTTGCTGCACCGCTCCTATTGCGCATGTCTTTACTGCGCTGCCACTTCCTGCACGCCCTTGGTGTTGTGGGGTTCCTGCCCCGTCCATTGCCCCAGTACAAATGAAGCTCCCTCCTTCACCCACGCCCCTCTGCCATCCTGCCCCTTAGAAGGGGGTACCCCCTTTACCTCCCAGTTTACCATTCCCTCCCTCATCACCTATCTTCTGCCCCCCCCGCATTGCCATCAGGGGGGTTGTAACGACCCACATGGCAAAGCCGGGGCGGTCACTACCAGTGCTTCTGGCAGCAGCACAGTGAAGACAGACCTTCTCACTCCAAAACAACATGTTCCTTCTTTAGGTTAAATGGCAGACAATATGTTGTTTTCTTACTCATCTTTCTTAAATTTGAAGAGTTTTACTGAATGATTGAATTATTACAGTATGTATTCTCTTTCTACCTCTGCATATATATACATATTTGCATATACATACATTTTTTTCTATATAGTTAAGGAAATGTAATATTGTATTAATTTTACAATAGAAATAAAAATCCATTATGCCCTTACAAATAACAATCGCTCAATTCGCTAAGCTTTTTTGGCAAATGCACTAGAGTGCAACTGTTAGAATTTGCGCTTGAATTCACATGCAAATTTCAGGTGCCCAGTGATTCATTAAGAATCCCTGTCAAATGGTGAGCCGTTTATGTGTCACCAAAAAGTCATCCAAACTCAGGAAGGAGCACTTCAAAAGGTTGCCGTGGATGTCAACCAATGAGAATTGAGTTCCACGCGTTTTTACAGTTCTCCTACTGTGTCCATAGCGACTCCTACTGCGCTTAAAGGCTTCCTTTCATTTTACTTGATAGGCGCTTTGAGGCTAATCACTGCTTCAAGGTGTAACTGCTGCTTAAGAACCAGGGGCAAACTATATAGGCATCACATTCTCAGCCTAGGTTGCTCTTCTCAAAAGCCTTGAGAGATCCTTCATGGACAACATAAATTATGTATTTCTTGGCTCTATTAAACCTTTTGGTA
The DNA here is from genome assembly GCF_040938575.1 of Ambystoma mexicanum. NCBI lineage: Eukaryota > Metazoa > Chordata > Amphibia > Caudata > Ambystomatidae > Ambystoma > Ambystoma mexicanum. The sequence continues at coordinate 833,733,597 of NC_090929.1, forward strand.
TCAGTGTTTGCCCCTTTCCATTTTGAGCTGCCTCTCAGGGTGCGTCCCCCAAAACACCACTTGCCCTGGACGCCTTTGGGCCATTAACAGCATCCCCAGAAGCATTGCCAGAACCTGAACAAAACACATTTGTCAGTTTGATTACATTATTGTTTTACATTACCAGGTGAGGTCTTCTCCACTGCTCACTGAATAAATCACCTTTCTCTTTGCCGATGTTAAACAGGTGCAATGTTTCCACATGTTGCACAAAAAATGTCATTTCCTGTCATATTCTAGAACGAGAATGAAAAAACCTCTGAAAGACCTCATGGCAGCTAGATCTAAACTTACGTCTGTTTTGGTCTTGAAGACGAAAATAAAATCTAGGAGAAGGCCTTTTGTTGCCTGTGCAACACACATCTACCCGTCTGGTCCCCATGGTCCTTTCTACCATCCCCTTGGGGGTCAAGATCCCACTATTAGTTTTTATTTTTAAAACTTTTACCTCCACGTAAGGTCACGGGAAGGCAACCTTCATGTACGAAGGTGAAAAGTGGAATAAAGAACCTACACACAAGTAGTGAAGTGAACCCAGTGTCAAACAGGGGGCAACTGAATTGCTTTCAGGCAAAATGAGAAAAATATTGGAACTAGTCACTGAACATTAACCAGTTTGGAAGAAGGTGCGTTGCTCAATGGGAACACATGAGCACATTTTTTTTAATTAGAGTTCACCCTCCCTCCACCCGCCCAATTTAGTTGCCAATATGATTGCGTTCCCAACCAATGTAAGCACATTTGCTTCTTGTAACCGTATTTAAAATCTGCCACAGTTTGTCGAAACACAAACAGAACTGTTTTGTGAGCACCAAAGCAATTGTAGGCAGAACAGAAAAAAAAGCGTTGTGAATTGGGCACAATATAGGTTGCCCATTGAGACTTTGCCTGACAGGTGCAGAGAATGGCGCTCACTATCACCTCTTCCGCGATGAGTTCACTAATGGTGCATTCTCAGGAATCCTGATCTCAAACTGAAAGTTATGTGTCCAATAAAAAGGGAAGAAGATCCAGTGCGGGGAGGGAGGCAGGGGACCTGAAAGCCAGCAAGATGACAAGAGTGGCCAGTTCCAGAGATTACATTAGTCACAAGTCCCCGCTTCATAACGGATCACAGGAAAAGGTTGTTGGAGGTCAAGGAGCACTGTCCTTGAGTAAGTTCTGCATCCCTGGTGAGCAGCCAGCTTCTACCTCACCCTGCCACCCCCCTAATAATCCTGGCTGTTTCTTAATTCTGCGTGTCCGAAGGGATCCAGTGCATCCAGTTGGTTACTTCATCCATGCCCAATGTGCATCTACGATCTTCCAGACACTGCTTACCTTTGTACTGTAGACCCCCGATCTGTAGAGTGCCCACTTTTCTAAAATGTAACTCCTAGTAGACCAGCATAAGGTCACAGCTTTAAAGTACGTCTATTGCAGGGTGGCCAGATGTCACGGTTTTGCCGGGACAGTCCCAGAATTGGGCCCTCCGTCCCCCTGTCCCAACAGATTTTTTAATTTAAAAAACCATGTCCCGGTTTTAGGGAAAGGGGGGGTGGGGTGCAAGTCCTGGTTATTGTGGGAAGGGAGCATCGGCAACAATTATAAAGAAAGTATACATTAAAATACACATCAAATTTTCCCAATGCAGGCTGGGCTCGAACCCCCTACCTTATAGCTACCAGATACATATATGAACTGAGTGTGACACAGAGGCCATTTTGGAAAGGAATGAACAGCAAGGCTTGTAACATGTATCAAAGCAGATTCTCTTTTCCTTGTTAATAGGCTTATAGCCACAGTCAAAAGCATGCAATTTATAGGAGCAGGAGCAGTGGTGGAAAAACTGTGGGATGTCAGGGGACGAGGCAGAGGGGGGTCAGTTTGAGGGGGATGCAGGGTTAGGGGAATGGGCTGTGAAAGGCTACTCTTCTTTTATGTTGTTGGTCATCCCGGTTTTTCATCTTGAAAATCTGGTCACCCTAGTCTATTCTCCGACTTCCACACTTTGTTAAATGCGCTTACATTACTATCTGGCCATGTAACTGAGGGCCCTAATAGCTGCCATGAAGATGCGTCGCATTCCAATATATTCTGATGAAACTTGTTTTACAAATGTCAGTGAAATGGCCAACGTCAGCACCATAGCTTGACTATGAATATTCACTTCTAGTGCTAGTCCACGATCCAACAAGATCACAAAACCAGAAGCGTATAAATCGTACTGATAAAAGACATAAACTGCGTCGAAAGACGTTTTAAATAGAGAAAGTGAGTCTTGCAGACTAGGAAATCATTGGAGACACTGGGCATGTCTACTTTCTTTTGGAAAGCTATTGCTGCTCCGGGGAGCCCCACTCGAGAAGCCTATTTCACCCTACATGGGGACGAGACACTGTCGAGCTGAAAATAAAGCGTATCCGGGTTTGCCCCAATGATCACCCGCGCCAGCTCGTGATGTGCCTTATGCTTACGTCCTGTCTGCAGTTTCCTATCTTCAGGCATTCTACAAACAGGGCCCGATTCATGGAATAATTGCCCGGTTCCAAGTGACTTTGCACTGCTGAAAAGTGACTTTGCACTGCCGACACAAACCCTGATTCATGGAACTGTGCAAAGTGTATTTTTGCCGTGCAAGTCCAGAAAAGTCAGCGTGTAGTCATTTTTGCAGTACAAAATGACTCTGCCCGGACTTTGCATGGCAAGAGTACACTTTTCACGGTTGCATGAATCAGGGTTTGTGTCAGCAGTGCAAAGTCACTTTTCACCAGTGCAAAGTCACTTTGAACCAGGCAAATATCCAGTGAATCAGAACCCACAACAGTGTTTCTGACAGAGATGCTTCATACAAAATGTTTGCTAATGCACAATTTACATCAGGGTTGACCTATCGTACACAGTTAATCACTCTTATTTAATTCAATTAATTAGGCTGCCATCTTGTTTTTGTTTTGACTTAGGGATTGTTTATACGTTTTGTTTTCAATGAACATTTTGCACATGGGAGCCATTTTGTTACCTCAGTGGCACTTATTATGCCTGGCCCATTAGACATTTTCCGTGAGGGCGTATTTGAGTCGCAGGACTACTTTTTTCTTGTTTTCTTTTTCCTTTGGGAATTTGAAATTGGGCGACATCACGCATGCTGCCTTGTCATCTTGACAGGGACACTCTGACTTGCCGTCAAAGTCATCCGGAAAGTAAACACTCGTGTCTGGGAAGTTTCGGCTGAGAAATCATTGCTATCGCTTATCAAGACGGAGGCTTCCGAAGACTTAATCTTTCACATGGCCTAGCTGCCCACCGCCTTCCCAAGCGGCCCCTAGAGCTTCAGGAAACACTGGACTCAAATGTAGACGCTGGCATGCAGCCTGCCTGCCTGCCTTAAAGACAAGAGTGGTTCCTTTGCCCCATGCATATAATGGGGCCTGCCATGTTTCAACAGTGAAAGTATCAACTGCTCCTTTCAAAATTCCATTGTACATTAGAGCGATTTATTGTACCAGAAGAAGAGGGGTTGCGTGCATTCTGCTGCCGACTCCAAAGTATATTTATCTGAGTTTCCAGAAAGAAAACCCACTTTGATGGCATCCTCGTATAATGACTGGAATACCTCTGCTTCACCTTTCTCCCTTTTCTAGTCCCTTTGTGTGCACTTCAACCTTCAACTCTCCCCCAATTAGTTATAGCTCTTCCAAACCCAGACGGTATCGTGGGGCAATGGAACGTAAGAGTTCCCCCACATCCCATGTTCAGCCCCTCTTTGTGCCAATGCGTTGTTTGTTTGTTTATTGTTTTTACATGACGCACCAAACCCAAATGTAACTGGGCGCAAGCATTACAAGGAGACTTTAAGCTTGATGATACATAGGAGTACAGTCATAGAATTACAGTCATAGAGTTACCCGTCACAGGTTGCCGGTGAGCAGTTAAAGATATATACAGTACATTACAATATAAACAGTTACATTGCGGCGAGCAGTATAAGGTGACATGTCAGTTGCCAGCTTAGGTGGTGGCAGATACATCACATAAGTTGTACATTTGAACCCCCACCCCCGTCTCTACCACCCTTGTTCTCAGCACATCTTGTAGAGCGTCTGATTCGCTGAGGCTGGGCTGATATAGATGGCAGCTCATTTGCTATTTGTGGAGGATTGTACCAGCAGCTTACCCTTGTTATTTGGGCACCCAAATAAAATGCTATTCTATGTCATCATGTTCCTCTGCCCCCTAGAGCAGGCTCCATAGGGGAGGGGGCTAGGGGGGTTATCTTTACCAGAGTGCTAACTAAAAAAGGCTAATAGAGCATCAAGACACATTTTGACAAGTATGCCCGGATCCCAAGAGCTCAATAACAGAGAAACATGCAGAGGCTGAGGATGGTCCTGCCCTGTTGAAAAAGCCCCTCTTCTCTTTGCTGAACTGCCTATTAGTCCCTTCTTTAATAACGTGTTACTTGGACACTCATGCAAAATTGCTAATTAACGTCACACTTGATTCAACCATTCCTCTGAAGGTAGACAATTATTCTCTGCTACTTGGTTTGGGTTCTTCATCTGAAGCATCATGTCCCCAACAGAAAATGGATAACTATCAGAACACTTTCTTAATGATAAACATTAGTCTCCAAATGTGTCCAGAACAGCTGTCAATCAAAGATTCAATTCCACTCTGTTTTTACAAAAGACAGGAACATTAACTTGGAAGAATGTCACTCCACCAAGTATCCCACACAAGTTCTACTAAATTCTTTGCAAATCTGCTGCTACAGAGACTAGGCTGAATGGCATCCTATTGAATTGGCAGAGTCCATTGGTTGTAGCAAAGTAGGTGGAGCCTCTTCTATCGAAGTTGCAGCTTAACTTGGACAGAGGCAAGTGATAAATGCAAGATTGTAAATACTTGTGGCCACATTAAAGCCAACCAACATCTGTCCAATGTTTGGGCTGGACATATATTACCCAATTAATTTCAGATCCAATTTCTATAGACAAATCACAGCCTAAGGTTCATGGTCTGCTTATGACAGCAATGTCTGTAACCCACTCAGTTTTCACCTACTGTAGGATACTAGTCTGAAAGAGGTGCATAGTGCCGGTGATACGGCTTACCTTCGGCCAATAGGGACGCTGAACGTATGTCATACTTGCACAGGTGCACATTTCACCTTTACTCACTTTCTGACATCAGAGCGCATTCCTGAAATGCCATACACTGTGTACCAAAAGCACACGCAGAAATACCCTAAATCACAGCCAAACACCAACAAGTAATCCAACAGACACTCACCCACAATTGCATGAAGTGCCCCCATTCTACTCTACTAACCGCGAAAAGCAATATAGCAGAATTGTAAAAGGGGGAAACAATGAAATACAAACGAAGGCAGACCCTTAGTACGAAACTAAACTAACTTAGTACAAAATGCAGAACTCATTTGGGCATGTTTGTGTTTGTGTTGAGTCCACCTCTTGTGGAAACTCCTTCCTCTCCCACCGAACCCCTACTCGTTTTGTCAATTGACGATCCTAATGTTTATAGGGATGACTGAGCAGAACATCCTCCATGATGCTTGCATGCATTCACTAGAGGTGGGCGAGCCCGGCGGGGCTCTGGTCAGCCTCGATAACAGTTTGCACTCTGGCCTCACCCTCATCTCAGGTCAACACATGCCCAAAGCCAGAGCCGGCCCGGAGCCTTGCAGGCTGCCTGCACCCAAGAAAAAATTGTGCTTAACAAAATAAAAATCAGTTTCTGCTGCCTGACTTCCTGTCCCGCCTCAGCCACTCATTGATTGGGACAGGTCAGGAGTGCTTCCCAGCATGACTGGGCAGCGGCTGGTGGAGAATGCAAAAGGTAAGTGAGCACAAATAGTTGGTAGGCAGTGATCGTCTATAGTAGCACTCTATCACAATAGTTTCAGTGAGCTTCAAACCGGTGGATGTGGCATACCGGCATAGCAGGAGACTAGATCCTTATCCCTGCCCATGTGTATTCAGTGTCTCTGGTGAGGCTTAGTTTTGAGAGCCACGTAAAAACAAGTGCTGCGCGGTCAGCGCATTGAGTGTCCCCTGGCTCGGTTTGAACAGGAGAATAGCATAGAGCCAAACGCTGTATGTCTTCTCCTTTACTGTTGTGCGTCTTGGTATTTGGTGTCCTCTACTTGAAATAGAAAATCTTGGGCAGCATCATGTGAGCAAACTACTGGCTGATCAACAATGGTACTGCCAAAGCACATATAGACACTTAGGGAGAGGACAGGAACTGGGGTCCTCTCAACTGCCACCTTCCCCCCTCTGGGGTCAGAATGGCTCTGACTTCCACCCGAGGAGGTCTCCCACCCCAGGCCAAGAGGGGTACACATACTCTCTTGGCAAGGTCAGCCTTCTGACCTTATGATAACATCTAAACCTACCCTGTTTTAAAGTAATCTAGAAAACCTAAGCGCCACCATGAGCAGAGCTGCAGCCTGCAAATGTGTGTCCCTTCTGCTTCAGTCAATGGAAATGTCAATCATCCATGCCACCTTGCTATCCAAAGATGGCTCCAGTTTTCCTCCCTCAATCCCTGTTTATAAGGGTTCCCTCTTTACACTCTTGCACCAAATCCATCAAATGTTGATACACCCGCTTTTGAGGGATTGTCCTAAATCCTCTCTACGACACCCATTCCTGCACACTCAGATTATCCATCACCAGTCAAGAAGGTTCGACCTCTTTTAATGAGCACCTTTCCACTGGCTGCTTATTATTGGGAAGCCCATCTACCATTTATAACCTCCAACTTCCCCAACCGTCTTTTGAAACAACACCTTTCTAAAATCCTCTTGTGGTCCCGTTTATCATTTTGTTCTCAAACAACAACCATGGCAACCTGGAATAACATCTTAAGCACCCGCCAAATATTAAGCATTAAAACAGTGGTCTCGCAACAGAATCACCCACCAACCCCCTTTCCAAACCTCTGCTAATCAGTACAACCTTCAATGGCGTGGGATCTCGCTTAGCCCTCCACACCTATCTCCACACAATCCTGTGAAACCTTTACAGCGCCCAAACACAAGGACCGCCCCCTTCACTGTTACTAGTTCGACCATCTCACAATGCAGTAGATGTCAAATCAATCACTACAGTCAGCCACGTTCATATGGTACTTTTCATATGTACATCAAATTGTGCGAAGATGTGTGCTGTGCTGGTGCTAATAATCTCCTTCTTCAAGCTTTGTTGCAATCTCCTGTCCACACAAACTCCACTACCATCTTTCATCATTTCCTCATTCTTGGAAACAGAAAAAACACTGCCTTGTCAGGACCTTAGGCTATCTCTCCTGCCAGATAACTGCCTTCGGTCTGTGTACTGCGAGATTCCCTCCCTTGGCTTGAAGAAATATTTCAGGCGTCTATAATTTTCTAATTGGTTATTTATAATGTGCTTAATACCCAGAGGTTTCTAAGCGGTGACCCGGGGATCAAACCTGTGTTGACCTGTGTCTTCTTGCTTCTAAGCGCAGGCCCGTTGCCCCTGCGCTGTCCTCCCGAGCCTATGCCCTATCGTCTGCACTCATATGGTGGCATGAGATAATTTCCCAAAATGCAACTGCACCCGAATCGGTCCCCACGTCTCTGCAAAAATCACAACTTTATCCAGCATCTATTTCACACTGCTCAGGGGTGCGGCGGGGATTTCTGGTTATCAGATTTAGCACATGACAGGCCCCCATCCTGTTACACTTAGGTGGGAAAGTGACTACTCCCTCCTTTAACCCCACAGATTGTTTGTATCACTTATGCTTTGAAAAGGTCAACTGGCTGCAATCTAGCACAAAACGAGCCTGAGAGGCTGCACCAGCCCAGGGCAGGCACGTATGATAAACACCTACAGACCTCGTCAGGCCCAGAACGCAATCATCTATCATGAGCGTGTCTGCAGGACTCTGCGAAGGGAACAATGAGCAGCAAAACAGGAACACTTTTAAGTGTCTGGAGCAGGGGGACCTGCCAGATGTTTCAGCAGGGGCAGGAGGCAGAGTCCAGTCTTCAAAGAGCACCCCCTCAAGGAACTGCATTCTGGCCTCTGTCATTCCTGTGTTTACTGTCCAATTGTACATGCGTGGCACGCACAAGGGGCCGGGCGGGCAATGGGGCGGAACAGCTGTCGGCGTGGATGTGCACGTTAACAAAACATTAGAAAGAGTCTATTTATAACCCGGAGCGAGGAAGTAAAGCGGCGCTTGATGAAACGCTGAAAAGAACGTTCAGTCTAGGTCATTTTATGAGCTCGTGCTTGTTTCTGTTTCCTTGTAAAGCTGTTATTTGCTTTGTTGCATGCTGGAGCAAAGATAGCTGCCTGGAGTCATTCATAATATGGCGCACGGTGCGGTAGCTGCTGTCAGGTGTACGTGTGTGTGTTAACAACATTCCTTCTACTTTTCCTTGCACACCAAGGGTGACAAAGGTGGTCTCGGAATCCCAGGGCGAATGGTGAGTTTCAGCCTTCTTGCCTGTCTGGAGGCACGGTGTTAAATGCTCTGCATGCGGCCTCCATGTTGGAGCTACTGATTTACAGATGTGCTTTTACACTTTGCCCCTTCCATGCCATGTTTTAGGGACCATGACGAACATACACATATACATGATCGGCCATTCAAACCCAAAATAGGGAAGTCAAAGTTGGTCCCTACTCGCATGGGAATTTGGGGCCCAGAGCGGACTAGTGTGCCATTAGCAGGGGGACCTTTTTTCCGCCCCTGGGCTATTTGGGGAGGACATGGGGTGCATATCACATCAGTGGCTCAGCACTAAATCATCTGAAGACCAGACCTGGAGGCGTATCTGCAGCTGGCCAATAACGCACTATCGTTATAGTCCGCATATATGAGCAATGCTAGTCAAGAAAAACAATATGTCTCCTTTAAAAAACTGGGGACAAGGCAATAATAATTAGTTTTTCATATGGTGCTTTACATAGCACATATTTACATACATTACTACCCAATAGAAATTGGTACTCATTTATCAGCCGCGGAAGGATGATAGGCTGAGTTGGTCTAGCCAAACGTTTTACCTGCGACCTGTATATCAAACACAAATCACAGCAACAAGCGTTTAACCCACTGAGCCATCTTTCCAGATACAACTAGGGCAAAAAAACAAGCAACCAAACAAAAAGAGGTAGGGGACTATAAAACGTACCTTCCAGTACCTGTCGTTCAAGAGCTTGGCTGGCAAGGTTGAGCTTGAATACCAAAATGAAGATATTGAATTTATGGCTTTGAAAAAGCATAGATTCCGTGGTAGCAAAAGCGTCATCTTGTCTGTAAGACAAAGTTCCTCTTTAAGTTTTTAAAGGCATCTTCATGTCAGATTACTAAAGATGCGCATACGCCCAAACACTGGTAGTGCATGCATGCACAATTTCATCAGCAGTGCTTCCAATGAAGCTACTGAAATTGCACTTTGCCCATCGCCGTTTGCGCAAATCTGTGATACTCGTGCCTTAGATTAGTGTCCCCGGCAATTCTCCTGTGGTAGAGAGCGTTTCTCCTGGAAGAATCAAGGCCGGGCTGAGCTGTGAAACTCTGCTATTTTTTCGCACGTTTCAATGGAAACGCCGAACCTTCGAAATTGCGCTTGTAGCCTGGTATCCGACAATGCACCAATTCTATAGCAAACATTTTGTAAATAAAACCTTTTTAGAAGAATGTACTTGAGAACTAACTTTGGGGCACTTGGCAGACTCCAGGAGCGCCCACAAGTGGGTCATTTGCAAATACAGATATCCTGGAAGGATACATGATTGGGGAAAACCTTGAAAAATGACACACGCCATGGGCCTTATTGCCATACCTTTGCATTAGCACTAGCAGAAATGACTTAACACTGCATTGCAGCTGGCACTAATGTCCTGCCACATGTACAAATGCTGTTTGTGCATGCAAACACTCTTTAGTTTGGTGTCGGCATATACCCCTTGGTGGTGTGTCTGTGCATATCCACTTTGGAAGTGCAACCTGCAGGTATGGCGTACCCCACTAGAAGAAGAGATTCCCAAGATGTAGGTTGAATGGAGGCAGATCTGTTTTTAGGGCGGCCATTTTGTAATTGGCCTATTACTGGTGTTTACTGCTCAAAATTGGCTGTTTGCATGCCGGGTGGCCACAGTCCAGACCAGGCAGCGCATCTCTTGATCGTGATACCGTCTGCTGTCTATCTTGGAATCCTCTTCCTCTCCAATTGGCTTTTCATTACATTCCAGAGTTTATTATTGAGGAAAGAGGTGGCCTGTGGCGTGCAGCACTTCCTGCCTCCCAGAGAAGAGTCAGTCCATGCCCGGGACCTGCTGGCTTCCTGGCTTTAAAAGTGCTTGTAAAGTTCAACACAAAAAACACAAATAACCATAAAGTAAGATTAAGGCGCTAGGAGCAGGGAGCCAAGCGCACAGAGCGCTTACTGCTTGCACCACACAGTAGAACATTCTTTCAGCGGCCAGGCCTTTTGCAGAAGCGACAGCCTCTGACAGCCAGAACATATGCAATCTAAAGCCATTTACTGACAGCCTGACTAACATTTGAAAAATAAGTTCTTAAAAGGAGTACCGTCCAAGCTGTTCCATTTTGGGGAGAGAATGTTATAACGTCCCCTATTTCCTGTGCCATCAGATGTGGTGCAGCCATTGCTATCTTGCCCCGGTGGCTTTGATGTCATTAATCAATGTGCTACTTTCAGAGCTTTTTGTGAAATGAATGCCAGCTCAGGAATCCATTCCTGGAAGAAGCCTCATGCTTTCCGTGCATTCAAGTGCTATATGATATGCTATGATATGGCATTTATAACGTGACTAGACACAAGTGGTTCAAACGTGAACTAAAACAATGCATAATGTAAAACACTTACCCAGTGCTGGCTCCTGGGAGTTATTGTACCCTACCTCTCAGACCTGCATATGTCTATTCTAATTCACCATTAATATTTCGGTGGGTTTGGGAAAAAGTAAGAAATAACATTCTACCTGCAATGTGAAGAATAGGCCATTTCAGCCAAAAGGCCACCCATGCACAGCGCCACATAGTTGCCATCACTAGTAACTAAGTTCACCTACAGATCAGAGCCACACAGCAAAGCACTATGGGTATGCAAATTGGGTGAAAGGTTTGTTTCCTGCACGGTATCAGGAAATTGTAATTGTTTTGTAGGGCAGTGCTTTTTTTTAATAGCTTTCTCAACTCAAGACTGACAGCTGTCAAGGATGCAACAACCAACCACATAAAGGTGTGCATGAAATAGCGCTGCCCATTGAGACAGGGACAATTAACTCAAACGGAGCAAAAACAAGCTTTTCAGCTAATTTGAATACAAACACTGTATTGCAGTGTGGCTCTGATCTGGAGATGAAATTCCAGTGATGGCTACACAGTAGCATTGTGGCTTTGTAGTTAGAATGACCTGCCTGTTCTACTGGCTATTCTGAGAACAAGGTAATAAAACGGGTACATAAATTAGATCCACAGGAGACAGCCACAAGACCACACCATGAATTCAGATTTCACTGGCATGCAGCTGTCACTTAGGTTCCCATGAGGGAGTGCAACAGTGAAAATCTGGCTATGTTATACAGTCATTCACCCCAAATATTTATTTTTCCCCAATTTCTCTGCACCTTTTTCTGCTCATTTGTTGCTCTGCTTTACAGTTCAGCAGGCGTTTTGAATACATCACACACCACCATTTACAAAAAAACTGCATGTCCTTTACCACGTTTCTAGTGAAAGAGAAATTGTCCAAAAAGCATGTGAAGGACGCCAGGCAAGGTCTGAGAGTGCATCTGTAAATACATCATGTTTCTTTTAGCATGCCATCTTCCTACCAGTGCTTGTATACTATTAGCTGGGCCCTGTGCTGGTGGCTGTCAAGATGGCGAGGAAACATGAGGTTTTAAATGTTCTGACACTGTGCATCTCAGAAAAGAATGAGGGTCTTTGCCAGAGTGTTGCGTTTAAGATAATTTTAATTATGCGTGCCTGTTCCTTTTGGAATTTTGGAATACTAATGGTGCATGTATAACTTGGAGGCTACAGCACTTCTGTAGCTTGATTTTCAGCGCTCTCTCAGCAGAGCTGAGAATATTAAGTTAGAGAAATTCGCTAACATTGTTAAAGAGCAATTTCCTCCAAAAATCCTCTCCAAAATTTTAGCTTGCTGCCTTTTTGAATTTGGCTTTGGTTGAGTTGTTGTTTGTTTCACATTCTTTCTGGAAAAAATGCAAATATGTTTCATATTTCATAAAAAAAATAATACGAAAGATAAGTTACATGCTCTATGCACAGGATCGTGTTCCCATATTCAAGGCTTTGCGGTTCTCACGGCCCGTATTACAGAAGCATTGCATCCGTGCCAGTATAACTTTGCCCAGCTGTCTAAATATGTATTCTTGCAATGCATTTGTGCACCAGGGTAATTCTTGACCGAGTTATAAGAACACAAAACTGTATTAGCAAAAGGCCAAGGTTTGGTCTAATGTAAAAATGCATCAAAATAATGTATTTTGCTATATGTCAATATTTTTTGTAGGGAAAACTCCATCAACATTGATCTTTCATGCGTGCATCATTTATGTAATGTGGCCCTATTAACTGGCCAATTATGTGCAAAAAGACACGCATAAAAGAACTGTTACATACACCACATGTAGAAAATTAAGGGACATTTTTGACTCCATATGTTCATTATTTTCGGCTGCAAATGCACACATTTCCATTGTAGGAGTTTCTGTGTTTGCAAATGCCACCCTTTCAGGGAAAAGTAGGTCTAGGGTTTTAAGCTTAGACAATTGAATGCAAGGCCCATTGAGTAAGCGTACTTCTCTTTCTTTGAAAACAGAATTCTAGTATGTGGCAGATGAAAAATGAAATGCTGCCTTTTTCAGTTTGGCAGACATCTCTGTGTGTTTTCAATACTCTGCATTTTGGGCCCAACGTAGCAAAATGCAGTTTCCTTTTGTCTTGGACAGAAAATACCCCACAGATAGACTATTAAAAGCACAGTCAAAAGAGGAGGAGAGAATTGATATGAGGGGTAACAGACAGGAGATACAGTAAGAAAGGGAAAACCAGACCTAGGGCCTCATTCCGAGTTTGGAGGTAGCCATGGCGCTATTTGCGCCATGGCTGCCTCCAAACCCGGTCCGTGTGCGGTCTGGGTGAATGAGGACTTACCGGGACATTCCGACCTGTGCAGACCCGGTAAGTCCCCATTCAACCAACCATTCCCCATTCCCATTTGAGCCCCGATAGGGCTCAATGGGAATGGGGAAGGCGCTAATTACTGGCCCGTAAATTACGGGCCCGTTATTAGCACCCTGGTCCCTTAGCGGGACCCGCAAAGGACGTGTGGTCAGACCACACAGTCTTTGCAGGTCCCGCTAAGGGACCTCGGAATTGGGCGGTAAGGGTTTAACTGCACCAGTCTCCTTACCGGTGACCATTAAACCTTACTGCCCAACTCGGAATGAGGCCCCTAGTCTTGTTCAGGGAGGTAGTGGGCCTCTCGGTCAGCAAATGAATTTGTGCAATCGAGAGGTGTGTGAATTCTTGGGAGCCATTATGTTGCCACAGATGATGCCTAGCGTAAAAGAGGTCATCCTGCAACTGCGAAGGGAGGATGAGAGCCTTCAACTCAAAGGACACGTTTTCTCCAAACTTCAATTGATGCCAGTACCACATAACACACAATAGTTCTGAGCTAAGAGTACACTGGCCTGATTTACAAAAGCATTTTCCAATGGGAAAATTCCCATTGAAAACGTTTGGTAAAACAGGCCTACCTGAGTTCAAGAGAATTACAGCGAACATGTTCCTTCAATGCTCCAGTTGCGTTAGTTCTTTAACTATTTATCATTTATGAATCACTCCATGAGGTAATTAATAATATGATTGTCTGCAATGCTTATGCTGGTCCGATAGCACAACAAGTAGAGCACTTGTATGTTGAGCGGTTGAGTGTGTGGATCGGATGAGTGTGTGGACCGGATGAGTATGGGGACCGGCTGAGTGTGTTGATCGGATGAGCGTACAGAGCAGATGAGTATGTAGATTGGACGAGCGGACAGAGCAGATGAGTATACAGAGTGGATGAGTGCGTAGGCAGACATGAGTACATGCACGGGGTAGACTGGAGTGCATGCGCGGGGAGGTCGGGAGTGCATGCGTATGAATACATGAGAGCATGCGTGGGGCACACTGGAGAATGAGGGATAGACTAGAGCACGCAAGGTGAACTAGAATGTGTGAGTGGGTCGAGCAGGCAGGAGTGTGTAGGACAATCTTGGACGCCTGAAATGAATAAAATGCATAGAACGGACCAGATCGCATAAAATTGCGTGACGTACATAATATGCATTAGAATCCAGGGAACAGTTGAAAGAATGTATATCATACCACACCCCACGCCTACTCTCTTCTTTACACCACCACTCAAATAGAACACAGGGATACTATGACACCATTCGGTATAACTGTTCTCATATCAACATCTCCCGCTCACTCCCCATCACTCTAAGTAAACACCGATGGTTTAACACCCCCCAGCCAGGCGTTCTCCTCAGGCCTAACGCAGCCACACTCGATCTGGATAAATTCTGCCAGAGCGAACACATACTCCTGACCTCTCAACCACCACACCTACCGCTAAGAAGCAGCTACCACACGAACTCCACACCAGCTGCACACATACCTGGTGCGCACACGCACCTTTTGACTCTCCTCACTCTCTCTACTGACCTGAACTTCGGTTCCCAAGGGCGTTCAACCTACCAGCGCCTTCAGACCATACCAATGGTATATAAGGCGCTATATAAATGCAAGATAACAATAACAATAACAATAACTTGCTTTGACATCCATGCAGAGCCTGCCGACGCGAATCCTGGCAGGGCCAAACTCAGCCTTTCATCCTTCCGACGTCAATAAATGAGCACCACACAACGTGGGTAATAATAAGCAGTGCTCAGAGATTTGAGGGTTCATAGTGCTACATAAATGCTAAATTATTATTAAAAATGTCAGTATGCAAGGAGTGGCCCAGCTGGTACATTCAGACTACGCAAATCTATTTTTTGTGTATCTGTTAGGTGGTTTGTGTACATTCCAGTGACTGCTTGTGATGTCAGACAGTGTGCCATAGTTTTACAATTTAGGATGCGCAGCCTGTGATATCATACACAGTAACTGGGGTGCAGTGATTCAGCACTAAACCCACCTGCAGGGCCTTGAACAGGGGCGGGGATCCCACTACACCACAGGGGCTGCAGAGGTGTCTGTTGTGCCCCTCGTGGAATCTACACAGACCACAGACCACAAGACAGACGTGTTTGGAAACAGATACTTCGGAGGCACATCCCAGGCATTCTACGTTGGGGACAGATTAGTGTACATTTGCGCGAGTGACAATGCAGTTTGCCCATACGCAATTGAAGTAGTGTTAGTGGAAATGCGTGCGCAAAATGCATTTATGCTTCAGGAAATGTACAGTAATATGTCCACAGATACGTCTATATCTCTTTGGAGATGAGTGTGCTTTCAATGCCGATGAGCATGGGAGGGAAATGTCAGACCCAGAACACTAGAGTGAATAGCACCGAAGGACGAAAAGAAACAGGACCTTACTTTTTATCGTTTTCTTGAAATAATGTGAAAGTAATTGTTCTTTTATAACGCGCTTAATACCAGCGAGTGGTTTCTCCGCGCGGCGGCATCGGGATTTGAATCTGTGTTGCACTGCGCTGTCTTGTTCATGGATATCTCTGAGATATCCTGCCTGAGAGTTTCCTGAAAGCAAGCAATACTCAGGCATGCATGATGGCTGATGGCCGGTAAGACTCTTATGCTTTCAGAGGTTATAACAGTTGCTATACTTGCATGTAGTGCCCATTCTTATGAACGCATCCTCCGGGATGATTACATATAACGGTGATACGTCATGAGCATGCATGATGAAGTGTGCGGACATGCCATATGACCCTACTGTATCCACCTATACTGCATGATATATGCTATGAGTGACGACATTTTATACACATGACAAGATTTTTTCAGAATTAAATGTAACAACGTGAGTATGCACATGAATATGGCAGGATATTGTTTTTAAGTATTCTTTTTTAAACGAATATTAGCATGAACGCAGCCATAGGAATACATTAGCGTAGTCTGCCCCACTGTACACGTCATTTGCAGATTATTCTGCAGTAAAGCCTAAATCCCAATATTTATACAGGCGGATGGTATGTTTATGCATGCTTTTAGCATGGCGGACAATCTAGTGCATGTGAAAACTGACATGCATACACATGCAAGTCTCAGGGTGCTGAAGGATATTATTTGCACTAGCCAATCACTATGTTGGGTTACTCACCCAGACGCCATTTGCCATCTCATATTACACTCTACGTCACTCCTGAGTGGGATCCAGAGTTGTACTCAATCATTTTGAGTTAATGTCCATGGTCTAAAGCAGCCACGCGACGAATTGTCTAAAGTGAAATGATTGATTTTTGGTTCTGCTCACCCAGGTTTTAATCTCTGGTTGCATCATGTCTTCTCCTCATTGGCCTCTTCCTTTGACCCTTTGACCTTCCTTTAGTTCTTATATGGCTTTGCTTACTTGTAAATGGTGGTTTGCTTAAAATTATTTCAGTTTGTATGTACTTAAAATATGTACGGAGGCAATTTAGAAAATGTTCTCTTTTTCTGTTTCTATGTGTTCAATGTATTCATCTAAATAAGCCATCTGTCTTCTTCATACTGTAAATGTTCATTGTGTTTTATAAATGCTTTGACTGGTCCGGGCACAAACTTCCGTCCAAAAAGTATTGGCAAAGCTAACAGATTTTTGGTTGTCAAATTCTAAGCATTGTCCAAATGCCCAAATAACCTTCACGCCATAGCTAACGGGAAGCAATGAAGTTTGCACATGATGAAAAGTAAAGTATTTAACATAAAGCAGTCACACGCTTCAACCAGAAAAATGAAGCAAGACAAACACTGTTCTGTCAAGTCTTGGAAATTTAGATCTCTTTCCAATAAATTGACAGTGCAGGCAATCAATTGCAATTAAGGCAAGCACAGAATGTCCACCCTTCGGCAAATCACAATGCCAGAAGCATAAAGAAGGGGGGGGGGGAATAACGGGACATCACTAGGCCCAAGGCAGGAGCTGAAGCCTTTTAATAACGTGGATTCTGGGGGAAGTATTGCTCCAGGATTTGACTCTGTCTTACCTTTTACCCTTTTATACCGGGATAGCTTTAAATACGTACATTTATTCTGTCTGCATCTCAGGGAGAATACTTAATGGTCATTTCAATTCTCATTGTTACTGGCCCTGCCTCCATATGCAGTTGTTTCCCTGGTCATACTGGCAGCAGGTGGAAATGATGAGGTGCGCATATTGTAGTAGATGGCTGGGCACTTATATGTATTTGCGTCTTGTATTTATTTGGATAACAAGGAGAGTTTTGACAAGAAATTCTGTACATGAGTATGTATGGGTGACTGGCTATCCCACGGCATAGTGCAATAGTAGCAGATGGAGCTACATGGAGCAGGGTGAGTAGGGAGGCAATGCGACAATAGGAGGGAAAAGCACAGTCACAGACAAGGCAGGATACCAACAATGTACAGGCAACCTGCTTGAGAGCATGTAGCACCTACATATATTACAGGAGTACACTGACTCAGCTTTCAGTGATAGGCAGTGCAACAATCCACAAGGCAAGCCAGGCATTAAGCGGGAAGGAGAGATGTTGGACTTTTAGGCTGAGGAAAAGGGAAAGGGGCGACGACTTTGGGCATTATTTTAGTGGCAGCGTAATCCCGGCACCCATGTTTTTCCAGCGTACACTGGACTTCCGCCCCTATCAGAAACGCAAATGTTGTTATAAAAAAAACTTTAAATAGTGTATACTTTTTGAAAACACAATTTTCGGTAGTCGCCACAATGTTCTGAAGGCATAACTTAATTTCTAGCATTGAAACAGTTAAGTTAACATTGCTAACTTAATGCCGCAGCGCTTCCTTGGTATCATTGAAGAAAATGTGATCTCCCAAGGTGTGATACATCTTTCACAGGAGGCAAGACAAGGCTACAGTGGAGAAACATTGCACCAAGAAGTCATTTGTAAGCACTACAAACACTTTCGTTTAGGAAACCAATAGTCCATAATGGCAAGAAAATGATTTGAGTGATGGAACTCAAAGTGTTCCTATGTTTCACATTCAGCAGAAATGCTGCTGATTGCGCTACTAAGTCAAGGCGCATTTAGCGTCACGGATGCTGGAACCAAAGAGGCCCCCAAAGGGACGTGTATTGCCCAAGCAGCACAGAAGGTGTGGTGACTGCATGGCAACAGGTGTACTAATGTCAGCCAACCTCCCGCACCAGGTTATCCCGGGGGGATCCTGCACCCCAAACTGTATCACAGGGGCAAGCGCCATTTAGAAATACAAATATGAATAGAATCGCGAGGGTGCGAATGGTTGCTGTCCTCCGCTGTGGCGGGCGGGCCTGCCGTCCCACAGTGATGGCAGCGTCAGCAGCCAACGGGGCCGTGATGGATTCGCTTTGCTTCCGAGCGTCTCTTGTTTGTTACATGGTATTAGAGCTGCGTCACCGTGTTCAAGTTTGCAAGGCTTCATCCCTTTTTGAATTCCGTACCTCGTTACTAATCCGTCACTAAACCGAAGGGCTTCTCCCCCTTACCGCACCCCCCTCCTCCACTTTCCTTGCCAAGTTCAACAACCAACACAGCCTCTCCTTCCTTTTATTCACCTGACAATTGCCTAAGATGTCACTTGGTAAAAGAGTTACTCTGTCACGTGGAACTGTAGACGACATTCATTACTCCAAACAATTAACCTCAAATAAAGCATGTTTTACTTCTCTTTTTTCTTTGGTGTGCCATTTAACCCTCAGTCCTTTGTTTGTGTCTCTTTCTCTCTCCTCACTTCCCCCTTCCTCCTCCTCGTGCATGTGGCTGGTGCAACTGACCCAGGGACAAAAGGGGCATACTGGCGAGAAGGTGAGTCAGTCAGTCTGCTTATAGCTCCTTCTATCACCACATTGTTGACATTCTGCAACAGCCATGTCTTGGGGCGGAGTATAGTTAGTAGAAAGAGGCGTGGGGTAATGGCAGTGCGGGGACAGTAAAAGTATTCTGCTTCCTATGCATGGATGGGTTTCAGCCCCCAGAGTCAGTCTTTCTAGAAATGCAGCAATAGAAACGTTCTGACGCAAAATCCATTCTTTATATAAAAGAAATGTTCTGGGGTAGAAAGAATAAACATGATTTCATAATAAGCATTTATGTAGAGCACACGCTGAAATGTGCTTTGGAGCTATAATAAGAAGTGTGATTATTGTCCAATCTTTCTGTTTAACACATAACAATGGAACGTTGAGTTTCCACTACCCGAGTTCCGTGACCCGCGGCTACACACAGATCTCTTAACGTAACAGACTATTTACAGTGCTTAGATTTTGATGTTGTAATTTTGACGGTACAAAACATGTGCTCCCGTTATTTCGCATCATAATGTGCTGATCGGGGGTCAGCAGGTGTGGTGAACTGCAAGGGTCAGTAGGACCCTGCCGCAGCTCATAGCAAGAGTGATTATGGAGAGCACACCCTGAAGTAAGACTACAGCAATAGAGAAAATAAATGCATTATTGTGTAGTAGATTATGCCTTTGCCACAAGTCTGTCTCATACAAATAGAGAAAGAGTTACTGGGTGTGATCAAACAGTAGGAAAAAGTGTATTTCTCTGTGTATTGTCCCACGCTCTGTCAGGCACCCCCTGGAGCAATTCCCACAGCACTTGTACAGGCACAAGTTCCTTTGTACCAGAACCTATTTCGTACCTGTGTGCATTTTTTCTTTTTCCTCTGCGTTCCAATGCAAACTACCTTTAGCAGTTCAAAGTCTCCATAGCCCCAACTCTCAACGAGTTCTGAATTCAGTATGAATTTACAATGCAAAAATGGATCTCCGAGTTAGTATCCATTTCCCCATCAGCCTTATTGTTCTCCAATGTCTTCCTGAGCCTGTTGCAAGTTTACCAGTTGAGTCAGCTTGATTGTTGGTGGACTAAAGATGCAAGCTCATTTGCATATCCATTGTTTATGAGTAACCAAGTCATCAGTGGTGAAGCCCTCAAAAAGAAAAGTGGGGGTACTCATTAACATACCAATAGGATGTGACATTACTAGAAATTAGCATATCAAGGTTCCCTCTGAAAAAAGTGTGGGGACTCCTGAGAAAAGTGAGGCTCTGCATCCACCTGTGTGAACCCTCGACCTGAGCCCTGCAAGTCACCAAAGTGATAGGGAAGGATCCGGTGCCCGCAGGAAGAGGTTTTAAAGTGTTGCTTCTTTTCTTTTGGCTACACTGTAAGACATGCATTGAAATTATCCTTGTCATAAATATTTATTTCTGCTGCAACCAAGTGTAATATAGAACCTCTAATAGGCAGCCTACTCTTGGCTGTAAGTGGAGCTGGTTACTCCGGCTCCAGTGCCAAATGCAAGTTATACTATAATATGAACAATGGAACATTCTTGACGAACATTGCTATTCATTTATGGATTTTTTTTGTATTGGTGTTCCACAAAGACTACCTCAGATTTGTTCTAAGACAGTGCCACCCCCAAAATGTATTTTTTACACTTTCATTTACTTTGGTAGAAGGTGTGGAGTTTGCAACCAGGGGCATCTATTTACTTTGCATTTTTAAAGCACTCACACAGCCCGCGGGCATCGAGGCGCTGTTCCAGGAATTGTTTGTTTTTCAGTTGCGTAATTGTTTTTTGTTTTAGTTGCGTATTTATAACGCGCTTAAATACCCAGAGGTTTCTAAGCACGGATCTGGGGATTGAACTGTGTTGCTTTGTGTTGCCTTGCTTCCAAGGCGAGCACGTTGCCGCTGAGCTACCCTCCCGGGACAATTCTAAATGCAATTAAGAATTTGAATGGAGGAGCACAAATTAGGGCTGAGCCTCTTTTCTCTTAGAGAATTGTGCCCGCCAAGTCCCTTTCGCCGGGGATAGGTGTTGCTGAAGCATTCCGGCAGGGAAATGTTCCGCTCAGCAAGCTTGTTAGTCCATCTTGTGGGGCTTTCCACCCTCCTCAATCGGCACAGTGAGACGGAAAGCAGGATGGTGCTCATGCCAGGTGGTAGAAGTTGCACCTTACCTGCCACCATGTCCCAGACCCACCATGGAGGCCAGGTTGAGGCAGTCCTTTCACAAGCCTCCTTGCCGGCTTGCCAATCGGACAAGGAGTGTTCCTGTTGCGACTTGCATTGTCATCTGTCTTAGTTACTGTGGCGGTAATATTTGCAAAAACAGGATGATCGTATTTGCCGTGCATAATCCCCATGAAGATTAGTGAGGCTTTGTCCAAATCTCTTAATTGTATTCTCTCCATATAGGTTGAGTTGAAGGCTGAAGGCCAAGTTAATTTGTTACATCATCCCACCACAATTAACCAACATGTTCCTGTCTTTGCCTATTGTAATCAGAATATAGCCAATGTTCTCCTGCTCGTTACAGTTGCAAAAACGTCTCTATGGCCTCTGGGTGTCACCAGGTATCATCATCAGTGCTTCCGCTCTTTCTCTCTTCTTGCTACACTTCCATGGAATTCTCTTCCGCCGGACATCTGATAAACAGTCCACATGGATTTGTTCAACACCAGACTAAAAGCCTACCTCCTCGTCTCAGAGTTACCCTATTAACATACCTCTCATCTGCCCACTTGCAAAAATGTCTCCATCTCCTCTAACCTGCCTTTGTCTCTTACTTTCTCTGCCTCGATTCTAGCACTTCACCCATCATGGTCACATCCCGAGCACAGCTGGCCGTACCACCTACCTGGACTTAAAAATGTCCAATGTTGGTTGCCCTTAATCTATGTATGTCCACTTATGTATTGTCGCCATGACAGTTTCATTTGCTCCCCTCCACAACCTGATCAGAATGTCCCTCAAACTCACCCCATTTTAAGAAGCTCACTGCTTCATGTCAAATCTGATTTCCTATCTATTGTACGTTCCTTTGTGAGCAAAAGAGCATGGTTCCTTCTGTATTTCACACCTAACAACTAGATGGACAAACTACAATACCAACTTCATAGGACAATCAGAGATGTGGAACAAAGAAATGCAAAGACTAAGAGACAAAAAACCCACCAACCCAAAAACTCAACTTTCTGCATACATCACTCACACAAATAACCACACAACCACTTCTACACAAAGCAAAAGTCACGTACTTCACCACACCGTAACAACAAATAAATAACACATAACTCGGACCAACAACACATGAGGACCCACATCGATCTGATAATCACACCCAAGCTCAGCGCACAGTGAAAACCGAACTGAAGCTGCCAACAGGACACCACCGTTCTTACTTTCCTACTCCCAATTCACCCTACTAACCCCCCACATCTCCGTTTTTTTTTGTTTGCAGATCCGCCAATGCGCCTGGGGACCAAATCCCTTGGTGACAGTGCACAGTACAAATACCTTTAACATTAACATAAAATACATTAAATAAATACATTATTATTTGTATTTAGCTGAAGATCCAGGATGTCAATTTCTATCAGAAATTATTTAAAATAACACATTTACAAGTGGTGGATGCATTCACCAGTAGGGTGCCTCTACAATAACACAAAGATGAGAACAATGAAAATATGAGAAACTTGTGACTAATATTAGCCTACATGGCCAATTGCTTCCAGCTAAAGAAGAGTACTGTACAAATGTACACAATTATATTATTATGCAGCATAAGAGGGAGTGGTGGTGTCAGGTAGGGAAGCTACAGCAGCTGGGGCCCCATCCTCACTAGCAATTAAGTGAAGTTTAAGCTGAGCTTTGAAAAGATCAACAGTCGAGCTAGCTTTAATTGTGATGGGCAGTGGGTTCCAATGGAACAGCAAGAGAAGGGAGAAAGTGAGGACACAAAAGAGGCACATACGGGAATGGGACACGGAGGTTGAGTACAAAGGAGGAGCAGAGGGAAAGAAATGGTGAGTAGACACAGATGCTATCAGTCAGGTAGCTTTGTAAATTAGGAACAACTTGAAAGGGGAGTGGTTGTGCATGGACAGCCAACGAGCATGGTGGCGGTAGGTAAAAGTGGAGGAGGATCTGTGTAGGTTCTATAGAATATGGATAGTCAAGTTGAGGACTTTGTTTAGAGGGAAGAAGGAGTAGAGAGGAAGGCAAGGAGTAGGCATAAGCAGTAGCTGAGTTTACCAAGCCTGAGGATAGAGATTAGAGTTTTATAGTTTGGTGAGTAAGAAATGGGTGCATTTTGTGAATGTTGAGGATGTTAACACAAGCAGCATAGGCGGTGGTAGTGATGAATTGTTGCAGATGGAGGCCACTATCAAAGAGGACTCCATTGTTGCGAGGCTTGTGAGAGGGACCAAGAAGGTCAGATGGTAAGAAGATAGGAGAGGAGAGGGTTGTATTTGGTAGTCGATAGAAAGACGACTTTTGTATTTGAAGGGTTTCGCATGACGCATTTGACAGCCATTCATTGACCAATTGCAGTGAGACAGTTCTGAGAAGGCTGGGAGTAGAACAGAAATGAGAAAAAGTACTGAATTAGTAGCTCTCCATCCTGGTGCTGTAGATAACCTGCTATATTTCTTACCTCTCCCTTTTGTACATTTCAGATGCACTCCTTCACTGTATCCTTGAAAGTGCCTTGTTACTTCTGATCTATTTAGTTCAAGGAGTACCTCATGCATGCCCCCTTTCCTTATATCAAAACCCACTTACATCTATCTCCTTTGTTTACCCTAAATGTCAGTTTCATGCTGAATTCACACAAACAGATTTTCCTTTTTCTTCCTTTTTAGATTTTCTGCATCCTCATCTCTCAGCCTACCTCTCTGTTATTGAGTCATGTCTGGAGGAAAAATGTTTTTCATTGTCTTTCCTCATCAATTCTCTTCACATTCTCCTTTGATATCCAATTGGTTCCATCATCCATCTATTTTCTACCCAACTGTATTTGGCCCACTACGTCTGATCGGTTTCTTGAGCTGATGTTTAACTCATCGATAATCATTTAGGCAAAATTTTGATGAGTCTCTTAGATTCATACTTCTAGTTATAAAAACAACCAAAAACATGACACTTCTTTTTGTTCAAACTTTTTTTTCCCCCTTTTGATTATTGTTCCTCCATTTATGTTAGTCTTCCTCATTCGGCTTTACTTGGGCTGTTTGAAATCACTTATGCTTTTCATATCGCTCGATATCTTCACTACTTCCCTTTCACCACCCCTTCGACTTCAGGTCCACTTCTGGAGAATTGCGTTTTAATGCTTTCATTCTCTTGTTTCTAACTAGCTGGGCAGTATGGGTCTATATATGCAATATGTGCTTCAACTTTATTATCCACTGCATGTCCCACCTGTACCCTGTTTCAGTTATCCTTTGTATTTGCTAACTCCCAAGTTATTGACTTTCCTCTCTGTTGATGTCCAGTTATTGACTTATTTTACTACTTTCAATATAGGGTTAAAAGATAATTTGTTATATCTCACATATCAATGCACGTACTATATGTCCAGTTTGCAAAGATTGCACTGTATTCCCTAATTCCTAAATGTGTATTGTTCTTTACAAGCCCTTTGGAGCAAAACAATATTTTGCTCACAAGAATGAAAAAATAAATAAAAAAGAAGAGCCTGGCTACCATTATAAAAAAAAACAAGTTTTAAAAGTAGTATAAACAATAACTAAGTGAACGACATGATGGAGGGGAACTAAAGGCAAAGTAAAAGAGCTATATGCGGGCTACAGGTGCTGTTCTGAGTGGAACATTGTCACTCACCTGCAATGTGGTGACCAATGGACTGCGGACTGATAAGAATCCAGAACAAGGTCCATTAGCAGGCTGTTATTGTCCTAACATATAGTTATATTTTCTTTCCATGGAAGGAGACGGCTGTGGTCAGGAAAAGGTTTTCGGATCATGGCAATCCAGGGAGGGTAATGGCATATCTAGTCTTGAGGATGGGTTCAAATTCTTCTTATGAGATAATGCATAACCCGAAAGGCTGCATACTTTTGTGAAGAATGGTTTGGCCAAACCTGATAGTAACAGATCTGCAAAGTCACTGTTACAGATCTGTTTTTGGGGAGATGTATCCCTCTCAACTTGTAGCGTGAACCCACAGAGGGCCACGTTCGCTAAAAGGCGTTTTCCTCTTAAGTGTGCTCATTGCACAAACAATTAAGGACTGTCCCGGACAATGTGCTCACTGAACCCACGTGGGTAGAGGACTATCACTACCTCTCCACCCATTTGTTCACAGGTACCCAATCCATGTTGCACAGTCAGAAACACATTGGAGCCTAGAATAAGGTGTGTAGCCAGTCCCTCTCACTGTTGTCCAGTTGCTGATGCTAATCAGTGTCTTGGTAAAAGGGAATCGCAATAACGGATATGCAAGGGGTAAAGTACCCTCGCATCGCGCACTCACAATTGTTTGTGAATTGGCAGGCTAGATTCCTATGGCTCTCTGCAGTGAAGAAACAAGTCAAGCAGTTCAGTAGCCTGTGCGGCTAATGCAAATCTTTGCATTTCAACTGGGCAAGTGCTGTTTATCCAAGTTTGACCACTCTTTCTAGAGGCTGCCTTGGATGCAGGAATATCTAGGTAGCATCTCTTGATGTTGTCAGCTAGACTCCTCACTGGTCATTATGCCTGAACCCAGCTCTGAATTGAAGATAAATACTAAGGCACATTGTTTCATCCCTCAATACTCAGTCATAGAATATTTAATCGTTAAGCACATGTAGTGGATAAATAATTGAGTCAGTTCCCAGGCTCCTTCATACCAGTGGGTTTCTAAGAGCTGTAAGCACCCAATTCAAGCGTACCTATGTTTGATTTGAGAAACATGAATGGTTGAGTTAACCTTTCAGGATTTAAATTGGTCACTCGAATGTTTCACATGGATTTATGCATTTGGTGCCTTCAAATGAGTGTCTAATTGGAAGGATTCCTTGCACCACGCCATGTGACTGTCTATATAATTGCCCGTTTCCGTCTGTCACCACTCTTTAAGCTGGAGTTCAAGTACATAAATAACCATTTATTTGAAAGTTGGGGACCTACTTTAGATAAAAAAACCTTTGCCCCTTTCAATGCACGATGCATCAAGAGTCAGTGTGCTTCTCGGAAGCTATGTCTGATAACACCATAAGGCAACTTTCCGCAGTAGGCTTGCATTTCACCAGAACATGGGGCAGCAGGAGGCACCATATTGCTGCCAGAAGCATCAAACCAGCTCCTTTGCTTGGCAGGGAGCACACCAAAATCACACTTCACTTGGGGAGGAATAGATCCATGCACCCTGTATACAGCGGGCTGTCGCTGGAGAAAGTCCTCCCACTTCAGGATGCTTGTACGCATTTTGGTGTCGTCATAAGCAGGATCCAGCGAGCACAAGTTCTTTCAACGCACGATGCATCAAGAGGCAGTGTGCTCCTCAACAACCAAGTGTGATTACACAATAAGGCAACTTTCGGTAGACCCATGGTCGGGTTCAAACGACCTATATATACGTCATGGAAAAGTTGTCGATGTCTACATTCCAAAACTATGACTCATTTAAGTGATTTGAAAGAAGCTGGTCGCTTGTGTCAAGGCCACCAGGTTGAAAAAGAATAGTTAATGAGGATAAATTAAATTAGTGGTGTATGCATTTATTTTACCGTGCCCGCCATGCAACCGCCAGTAGAGTGGTGCTGCAAGGCATAGTTCAGGGGATCTCCGAATGCAAACCTGAAGAGCCAATGCCTCTCCAAGTTTCTGGAGTAGCCGTGCAATATATTTTTGAGGGCCGAGAATGTAAATGGGAGTGAGTTCCAGGCATTGTGGTTGGTGCTCTTGTGCACTGCTCTTGGAGACTCAGATGATTAATCTTATCCAGGTACACTCATTGCAAACATGCCGGTCCCTGGTGAAAATGCCATGGGTCAAATGCTCCACCTTTGGCGATGCCGTAAAATGGCACCCAGACAACACATGTTTATTCAGAAGTCGTCATCGAGTGTCTCATAGGAACATCTAAGTCATCAACACAACTAAACAAACTCTATTAAATAAAAGTGTTTATTCGAGCCATGGTAACATTTGGCAAAGGGAATTTATGTGGAGTTAGGAAAGCTGGATGCCAGATGGGGGAGCTGAGAAGGGTGCAGTAAGTGAAGGATACAGAGGCTGTTTCTCATTTAATTCTCAGAGTTTTGATTCCATGTACTCGCTCGCTGTGTGCTCAAAGGACAGCGAAAGCTACAACAATTCAGTATGACCACTTTTCACTGCAGGGTGTGGTGGTGATTGATATATCGCAGCTTCCCAACATGTGTGCTTGTATTAACAAATGCAAACATCATTGTGAACTATCCTTTTCTCGGTTGCCCAGGGCCTCAGGAAAACAACTGTGTTAAAACCTAAATGTAAGGAACGGGAAAAATTAGTCTGGAAAGACTCCATGTACGATGTGCGCTACCCTTCATTCAAAAGGAAGAACATCAGGTATTTGTGTGACCCTTGTCATATTTAAAGTTAATTATTTCAATCCCCTGTATGTTGGGCTGCCAGCTTAGATCCATCAGATGTTGGGCACTAGCTTCATCCCTTCAAATGTCTGACCTAATAAAAAGGGAGCCGGTTTCTCAAATGCAGCGATCAATACGATGGCTACTGTTCCAATAATGAGAAACTTTCATAATCTTGTGTCTGATTTACGTGTATCCCAGGTCTAGACTCTAGAGCCTTGCTACCTAACACTGAAAATCTATCACCATATGCAGGGCCGGCGTTAGGACAGAGTGGGCCATTAGCCCCCCTGCAAAGCCAGCTCTGGGGAGTCTTTCAAGGGCTCCCCTGAGCTGGTGTAGCGGGAGAAGGTGTGGCAGGCGGGGCACATTTATCAGCACCCTATTGATATGATTACCTCCCCAATCCGACGCAGGAGCGTAGTGGTTTTCATTCGAACAGGGCGCTTATGCGTTAGCATGAACGCCCTATTCCAAAGATTATCTCCCCGCTCAGGCGCCAGAGCGGGGAGTTAAAAAGAAATTGCTGCTGCCCCCCATCACACCCCTGGGATTGACCAGAGGTGCAAGGGGGGGTGCCACACTTTTCTTAAACCGGCCGGGGCTCTGCTGCTGCTAGGGCCGGCACTGAACATATGCATGTCCAAAGTCTTTAGTCTGCCACCAACAATTGTTGATAGTTCATCATTCAAAATGCATGGCAAGAAAAGACAGATTTGCAGTGCTGGTTCCCTATATTTGTGATGAAATGACCACTGCGCCACAGGAGTACAGGAACAAGTAATGGCTAAGCCACCTCTGCAACCCCCCAGTGTTATGAAACCATCAGTAATCCTCATCGTAAAGGTTAAACAGCCTGACAGGTATTCCTCCTTCACCTTTTGTGGTAGTGCAGGCCAAGGGCAGGTTATAATCTTCAGGCGAGGTGTGAACTGATAAAAGTATCAACACAAATAACGTCGGTACAATAGTGAAAAATAAATCTAAGTTATATACAATTATCGACTTTTATGCAAACAATTAAAATGCAATCAACTCATAAGAAACCAGTTAGAAAACACACCTCTGTAAAATAACACTGAGAATGCAGACTTCTGTGAAAGGGAGTCTCAGTAGATGAGCAGGTGTGTTCAGGCACAGGAATGGCACAATGTCACTGTTCCAATGATATGGCTTCAACAACAAGGTAGATAAGAGGGAGGTTAAAAGTCATTACAGTCCCGAAAATGGGCCTAGTGGATAGGGCCTCTTCACAGTGCCTTATGTTCTTGCCTTTGGATTCAACAGCATTGTGCCATGTGTTTTAGCATTGAACCAGGAGTCTGGGTGGCGTCAAATTGAGGAGCAGTGGCACTGGGTCCAAGGATGATGTTTAGCAGTGGTGATGGCTTGTGGATCAAAGACACTGAGCACGGTAGGCATTGCTGCATTGGAAGAACTGGAAGATTCAGCAGCCTTGGGTGCAGAGAATCAGACACTGGCCTTTGGCCAGGAGCAGGTTTGGCTAGCTTAAATGGTGTAGGGATACTGCTGTGGCATCAGCTTGGAGCTCAAAGGAGCTTGTGGCCAGTCGACTGTTTCAAGTTAGGGAGACTAGAAGATTGGCCGGATGTGAGATGCAGAGATGGTGGAGCTTTGGCACCAATCTAATCTTGGAGATGTAGAAGGCAGTGGGCATTGATGTCGGAGAGGACTCTAGCAGTTCCCATGCAGCAGCTTGGACAGCATTGAAGGTGCCCATAAAGCATTGATGTGGTTTGTAGACGCATGGAGAGCCAAGGTTGGCTTCCTTGGTTCTGTGCTACTGAGAGCCCCACCCTAGGTGCTGCAGGACAAAGTGAGTCCTTCTGCACTCCCACTCCAGGGAGCCTGGCTTGAACCAATAGGGGATCATTCATCTCCAGTGAACGGGATCCCGGTTCCAGTGCAGTCAGTATAGAATCTTTGGTCCAACAGCAATCACCCCCTCTCTTACCTGGGATGGCTAAGGGACGGATATCGCATCTGCCTTGGATGGCTTCTGTCTTCACCTCTCTGCCAGTGGATGTGGGATAAACTGTATCCACAACAGAGGTGTAGATTCATTTTTCTTGCCACTATGGAAGTCCAGAAATGAATCAAATAATGAGGGGTTCCACTCTCCTTTTAAAGGCAAAATGCCACAGGAGATTGGTCCAGTTCAGGTTGTTTTAGCAAGTGCCCTTTGCCTTATGACATCACACCTATAGTACCTTGACTGCAGGAAATGGAGGGGACAGGAAAAGCCCTAACAGAAATCAAGATGGTTGCCTTCCTCACCCTTCTGGCTACTCTAGATGTCCCCTTCCCATGCCTGCTGACTTCAAAGGGACCCCAGTTCTTACTCTGCTCTGCAAGTGGCTTTGTCAGTTCTGCCTCTGAATCACTGGTTCTCAGGAGACCTCCTGGGGGAAGTTCCTATGCCTTAGGGTAAGGTGCTACCCTTCTTGCAGGAAAATCAATGGGGCAGCATCTTGGCTATTGTTTCATGTTACTGTAGTGGAGAAAGTCAGGCCAGACACTAATAAACATCAGATCTGTCAAAGCTAGTCACTGCTTAAAGAGCTGAACCCTGTGCGTTATCAATTTGCTGTGGTCCATAATTATGTGCTCTTAGCGGTCACCATGCTACAACCAGGCATGGCTTATATTTAAAGAGGCACGTGCCACAAAGCTAAGACATGCAATATTGTAATTTAGATCAGTGGTTCAGGCGATTAAAAATCCACCTCTGTGTGCAGGGACTTTGTTTCCAAGAAGCTGTTAGGAATGCCCATCTAACCTTTGACCCTGCTCTGTTCCACTGCAGAGCTGAAGCTTTAGATGTCATGGGTTTGGTTACAGCAAAGGCACATGTGTGCACTAACCTTTTGGCATGCAGCATTCATGAAAGAGGGGTTCAATTAGCAGACATACCTTTCAGAAAAAGAACTACTCACATCATTTTATGTTAATAAACATTTAAAAAGCTTGGGCTATTTTGCCCATGCTAGAGGGCATTTTAGCATAGTATGTGCCACTGGAATGCGCTGACCCTGAAAAGCCAATACATGGCTGAACTCTTGGCTTTTTTAAAGCATTGAAGATGACATGATTCTGCTAATTGCTAAGTCTATTATCATTACCCTGCATTTTATGATCTTTTGCTTTTGTGGAGAAGTGTACTTAAGTGGCTTTTTTTGGTTGGCGACCATGTTATGTATCTGAACAGATACACATGGATGGCTGGTAAAAAGCTTAATGGGCATTGGCTGGAACCCCTTTAGAACAGTGCCTCAGGTTGCACAGACAGGTTTCTTTAACCAACATTTTGCAGGTACAACAACTCTGAAATACTGTCTCCTCTGAGTGTTTTTCATACTAGACCGAGAAGTATTGGTTGGCATAGTTATTAGGAGATGAGAGGCATAAGCAGATTCTCAAATCATGCAATCGGGAACTTCTGTGTAATAACTTAAGCAATTCGTCTATGCATGTGAAGCGTGCACAGTGATCTAGGTAGGCCATCAAATTAGCTTCATTTGGTATGCAAATGAGGGCTCCTCAGGAGGAAGCAACTGGCTCGAGGCAATCAAGCTCCTGTGACCGACGGGTTTCCCCAAAGATTGTATTCAGGATTACATGAGTTCTGGGCACTCTGTTAGAGTGGCAGAAGCAGCTGGTTCTTAAATCACAAAGGTTGTGGAAGGTCTACCCTCCTCTGGCTGGCATTGAAGACCATCTCCAGGCAGCCACCTAAGTGCTCGAAGCTTTCAGGGCTGAAAAGCATGGAGGACAGGCTTCAGGCACTCTGAATCGTGAGTGGACTCCTAAGCTGTGAAGGTGCTTTTTTTTTACTCCACACTAGGGTCCCAATACAGCAGCAGGCCGGCATCTAGGGAAGGCAAATAGCCCTGTTCCTATTCTCTGTAGCCAGCTATCTACAAAAGCTACTCTTTTCAGTTTGGCATCCAAAAGGCAGACCCAGAATTAACGTCCTTCTGGCAGCCTTTTACCACCGAGGGGTCTCCCCAATGGGACATGGTTGTCACAGCCAGAAGGAGTCCCAATGTCTCCCTAGAAGTCAGTGCTGCCTATACCACTCCAGGCGGGAGTTTGCAGAAGAAACAATGTTTTTCATATGGGAGGAGGGTCTGGACAGGGCTAAAATATGCAGGGATTGGGGAAGTTCACCTCCTATGCTTGCGTACTGAGGTATTTGCCTGTATATTATAGTGAGGTGTTGGGGTGCTAAATGGGTGGGTGTCCCATTCGGGGCTGCAATTCACATGCCTCCGTCTTCTACTCTCTTCAGTGTTGCCATTCCTCATGCGGTAATGCCTGTCCCTGCCCACACGTGTCCACAATCCTTCTTTCTGCTTGCACACCCACGTGCCTCCGGGATGAAATGGAAGCCCTCATAAGAATTTCCATTTGGGAATTTTTTGTGGAGGTGACATTTGACGCCTCCTGGCTCGCGCTACATATGATTACTCTTCTAACACTAACGTTGCTTCGTGTGAGGAGAATTTCACGAGAGAGACCTGCTGACGTGCTTCTGACACTTTAAGGAAAAAAGATCTCCTACCACCCAAAATGTGTGGTAGTCCTGTGTCTAGCACAGCATGCTAGCCCATATAGGCTAACACACCCACACAAAAGTGACACCTTCACCATGACGGGTGGCTGCTTTATATATAATTCACGTGTTCTTTCCAGAACAAAAATCAACTTCGCAATAGAGGTGATATTAACACATCTAAAGTGAGGATGCATGCAAAAGCTGGGCCTGGAAACTCCTGGAATCTTTTCTAGGCGCATGTGGCTCATCACTTGCCAAAGCTGTATGGAAACGTGTTTACATTGTGAAGGGATGAACAGGCTAGTCATTAAATCAAAGGCAATAAGGATTTTGGTTTTATGTGTCATGCTATTTTGGCAGATCGCAGTGCGCAAACTGTTTAGCAGCAGCATCAACAGTCGAATTACTCACCACACTTAGAATTCCAATTCTGCTGGGAAAGTTACTATAATTAAAGACGAAGAAGAATAAACACGGTGCTGTGACTCAGTGCCAGAAATTCAAAAACGCGGCTTGATAGCTCAACGCGGATTGCATGGCTTTCAAAACAAGCAATTTGTAAATCAGGTAGGAATCCTAGCATTCCATGGGCATTCATCTTAGCCACAAATCCTGCCTTACAAGAAGCAAGTAGATGCGAGAAGGCACTGCGGGAGTCTAGGTAATACAACGGGAACGGACACAGAATGCATAATAGAGTTTAGTTGGGTTTTAAAGGGTACACATTTACTTCTGAACTATGGAATCAACGGCTGCAGCTTCTAATAAGTTGGACAATTCCATTGGGATGATATGATGCAAGAGAAGTTGCCTTGGGTTGCATTTTCAGAAAGACTGAATTATGAAAAAGTGCACGATGGGATTACCTCCACCATCTCCGACTCCACGCTCGCCACATAATCCTTACAGGTGAACTGAAACGATTTGTTGCTGAAGAAAGGAGACTTGTTCCTATCCTGATGCGGATCAGGTTTTAATGCCTTGCTGCTCATTCTGCTGGGAACGCTTAGAGTGAGCTCATGATTTATGTTTCTGTTGCCTCCTCTTCCAGTCAGTGCTTGGTGATTTGATGAGGCACTATGGAACGTCAAAAGATTAATAATTGGACACATTGAAAATAATTGCAAGCATCCACCCCTGATGAAGCGTACCTGATCATTCGGCCTGTTACTTCTTAATCTGGAAAGAAGATTTTCAAAGGCACTTCAGAGGCATAATCCCTGGCATGTTAACTTGTATTTTTTAATGTTCTGTGTTTAAATAAGAGACTGAAAGTAGCCCCAGGCTTCAACTCTAGCCACAGGGCCATAGCAACAACATGGTAATACATGAGTATTGCCTCGAGAAAGGAAGCATGAAGGACAACTCCTCAACACATGGATTCTTCTGAGAATCTACACGTGTTTCGAGTCAATGATAATCATAGGAGCGGGCATGGTCAGCAGCCCACAATATGGCCGGTTCACTCCTCTTCTCCCTCTGAACGAACGAATCAGAAATAAAATTCGACCCCTTTTGAGAAAAAGACCAGGTTTAATTTAAAGTACAAGTCTGTGGTGGTTTTATACTTTCTTTTTTAAACTTTTTTTATTTTTACTTGGTATATTTAAACCTTATGTGATACAAAAATAATGATTACAACATTTTAACGTTAAACAGAGAAAGAAAGAATGAGATAACACACAAAAAGAAAAGAAAAGATAAAATATCAGAGTAAAACAAACAAACACACTTCACTCTCTAACACTTGATTGAATCATCAATTAGATTCCTATACAGTTCATCTATTACAGAATGGTAACTATAAAACGTCAAACTTAAAAAAAACAATAAACAAACAGGCATAGCAAAAAACAAACCAGACCATCCCAGCAATGCAGTAGATTTCATAGTGTTAAGGGGTTAATCCTGCTATTTTAAGGAATTGAATCACTTTCATCAAAAGTGAGGTCAGGCCACCGTCTAAAACATAATGCCAACAAATATCTTCATTTAAAGATGCCACATTACGTACAAACGGAGCAAATGTATTTTCCCTGGCCTTCTGAAGTGTAGAGCATGTCATCACTAAGTGTTTTATTATTTCTACCACACCTTGACAATGACGACACACCAGGGTTCGCCATAGACCTCTGATGAACAGTATTTCCCTAGTGGGGAGCAAGTTGAACCTCATTCTCTAAAAGGTATCTCTGAGTCGACTGTCTGGACATTGTCTGGGATATTTCGACAAGTGTCCCTTTTTCTTAGCTTCTAAATGTATTTCAGTGCATAACAAGAACTTTGTTCTTGCTTCACAAGTATGTATCCAATCAGTTTCCAACATGTTCTCTTTCAACTTGTCAACATTTCCCATCAAATCATCCAAGTAGATTTCATATAATGCCATTATGCTTTCAAAATCATTTCTACCCCCATTGGTTGTATGACAGGTTTTACCCATTAATGCATACAATGAATTTGAGTCACTAATCACGGCTTCCTGTAAAGCAATAACTTCTTTACATGTACTACACTCTTCATTGACGATAAACCCAATTCAAAACTCAATATCGAAATAGGAACACATCTAGGTAGGTCTAACACTCTTCTCCAAATCAAACCCTCAAGCTTATGCAATTCTAGTTTTTCATTATCTACCCCTATTTCAAGGCCATACAATGCTGCTGGTATCACCTTACTTTTATAGAATACGATTAACATAAGGAGGGTAAACCGACAACATTTTCTCTTCGTAAAGGCCATTTGGGCCGCCAACTGTTTACCCTTCACCCACACAGCTTCCCTTCTAACTCTCAAGTCTGATGGCCTCACTAAATGTATTCCCAAGTACTTGACAGTTGAAAGAACAGGTAATTTAGTTCCTCCCATTTTCGAAATAAATTATGTTTCCTTTTGCTTTTTACCATTAAAACACATAATGATAGATTTAGATAGATCCACCGCAAGACTATTCAAAGTCGCATATGCCTCAAAATGCATTAGGAGTCTCTGGAGACCCTTCAGCGTCATTACATCTTTTTACATTTTTATGGTGCTGAAGGAAAACACCTGTCTGTGTGGAGTGTGAGCATTCTACTCCACATGTAATGGATGCTGCAGTTAGCTAATTCGGAAGAGATGGTCAGCACTGCTCAACAGTTTCAGCGATGGTATTGTGGAGTGCGGCTTGGCAATGAACACATGATTTATGACTCTTACCTTCCTTTCCTTGAAGCTTCACGTTGCTGGTGCCCAACCGCTGCCAGCTGTAAGGAGTAAAGAGACATGAAGCACTACGCAAGACAGGTCCTCCGCCTTTAGAATGGTTCTGCTCTCCTGAAACACCTAATGCCCACAATTGGTGTATTTTATGTGTAATGAAGGTTGTTATCACTTTCAACTCACAAGTTTTGAGTGCCACAGCCGTAGACATCACTACATTGGATTTGCCTTCAGTTTCAAGTGGCTTTCATGATGATTTACAACCTTCCCAAGAGACTTATAAACTCAATAAAAATACATCTGGGAAGTTGAACCTTTCTCGAAGCAGGTCCAATTTTCCTGCATCAAATATTGTGTTTCATTTTCAGGACAGACCTAGGGACAAATCCAGAGCCCCAATTAAACTTGTACTAACCAAACTTGAGAGCATTTATATTAATCACAAATAATTTATTTTGCAACATATATTAGTCTTCCATTTCATCTTTACATTTATTTCCCTTGCTATTTGTCCTTTCATATCTAATATAATCTTCCAGTGTAAGCAGGGACTGGAGATATAGGGCTGTTCCTTATATTCATCCTTACTGTGCTCAGAAACTTGATAGCATTTTTTATGTCACTTTTGCATTTTTCAGGTTATTCTATATGTTTCTTCGCATTTTTTCAGATTTTCATTTTTTGCTTACTTTTTTTTATATATCCTCTCTATTTATTAATCTTCCTAATATATATATTATGTATTTTCTTTAAACCCCTCCTTTTGTAGTTCCCCTCTATGCCTTTAGCTTTTTTTTAAATGGATTTACTATTTCCGCAGTTAACATTCAACAATTTACAACTGTTGGTGCATTAAGTCTAATATACTTTTATTTACCACTACTTTTTAAATAAGCTGTTTGTGAGAATTTACATCTTACAATATTCTTAGATAATAAAATTGTTACATGGAACGTTAAAGGTGTTAATCATCCAATTAATCTTCAAAAACATTATTTCTCATTTATCAGTTATCTGGATTTAAATTGGACATTGCTTGCCTACAATAAACTAATTTAAACTCTGAAGTTGAAAATCTAAACCTTAAAAAGTCTTAGCATGGTCATCTCAGGGAGGAGTTGCTACCTTAGTTGTGAAACAACTGAATCTCCAGATAATTAGAGTGGAGAGAGATGTGGATAGTCGTTGGATCATAATTGAAGTTCTTATTAGTACAATTCATGTCACTACTGTTAATATTAACAGCTCAGCTTCATCTAATCCTTGTTTGGGGTAATTGGAAACAAAAGTAAATTAATACAAATGTTGACTGTGTTATTGGCTGTTGAGATTGTAACTAGATTTGTGACTTTGAACTTGATTGTAAATCTAGTACTAAATGTATTAACTTTAAATCTCACAAAAGCTTTTTGAACCCTATGGACTATTTGAATTTACATGAGACATGGAGTTTTTGGTATCTTGATCAAAAAGAACGTACTTTTTGTCACCTCCACACTTATCCTTTTCAAGATTAGACTATATTTATGTTAGTTCTTGCTAAATCTCTGTTCTACAATCATCTGTGATTAGTTTCTTTAGTATATCAGAACATGCCCCAGTTTGCTTGTTGCTTGAGTGGTAATCTCCTTCAAATACATCTATTAGATGGGAATTTGATTCCTGCGTATTAAATTCAGACAGATGATTTTGCCAGTGATTTTATATCAGAATATTTATATCTTGATTTTTACACTTCCATTCACAATAATTTGGATGCCTTTAAAGCTTAATTTAGAGATTTCATCATTCAATATGTTGCTGAAAAACAAGCAAATGGATAGCCTAATGAATAACTTGGCATGATAAAATCTCATGAAACATTTTCTACAATAATGCCTCCAGTGTTACACTAAAAGAGTTAATGGCTAATGGTATTAAGTTTAATAAAATCTGCAATCCAAAGGGTTGTGGCTCTCTACTTCAGGTGAAAGCTAAGTATTACGGTGGATTAAATAAAGCAGGAAAGCCTTTGGCCTCCTGCCTAAAACACAAGAAAGAAAAAGCTTAATTGACTCCGTAGGTAAGCGTATTACTTTATTTTTCAATCCTTTTTTAACATGTACTCCAAACTATACACCTCAGCGTCTTCCATTAATATTACTAATAACAATTTATATTGAATGGTAATAAGCCATTTCCAAAGTCAATTGGACTTTCCCCTTTAGAAGAGCCTAATACACTAGATGCAATTAACAAATCTATTAGAGATATCTAGGCTGGGAAATCTCTGGGTCCTGATGGTTTTCTGATTGACTGATATAGTGCCTTTAGTGAAACATTGTCTCCCAAGCTTCTTGAACTATTTTCCAAATTCTAGGCAATGGAACAGAGGGAGTGTGGGATAATTTGGTAAAGTATTGGTAATACTGTTTCCCAAACCAGACAAAGATCCTACAATAATTAAAACTTATCACAATATCTATTTGGTTGATTCCAATGAAAACAATTTGCCAGAAATGTAGCAAATCATTGGGAATATGTTATGCCTTTGCTAATTCACGGAAAACAATCTGGCTTTATTACCGGTCGAGATGCTTCCTCTAATACACGTGCTCATTTTTAATGTGTTATCTCAATCATCTGACTCTATTCCTTTGCATGCTCTTGATGAAAAAGGCTCTAGACATACATATTTGGATTTTTTTTTAAATCCTAGACTCTGTGCCATCTACTTGTACTTTTATTAATGCTTCTTTTCCTCATCCTTTCCAATTCTAAAAGGAACTCATCAAGTATGCCCATTAGCTCTAATTTTACTTATCTAACCCATCAACTTCTTTCTCTAATTTAATTTGTATAAAAAATTACTTCTTGTAAGTATCGGGCATGAACTAAACTATGATAAACCTGAAAATCCTTTAACCAATCTATGTCTACCTGCCAATATAACGTCTCATGGAATGATGTTGTCCTCCAAATAATTTAAATATTAAGGTATTTGGGTTTCGAAATATATTGATGCCACCATTAAATTAGATTAAATACTTTGTTAATCTCTGAAGAATAAAGGATATTGTTGCTAAGTGGGCCCCACTATACCATTCCGGGTGGGGGGGCATAGATACCATTAAGATGACCATATTTCCTATTGTTCATTACATGATTTCAATGACTCTGACTCATATCCCCACTTCATTCCTTTAAAAAGATTTTATGGAATAATAAAGCACCAAGAATCGTTCTAACCAAACTCAAGCTATCTAAAATGTATGATGGAATTAAATGTTGTGACTTACTTTCTTATAGTAGAACCTTTGCTCTTTGCCAAATATCAATTATTTCAAGCCATGGGAAACATTTTACTAATGCATTTCGTATATTTGATTTTTTGCAAATGGAATAATGCCAAAACATTAAAACACTTCTATGTCCATTTAAAACTTCTTGAGAGAAATTATTGGAAGCATCCCATATCATAGCTGATGTTCGTAATACCTGTATTCAGTATAATAAGCTGATTCTGGCTTAATGTAATCTTTTTATGATTAATAGATGGGATTGTAAAGGCATTTATCTAGTTTATCAGCTATATAATAATACCATCGCCATCTATTTCTGCACTTTAGAGTCAGAATTTGGTCTTGAAAAAACAGATTATGATTTCTGCCTAATTGTAATTAGTTTTATTGCTAAAGCTTACCCAGCTCTTGTTCAAAAATGTTCAACCAAATGATCTCTCACGTTAAATACTCCATCCACTAATGCTGTGAAATTGTATGCAATGCTTAATGAAGGTGAAGACAAAAATATACTTGAAACCAATATTGTGAAGGAATGCGAAAAGGAGTGGCAATGTTGCCTTCATTTTTATAATTGTGAAAACGTGTGAGAACATAAGCTAATTTGATGCATGGGACCCTAATTAATGCTAATATGTGTAAAATGGTCTCCCATAATGTGTTTAATTTTCATTGTTATTGGCTTCTATTTACTATCTGTTAATTGGAAATGTTATGATAAATTAACATATGTGATGCGGAGGGAAAATTAATGCTCTGTCGATATAATTGAAAATGATGCTGCATGTTCTAATGCAGATGATAAAAGAAATAACCAAGAAATGTCATGTTTTTATAAACTGTCTTAACTCTACTTGTTTGTCATCAGCATACATTGATTTAACAGCTGTGTCATTAATGTATTATTTATCAAATGCATTTTTTAATGTTCAGTAGCTCTATTATAGTCTTAATAATTGATAAATTGAGCTCTAAATGCTTATCTCTTTTTTGGCATGCTTATTAGATCAATTTATTCTTAAGTATATGAATTTCTTTTAGTATAACATATTATTAATTGTTATCCACTCAAGTACCTATATTTTATTGTTATCAAAACTCAATACATTATTTACACAGAAAATAATAATCATATTTATTTTCTTCTCATGTGTGTATCGTGCTGGATTCTTTCTGCTTCTAAGTGCTTTAATAACAGATATTATTACTACCCGATTTAGTAGTACTCAGCTGGACTGAGGGCTAATGTAGTTAGGCCCACCACAGTGACATTATCATCTGAAAATGCCCACACAGCAGTGCTGAGTGGGCATTTCCAGACTTTGGGTGGGCCTTGCCCACACAGGCCCTACCCTGTCTACGCCTCTGGTACTCAGGGGTGAACTAGCTCTTCTACATGATTTAAACTTGATAAGTAGTCTGACCTCATGTCGAAAACTAGCATTTAACTCTTAAGGTATCCAACACAATATGTTGACTTTAATTTAAAGTTTAACAATACAAAAAAATGTATAACTATATTTGACAAAACAAGATAATAATTAGGATGACAAAATTTATTTGATTCTGTGAGGCACATAGATTACATGTTTCAATCTTCTTCTTAACAGTCCTTGATGATTGATGTGCGTTCATGATTTAGGTACAGTCTTTTGAGACTCAACTATGGGCTGTAGTTTATAACCAAGCCTTTACTACTGACAAAGTCTATTGCTAAAGCATACCCTAAAATACTTGAGATTCAGTCGCTCC
Source organism: Ambystoma mexicanum (assembly GCF_040938575.1). NCBI lineage: Eukaryota > Metazoa > Chordata > Amphibia > Caudata > Ambystomatidae > Ambystoma > Ambystoma mexicanum. The sequence continues at coordinate 833,774,091 of NC_090929.1, forward strand.
AGGAGGTGATGCCGTGTTTGAGAGGTATAAGGACTGTCTTACGCCAGAGATATTGTAACTGGATCAAGATTCTTGACAGGAATCTTGCGGTTCACCTGCCAGACTCTAAGTGGAGATTGCAACTAGCGATATGTTAGTTACTTGTATGCAAACTCCATCAACGTTTCTAAGGATTATATAGTTTGATTTGTCCAAATAAGTAGAAAAGGGAAGAAATGGTAGACAATGTACATTTGATCTACCTATTGAACTAGTGGAGAGATTACTACATTGGAAAGTGCACAGAACAACCCAAATGTCCTTGCATCTTCTAAGTGTAACATCTGAGGGGAAATCTTGCAATGTGCTTCTGTCCAGTGTTGGTCTGTTCATCCCACGGCAATCCTTGTCCAATTCATAATGGAATATTTGAAATTGTGCTTTTCCTGCAAATGTATTAAGTGCTTGGTAAATATTACCCTTGTTTGTCTACTTGTCTACAGCTGATATTTCCCAAAGGCTGATATTGCTTAATTAATCAGGGCCAGGAAATCCAGACTGAGGGCCTTTAAGGAGTCTGAGGGCACCTAACGGCCGGGAATACCGGCCCCACTGGTGATAAGGTATTTGGCACCTGTGAAGGTGCAGATATTTATTTTAAAAAGTCCTCAAGCTGTCGGTCAGTGAATGTGGCATCCACATGGCAAATTTTGCCACGTCAACATGGCAGCGCGATAGGACGCTGCTACGAGAAGGAGCTGTGTGCATCAGTGTCGGGTGGACCTTTGCACAAAAGAAAGTCAGGAACCAGGGGTGAGGAAGAAGTCTGGGTACCCACTTCATCAATGGGGGGAAGAGGCATGCTGGCGCGGAGTCAAGTGGAGGAGGAGAGAGTGTTTCTTGCACCCGCACCGAAACACATCCGCACCCTGGTCCTTCCCTTGCTTTTAACAAAGGAAGAATGAGAAATCACAACAGAACACCGCACAATGGTGCTCACATTTTCACGTACATTCTCATTCCTGATTGGCTGTGTCAAAGAAGAATATTCGGAAAGGGGGCTAATGTAGTTTACATATTCGCCTTAAAAGTGTCACCCATAAATATATTTAATATACATATAAACGAAAAGCATGGAACCTAAATATAATCTACTTAAAAATGTCATCCTAATTACCTAATGGCAATCTGCTTTTCTGCAACCACTGCAAAAGCAGTAGTATTGTCTTTCTGAAATATAAGTACAACGAAGGAAAGGATGGATTACAAGTAACTACGAATACCACCGCCCTTGATACATTACTAAAAGGTGAAGGAAATAACCACTAATAGTATCAATGAACACAGCCAGGGAACTTGCAAAATAGGTGCACTCTTTCATTACCCAAAGGGCACAGACTATACACATCCAGAGTTTCACCTAGTTGCATGGCCAACATGATCCAATACACTACGTAAAACAGAAGGCCAGTGATGCAAAAACGCATTTCTATGATGTCACTAGCAGGGGTGCTCCAAAGACACCATTGTAGCATTACACATATCAAACCTGGCCCCATAATAAGGGAGGAAGCCCCCATATGTCTGTTCCAGCACAGACTGCTAAGCCACACCCCCTGCACGACAGCATCATCATCCCTAGACATGTGTCAAGCTCATTGGGCGTCATCAGTGAGGTATAGGTAGGGCTCCACCAATACCAAGCTCATGTATTTACCTGAGGTGGTGTTGAGTCCTTCACTTGCCCAGACTCCATGACATTATCCCCACAGCTAAGACAAAGTGGGAACACTGACTATAGGAAAATAGCTCTTTACGCTTTGCTGTTCTTGGGGCTGGCAAATGCTCTACTGAGAAATTCAAACATGATGCACCGTAATACTTCATCCAATGCTTATTTATCACTTGGTCTCAGTTACATGCCAATGTGTTTATATCCTCCAAGATAATATAGAAGGGGACCAACCTTATCAAAATCAGTCTTTGCCCTGGCTCTAGAAGGGCACAATCCAGTCCAGCCTCCTTGCCCAAGTCTAAGGAGGACCACAAGCAGAAAATGCATGTTTCAGCCTTATTGGGCATAACCAGTAAAATACATATTTATCTATAGACAGAATTCTCCAACGCTTGGCTCTCCAAATGTTTTGCATTACAACTCCCATCAGCCCTAGTCCACAAATTCAATGGCGAGGGATCACGGGAGTCATATTCTGAATCTTTTTAAGAGCCCCAGATTGGAGCCCTCTGCCCTAGACTCAGGGAGCCCGTTACACACATCCCTGTACCCCATTCCTACTTCTGGAGTTTTGCTAAGGATTCAAAGTGTGCTGTATGGATGAAGAACAGGTCGGTAGAATGATGTGCATCCGGACATACTGGATAGTTATCAACAAGATGGCTGCTGCTGGTAACTGCAATAAAGTTTAAGAAATGATTGCGTACTAAAGTCAATCAAGGGTCATTCCGAGTTTGGAGGTAGCCATGGTGCTATTAGCTATTGGCTATTAGCACCATGGCTGCCTCCAAACCCGGGACATTCCGACCTATGCTGACCCGGTAAGTCCCCATTCCGAAAACCATTCCCCATTCCCATTTGAGCCCCCATAGGGCTCAATGGGAATGAGGAAGGAGCTAATAACGGGCCCGCAAATAGCAGGACTGGTATTTGCTCCACCGTCCCTAAACGGGTCCCGCTAAGGGCGGCTGGTCAGACCAGCCATTCCTGGTGGGACCCGCTAAGGGACCGCCTATTAGGGGGGTAGGGAGTTAATGGCACCGGCATGCTTACCGGTGCCGTTAACCCCCTACCGCCAGGGTCGTAATGACACACAATGTCTTTCTGTACTAATGCTATGTTTTTGTAAACTCCCCCAGTCAGCCTTTCTTCCACACTGTGGTTTTAAGGCCCTGCTCAACAAGTGAATCCGACCTCAAACCTGCATGCAAAACTATCCACGTTGTTATATTCATTATTAAAGCAGGCATTCCTCCCTGAACCCAGTACCCTGTTAGGCATCCATCCATCTCAGTTCATAACAGACATCTCCTTAGACAGGCAGGTGAGTGTTTACAATGCCCCGAACTGCTCGTGTCACTGAAAAAAAACAGTAGAAGCCAATTTCTTAAATCGTGTTCCGATTTAATAATTATCTTGACTAATGTTTGCTAAATCTTCAGTCTATCGGGCTTGCCCGATGAAGCAATAGTACATTTTTGTAAAAGGAATTATTAATTTTCACCATAATTAAAGCAATCTCCGTATACCCATTTTTTTAATGGAATGGGCAATGGAGACCATTCCACCCATTCACATTCATCTCCAGGCACAGCTTAGGTGCCAACTCAATGCTCATGCCCTGCAGCTCATCAAGCAACTGTAGCGAGTAAGTCAGCCAAACAGCACAGTGACTCGCAACACCGCTCTTCAACTCTACAAACGATCATGTTTCCTACATAACGCGTCAGCTCTCTGCTAATAAGAAAGTTGGGTGGATCCTTGCGTCTCTTAGCCATGATCTAATGTCCCTGCACGCATCGAGCGCGTGATCCAAATGTTGACGATTGGATGGCTTTCTGGTTTCCAAATCAGAAACTCGAAGATATAAACCTGAAGCTTTTGACAGGGTTGTCTCTGGATTAAGTCTCACAACGATTAGACACTTTGCCTGGGCTCCTTGTGAAACTGGATGTTGGGAAAAATGGCAGGAAAAATCAGTATGAGTTCAAATGCATTTTTCCTTTGCCTACGTATTTCTCGTGAAGGACAAATACGTCCAGCTGCAGGTTCATGGTCCATTTGCTCCCTTGCTCTGCATGATCAAAGCATGACACCGGCCCAAATAGACTAAAGTAGCAAATGAAGAGAAGCTCGGAGACCCAAAGGGGAATCAAGACAGTTGGGGGCAGCCTGGCACCTCAATAAAGACGAGTAGTGCTGTGGGAAGTATTTCAAATGTCTGGACACTAACCCTGCCCACATGTGCTGTCCCTTCCAGGGCAGCAGTCTTCTGATTGCCCTAGAAGCTGGTTGTCCTTGAGAAAGACATTCAGGTGAATGGACCTGGCGATCAAGCCTGAAGGTGATGTCTTAGTGCTCCAACTGTGAAAGAGAGGGGTCTTCTTTGGCCTGGGCTATCTTCACCATTCCTCTTGTTGAGGAATAATTTAACTTAATTTCCTCACTTTCTTAATGGAACTCCTAAGGCTTGCATCATTGTGTCCAGCTGTGGAGGCTATTGAGCGATAAGGATAGAGACAGCTACCAGGATTGTGTAGAGACTGCTATAAGAATAATTTGCAGAAGACACGCAGGCCCTTATTGCTTAATACATTTGTCAGAAAAGATGGACAGTAATCACTCTCACTGGGTAGTAAAGCCTGGGCACAGTGGGTTTACAAGAAGTAAGTGCACTCTATCACTCTATAGGCAGTAAAAAAGGCCTGTTTTACTCCCTGCCCACCAATTTCCATCTGGCTAGCCTACGGACTGCCAGGCAGAAATACCTCTGACAGGAGAGGGGGTGCGTGACTCTCCCAGGGAAAGGACTTTTGTAGCACAATCACTGGCATGACAAGGGTCTCTTTAAGACTTGCAAGTGCTACTCACAAAATATGGCCAGTTTTAGGCCTCTACTTTGCTTCCCTTACATTTGACAGATTTGCTCCATTGAATGCCAGCTTCATAGTACCAAACTAGAATGTCAAAGCTGGTGATGCTGTAGAGTGGTGGCAAATTACCATGGGGGGGGGCGGCCCATGCTAATATTACCCCATCCAATCCACTCCAGGCAGCTGTACCGAGCATAGGTTTCCAGTGATAGTGTTTTTACTGGTGCAGGAACCTCAGCATGGTACTGCTAGGCCGCTAGGCTGTCCGGAGGTAGAAGGGCTACTGCAAGGCATTCTGCGGAGGCCCATTTCTGTAATGAGGCCCAAGGGGTACTATGTATGTAATGTGCAGATAGGGAGGGAGAGGGGGGTTACTTAAACATAAAGTAGAAGTGGTATGGGTGTTACAGTGGAGATGTGGCTCCAGAGAAAGCTGCTTGTGAAATGAGACATTGCGGAGGTATCGACCAGTGGAGATGCTTCTGGGCTCTCCGTGATCATCTAATAAAGGGCACGGCTTGGGCTCTGTGAGTCGTATTCAGGTCCAGCTCACCAGTGAATGGAACCTTGGCTGTCATTCGTCGTGTGATGTTTAGGTGCAGCATAAGCGTCCAGCCAGGCCCGCGGCTCACACTATTCATGTGTTTGGGCAGGGATGAATGTTTAAATGGCTTCGAACAGGCTGTGTTTCTGTAAGTTCTGATGTGTTTTCTCGCATCACGTCAATGGCAGCCTTGTACCAAAGAACTGTCCGAATAGGACTGGAACATGCGCACTGGAAACCCTCCATGCTCTGCCTTTTCCATACAGAGATTTTGGCAGACTGCAGTCTGTCCATCAAGACTGCTCTTAGGGGATCCACTATGAATCAGTCGGATGCACCTGGGTTGAGTGTTATACATTCTAAACCTCCCACTATTTTTCAGCAGGCTAATTCAAAAGAAGATAAATAGTTATGTGTGTAGTAGGTTTGCATTATGACATCCTGTTATACATTAATTTGCAGAGCACCTATGCAGTCTTGGGCTCACTTCAGTGCACTTCCCTGCCATGTTAATAAGATGCAGAATGGGAAAAGGGCACAAACAAAGAGTCAGGTCAGAATAACAGGGGGGCTGAACGGAGAGGCGGGTCATTGTGAGCTTGCTTGAAGAGATCCCTCTTGCAAACGTCCTGAATTGTGAGGTATCTGGCATGCTCCCGATACATTCTCTCGGGCTGGAGAAGCTACAACTTCTGTAAGTGTTCCCTAAAAGTGTGGATTGTAATTCATGAACACTTGCTTGCCCTCAATTGTCTTTTATATTCACATTGGGTTCCACAGTACTGCCTGCATGATGGCTTTCTTTCCAGTACGCCCCTGTGTGTCCAAGGCGGGACCTTAACATTCAAGTGGCAGAACTCTGGGACAATGCCAACAGCCATTAGGGCTGGTCTAACAGGGCTGAGTGGCTTTGTATGAAAGATGAGGAATGATGGTTTGTTTCGAGGTTTAGCTAAGACAACATAAAGGTGTAAGTCTTCGCATGGCTGTATCTCTAAAAAGGCTATAGATAATATATGAATGTGGACTTGATGTTGCAAAACCGCATTTCTTTTGGCCGGGGGCATGAAAGGTATGGAAAAAGAGGTGCCAATCTTTACCTCCTGCTTATCTGTACTGTATGTAACGTGTGGGCATTTCTCAAAAGATTCTGAGCCTGATTCATGGAACCTTAGCATGGTGCAAAGTGACTTGCACTGACTTTGCACTGCCAACAAACAGCCTGATTCATGTGTATTTTTGCAGTGCAAAGTGACTTTACACTGGTGTAAAAGTGAATTGGGCCCCCAGAGTTTTAAGGCAAAGGCGCACATCTAGGGCCTACTCCCCAATCAAACATCACCCCCTTAACCGCATATCATCCCCACACTCTCCATCACCCTTCTTATCTCTCCATTATCCCTTCACCCCAACTCCTCATGCCTCCCCATCACCCACTCTCTCTCTCTCCATCACACATGCTTTCTCTGCCTTGCCATTGACTACATTCTATCACTCCATCACCCACAGTCTTTCTCACCTTCACCCTCTTTCTTTCTGTCTCTCTCTTACTCTCTTTCTATCACCCGCTCTCTCCCCAACACCCACTCTCTCAATCAAGTTTCCAACCTACATGTTTTCAAATCCTTGAGGTCTGGGGACTTAGCTTTGCTTACACACCTTTAACTTTCAGCTGTCTGAGTTACTCTTTGCATCTATCTATTTTAAATCTCATTTCTTAGTGTGAAACTGACAGTATTACTTAGATTTCTTTTAACTGCATCTCTTTGCCCTGCTTTCAATTTCAAATCACATTGTGTCTGAAGTTTTCAACTGTTTCACCTGACTGTCGCCTTAATTACCAGATGGATTTGGTTTCTCTCTGTCTCTCTCTCTCTCTCTCTCTATCTCTCTCTTTCTGTCCTATCTCTCTGTCTCCCTCTTTCTAGCTCGTTCTCCTTGTCTTTCTCATTGTCACTGTGTCTCTATTAAACTCAAACTTTCTTTCACCTCGATCATCTTTCTTTGTTCTCACCTTTCACTATCTCTATGTGTATCTTGTACTTGTCTTTATTTCACACTTCTCCATCCTCACATCCTTCTACCTCTGTTCCTCATGTACTCCCTAGTCACTCTCCATTCTCTCACATTGCCGCCTCTCTCTGGTTCGAGTGTTACCCTCTTCTCGCTGGCTCTCTCTCTCCCGCTTGCTCTGTCTCTCTGCCTTGTTCGCCTATCTTTGTCGTGCTTCCCGCTCTCTCTCTCTTTCTCTCACATACTCTTTCTCCAACCACCACCCCTCTTGATATTCAGGACTTTCTTTCAAGATGGGCTTGTCTTTGTTATCTTTTATTCTCACCTTCTCTTTTCCTTTCTCCACCTTTCTGTATCCCTGCAGGGAGCCCCAGGAGAACCTGGCATGTCCATCATAGGCCCTCGTGGGCCTCCTGTAAGTGCAGCCTTCACATTTCTAAGTGCATGAAATCTTGTGCCTGTGAATTTGACAAAATAATGATCTAATGGGCAGCGTCTCTCCTTAATCCCTACGTCAACCATACTTGTATTATCAGGTTGTTTTTCTGAATAAGGGATTTTTACTGCTCTGAAATATATACAATGAACTCAAAATACTGTAAGGAAAACCTACTGCAACTCATAGCATAGCACATTTTCAAATCGATTTGCATTTTCTAATTGTTTGATAAAATGCTCTACACAAACGCATCTGTTTATGCTAATTGAATTAAATTTTGCATTTCCATTGCAATATCTTGGTGTATATATGAACATAGCATAGCTGGTAAACGGCCCGGTCTCCTTTGTGATGCTGTCATCCAGTCCAGGTTGTGCACATTGCCTTCTGGAACTTGTAGCTTCAATTTTCCCATTGAGCCTATGGGCCTATAAGTCCCAGCAGGCAATGTACAAAACTGGGACAGGCTAAAGGTGTCTCACATGACATCGAGGCACTTAGCAGCTATGCTACGTGCATGAATACCATAAATATACATTTATAGCAGCACAAACCTTTACCTCGGTGGCCTGGGCTTACAATCCTACTTCCCACTGAGTTGCGTGGGCTGGCATAGTAGCCCTCTTACTCCTCCACTTTTACCTATAGGTTTGGAAAGAGTACACCTTGCTACTCTATCTCCCTCAAGGGCCCCTATAGTGGCTGAGCTGTGGGGGATCAAGGAGACAGAGTCAGTCCTGGAAGGAAAATTTGCCAAATGAAGTGAGAGTGTGGCCCAAATGGAGTCTCGAACGTCCATTCTGGAAAAGAAAACCACTGAGCTGGATTGTCAATTTGCTAAAGCCATGCTTGCAGTGAAGCAGTTGGGAAAACTGATGGCAGCAGTAATTGAGGGAAACGGGGCATTGGAAACCAGGCCTGAATATACTGAGAATGTCATGTCGGCTAAAAAGATGAGCGTGATTTGCTGTCCCACTAGCAGAGAAGGTGGCAATCTGATCTCCTTTGCTTCTGGTTGGCTTCTGGAGCTCCTTGATCTAGAGGTTATGAGGCATTCTATCTAGGTAAACAAGTAGTGCAGGATCAAGACACCAATCACTAGAATACTGAAACATACAGTGGTGGGGCCAATACTCCTCATTACAGTAGAAGGTGCCAGAGATAAAGAATTTTGAAAGTGGTTAATGCAAAGAGGACCCACCAATAATACAAAATTCGTATTTTTTCCAAAAATAACAACTGTGAAAGAGAAGTGAAGGAAAATATTAAATACTCTCAAGAAATCGTTCCTCACCTGGCGTGAAAGGTGGACTAATTTGACCTGCTAAAATTAAAGTATCTGGAAAAACACAGAAGATATTTTTTGCAATACTGAGAAGGCACATGAGTTTTTGGAACTGATTCCTGTTAGACCTGCAGTTGATGAAGATAAGAGTTGAAGATTCATGGTTTTTGCTGATGGTGATCCTCATTTGTCTATGTGAAGGGGAGATTTTATCGCTCTGCTTTTATTAAGCTCTCTGCTGATATTTTTAGAGCAGTCATATGGTGACCTACTTTGCTCCTGGGGACCAGGGGCATTGTTCACATTTCAGGTCATTTTTGCTCGTATCAGGCTTATAGACAGGGGAGGGGAACCATAGGTTGGACTTGGGGTGTCGGTGAGGTATTATACTCTATCTACTGAGCTTTACACTTGCATGCTGCACTTATTAGATCTTCAAAGTTATACCATTGGGGATTTTAGTGGGGATCTGCATATTGTCGGGGATGCCTCACAATGGTGGCAATTGCTCTCCACTTTGGGTTTGTTCGAAATACTTAGAGAGATATGCTATATCATGCATGTAGCGCATCCACTCACCAAACTGCTGCCCATATGTTGACTGTGTCTGCATTTTCAGGCACAGTGCACATTTAGATCTTGGTGCTCTTTTCAAGCGTTACTCATATTGTTATTGTCTTATTGATTTGTTTGATCTACAGGAGATATGTATATTTAGAAACGCAGAAGATTTGTTTGATCTACAGGAGATATGTATATTTAGAAACGCAGAAGATTTGTTTGATCTACAGGAGATATGTATATTTGGATCTGCAGGAGATATGTTTGACCTGCAGGAGACATGTATATTTGGATCTGCAGGAGATATGTTTGACCTGCAGAAGATATGTATATTTGGATCTGCAGGAGATATGTTTGACCTGCAGGAGATATGTATATTTGAATCTGCAGGAGATATATTTGATCATTGTCTTCTCAAGTTTTCAGCAATAGGGTCCAAACATATTTCCATTATGTCACCTGATTATGTCACTACTTCTTGGTAGAGGGACATGTGTGAGTCACTAGAGCCAAACAAGTGATTTGTCCTTAGGAAGCAAAGTGAAGCCAGCCAGCCACCTTGAAGTAAACCTTGTTGATATTTAGGGAGGCTGACTGGGATTCCATACCCTTCGTCCGGATAGAAGAGGTCCATGATGTCTTGTGTGATGCAATTGTTGTAGAGGTATGACCTGAATGTATTTGAAGGGAGGTGTTGGTCAAGATATGTGTACCCATCATTTGATATGGTGTCAAGGTTATTATTATTATTATTATTATTATTATTATTATTATTATTATTATTATTATATTTATTGAGCGTGGACCTAGCTTTGAGAAGCAGCAGATTGCTTTGTAGAGGTGTACACCAATACAGATACACAACGGAGAGCTTTACAGAGGTACACAACAGAACAGATGCATAACAGAGCGCTTTTCAAAGGTAAAAACAGAACAGATATGCAGCGGGGTTAGGATACAGAGTGTCAGAGAGGAGGGGCAGACGGCATCTATTGAGACAGGTGGCTTGAGGGGGTGACGGGATAGCCTAGGTGTTGAGGAAGAGAGACTCCCTGAAGAGGTGAGTCTTGAGTTCTTTTCCAAATTGTCGCTGCGGGAGGGTGAGTCTGATGCTGACGGAGAGGAGGTTCCATAGTCTGCGGCGTAGGCAGAGAGGCGTGTTTTCTGGTCCTTTTCTGTTTGCAGTGGCAGATTTACAGCTTGCACATGTCCTTGCTTCTGGTTGGTGCACTTTCATCGGAGATGCTGAGTTTCTGTGCGAGGTAGCTAGATGACTTGAGGGTGACTGCCTTGCATATGATGCAGCGAGACTTGAAGGTGATTTGTGTGTGCAGTGGGAGCCAGTAAAGGTCAATGAGGTCCGGGCTGATGTGGTCCTATCTGCGTAGATGCTTCATGAGGCATGAAGCTGTGTGTAAAACACTTGTCAGGGGCACAAAGGAGGATGACGGGAGGCCTTCAAGGAAGGCATTGCCTCCATTCAGGTAGGCTAGAACCAGTGCTTGAACAGTGGATCTAAAGCTCTCTGGAGGGAGGAAGGGCTTGACTTTCCACTGGAGGGAAAGCTGATACCAAGCTGTCTGAGTTTCTTAGCTATGTGTGCCTTGAAGGAGAGGTGTTTGACGAATAATGGTGAGTGCCCAAGCAAAATAGCAGAGACTTTATATTGCGATAAAGATACGTGATTCTCTATTCTGAGAGGGCTGTATGTTTACATGTGCAATTTCATAGGATGGGAGTAAACTCCCAGATAGTCTGTTTTGGTGCACTAAAGCCTCAGGAAGGTGGCAATACCCACCTATCCATAATTGCTAGAATGGCTCACGGTCACTTGTCATTCGAGGTACCCAAGAAGAGTAAGTACTTATTTTGCAATGTCATGGTTGGCTAATTTATTTCCAAATAGATAAACTACATTTTAAACAAGTTTGATAACTGCATGGAAGCATGGGGCTCCTGAATTGAACTGTGTATTGTCTTGAGATGCTTTGTATCTGGCCGACAAAGATCAATCATGAAGACGGAATCAAGTGTTGTGCAATCCATGTTGGGAGCATTTGCTGTAGAATTCTTTGGTCAATGATTGTGAATAACACTGAGAAATGCACTATCGCATGTGATTCCTATTCATCCTAGGGATTTACATAGTTGTGTTTCTGCTACCAGAACTGTCAAAACACTGAATGGGAGAACATTGCTACATTGTTCAGTGTCTGGTTTTATCCCGGATAGATGTTGGCACCTCTATTTTAATAGGCCTTCTCCGATCTAGTTTGGCTACATTAAAAGTTGCTTTTCATGCTACAGCTTGCCTAATTTAGGTCCCCAAGAAGTATGATCATGTGACCCCAATTTTAAAGACTCTTCATTAGCTACCATTTCATGCTAGAATTGGTTTTAAACTAGTATGCATTACATATAAAACTGTTCACTTTCAGAGCCCTTCTTACTTGGCTGATCAATTGAAGATCTCTGGGGTCTCTAGATGTCTTTCCAGCCATGATGAATTTTTATTAGAAGTTCCTCAATTTAAATGTGTACTTTCTATAAAAAAGATAATTCACAGGTGCCGCCGTTTTTTGTTGGAATGCTTTGCCAGCTAAGTTATTTATGATTGCAGAGTATTTGAAATTCAAGGCGGCTTGAAAATATGGTTACGGAATTCTGTGTATTAATTGCTTCGCTTTACTAGTTGAGGTCTTATTATTATTTTGTGTTTCTGCTGAATTTATTGTTGTGTTGTGTTATCCTGTGTGTTTTTTATTCTTTTATTATTATACGTGTATAGTTTTACACAGAGCCCTCGTGCGTTTGTTCACTATCACGTGCTATAAATAACATTTTTAAATAAAAAGAAACTGATTATTGAAAAAAATCTATATTTTTCATGGGCTTTCCATAGAGTGCAAACAATGCACTTCTTAACCCATGAGATCTGAAACATGTTGTTACATTATTTTGGGATATATTTGGCACTCAAATAGGACGGAGGCTGAAGTAGTGCCTGCCATAACATTATGGAAATTAGATCAGCCAAACTTAAGATATTCACTTGTACGGTCCAAAAAATAAAAAGATTGGTATTTCTGGACACGTGCAGTAGTCCGGAGCACAGTGAGGAGAAATACTGGTCGCAAAATGCACAGAAATATCTGCAGCCCCCAAAAGATATGAACTACTTAATTATGAGCAGCAGGGTTGGAGTGACTAAACAAAATGCATACATTGATCTGTCACATCAAACATCAGTAGGTACACCATCCGTCCATACTGACGGGCGGTGAACCACATGCAACAAATTATACAAACTAGTCTGTGAAATATACAAGAACATGTACATGCCCCGCACACACACACACATAGACACACTTTCACACTTTCTGAGGCCAAAAACATGTAGCTATATTTTTTGTATATGTACAGTTGAGGAGGGGGTCAAAAAGGAATATAAATATTCCACAAAACATACAAAAACCTCTGCAGCCCCCAAACCAGACACACACACACCAGCGCAATCACACATAATAATCTAACTGGTCATGTACAATAGGGTCGGAGGGACACAATAAAATGAGAAATATACTGTGAAATTAAATATATTATGCAAAATGCAGAGGATGACCTGCCACGCCAAGAATGCAGTAGGGGCACCTGACATTTGGAGTACAGTCAGATGGACAAAACCAAATAAAAAATATGTAGCAAAATGAAAAGGTAGCTCATCCAGCACCACAATACACACCCACAAACACCCACCTAAACATGTGCACTATTATTAGAGGTAAAAACCGAAACAATAATCAGTTAAAGCAAACATATTCTGAAAGGTAAACACATGCAGTCCCTAATACACATACAGACACACGCATACACATTCTAAGGCCAATAATGTGTATCAATATTTCCCTACATGCACTGTAGGAGTGGGAAATGAAAAGGAATGACAAATATACCACAAAACACACATACACATCGGCAGCCCTCAACATAGACACACACACTCATGTGCACACACAGACAGCCCATATCAATCATGCACAGTAGGGTTGGAGGGACAAAACAACATGAAAAATATACCATAAAATTAAAACACATTACAGAAACCGTACAAGCTGCCACGCAAAGCTTGCAAAAAGGACACTGTACATTCAAAGTAGAGTCAGAGGTATAATAAAAAATGAAAATAATACTCCAAAATTAAAACTATTCAGCCTAACACACAAAATCATGTGCAGCCCTAACCCACCCAAAAGTGCAGCCGTGTTAATGCATACTACGGTGGACATGATACAATAAAGCAAAAAACTGTCTGTGAAATAAAAACGACTCCACAAAATATAGAGAAACGTCTACACCCCCATACACACACACATGTTTCACCGAAAAAAGCATACATGTGTCTCTGTACAGCCAAAAGGGAAGGAAAAATATACTGTAAAACACCCAAAAACATGCACAATCCTCAACACAAACACCCCATATCAGTCATGCACAGTAGGGTTGAAGGGTCAAAAGGGAAAAATAGAAATTCAAAATATACAGCTAAATTAAAAATATTCTTTAAAATGCACAAACACATTCAGAGCCCCAATAGACATGCAAACTGTCCGCTTCGACCCCACCTAGGAAGTCATGCTTGTTAGGATGAGAGAAACAAGATAAAATTCACAATATTCTGCCAAACACATAAAAAAAATCCACAGCCTCCAATATACACACTCACACTTCTCAAAGCCAAACTAAGTATGGATATTTCTTTATGTAAGGCAGTTTTTATACCAACTTCTTTTGAAGGCACTTCAACCACTAACCCTAATGGGTGGCTAACACAACTGACTAAAATAGACAGAAGGTAGCATGGCTTAACACTCAGGTATGGATAACAGGCTGACCTGGCACAAAGGTACCATTAGTCCATAAAAATAGCTCTAGAAAGTACACCACACTGATTACCTAAAAAATACACACTGTATTTAGGTCACACATTCAGCTCTATCAGGTCAAAATAAGAACTTGAGGAATAATACACAGTATTAAAAATAAACCTAGTATATTTAAAAAAAAAACAATGCCAGTAAAGGACTCTCCTAACCCCACTGTCTCTATGTGGGCACACAACCAGAGATAGGCACCCAGCATAAAATAACAAGGGGTGGGAGACTAAGTGAACCAGAAAACCTAGCAAGGATGTTAGCCCCCAATGGGCCTGCACAATTAAGTACAGTGTCCTAAAGAAACCACCCAACTTTGGAAAGCCATGGACCTGGTGGTCAGCACCTAACACATAACAGGGTTCTGAATTACCAGGATCTGGGAGCTATTTAGCACCTGGTTATACCCAAGGGGAGCCTGGTTAGCTTGAAATCAACAACTTCCAGAATCTTCTTTTGGCTCCTGTGGAAAGTGGTGCCATACAACCCTAGCTATGTGATATTAACTGTGTATATTTGAGAATGTATATCGAGGAGAATAAAGAACTCACCTAAGGGACATTTAGAGCATATTGAATAACATAAAATTGACAAAACATTAGAGTTTGCATCTTGCGCAAAGTTAGATTTGCTGAGCACTATGCATTAGCTCCTGGTTCCATACAGGCCGCTCCTGCCTAACTGATTATACCTAATACCCAGGAGCTGCTTTTTGCTCCGGGTGAACAAATCCCAATTTCGACTCTTGCATAATTGGAATTATAACTGGTTATTTATAATGCACTTAATACCCAGAGGTTTCTCAGTGCGGACCCAGGGATTGAACCTGTGTTGCTCCACATCGTATTGCTTCTAAAGCGAGCGCGTTCTATTGGTAGACGATGGGAGAAAAAGGGCAACAAACACTTTTACCAGTGAGGAAAAATATGCCAAGACTCCCTACGGTCTGCAACAATACTACACTTTAATTTTGACCCCCAAGGGCCTTATATTAAAAATATTGCAAATGCACATATGATGAGGAAACAAAGCCCTGGGGTGCAGGGAACAGTTTCAAACCAAGGTCAAACCGTTTGAAGAATTATTAGACCATTTTAGAAACAGTTACCATAATCAAACATTTCAGGGGGCCATATTTACAGAGTTCCCAAGATTAGTCTCAATCTTAAAAATACAGTCCCATTGGAAAAGTGCACAGCATGACATCAAAAATGAATGGAAATGCAAAGGCAAGTGCCAATATTATAATACTTGGTCTAGAGCTCACTGAAACAGTGGGGAATCCAGGATAAATATCCAGGGAAAGGTAAGTACCCAAGAGTCAATTTTACAACGCCCCAGAGCAAAGGTTCTTTAGGAAATAATGAGAGAGGAATCAATGTGCCACCGGCTTTAGTGGCTGTAAATCAGATCTACCGCACAGGTTCAAATTCTGTGGTGAGCAGGGATGGCCAGAAGAGACCCAAAAGAAGTGTTCCTGAGGTCAAAGGATGGACCAAGAGCTCCAAAGCAAATTGCAGAAGAGCAGGAGAACGCTTAAATAATCACTACCCTTGAGCAGACGGACCCATAGGGGTATCATGAATATTTTCCCATCCAAAAACCCAAAGATAGGTAATCATGTCAGCAGTTTCACAAAAATGGCTCCAGTAGCACGACACAATCAAGTAAGTACAGAGCTCCTTTCTACGTGTGTGATTTCCAGGATTCGGTTCCCAGGGAGCCAACAATGATCCCAATGATACAGGAAAGGAACAAAGGCTCTTCCTACAATGTTGACCTTCACATCAGGAGTGCAAAACTCTGCAAGCAAGGCTCCAGGGAAGTCGTAGAAACCTGCAAAAACGGCACCCCAGCATATTAGTAGACAAAAGATTCAAGCAACACATTAGCAAACAATTCCAGGGTAGGGACACTGGCTAGAGGCACCCTGGGACACTGTAAGCTAATGAACTGTTGGGATGTTGAGGACTCAAGCCCCTTCTGGCGCCAACAGCAGTCCACAGTTCCTGGCAGGAAACATCATAATGCAATGGTAAATGGTCCAGAAAACAGTTCCCATGTGGAGGGCATGACTCGGCAAATATGGGAACGTCTTCAGAAAGCCCAGACTAGACTTCTAGAGGCAACAACCCAAAAATGGGATATGCCCAACCCATTTACATGTTTTGACAAGTGAGGGCTTTAAAAATGGCAAAAACAGAGGGAATCAGCAGGAAAATTCCTTCTGCAATTCAGCATCTGCCATCTTCAAATTGCTCAAACGAAGCACCAAGAGAGGGAAGCTGGGTGAGGACAAAGTCTAAATACCATTGCACAAAGGAAGGCACTGGCCAAAGGCCAACCAGCCAACAACTAAAGCGGGCTGTGGGAAAAGGGCCAGATGACAAACCATTCTGGGTGGTCATTGGAACTGCCATTTAGCCAAAACAACCCATGCAGTAAATGAGATGGAGAGGCCAGAGACCTATACTGGCCTAAACTAGTTATCACTAATATAGAGGCAACCATTGGTGGTTCACATAGAGCCCACAGGGTCAAAATGGCCATTTTGCATTTTCCTTGTGTTCAAGATGAACAAAGAAAGCCGTGAGACACAAAATGGCAGAGAGCAGGATTTTAAAAAAAAGTTTACACCATATTGGCTTCCAAAAAAGTACATTGGGCTACCAATGCAGTAATGCGGCTTTCACTGCAGGAAAAGTCATCACTAAAGTTTCCTCCCCCAAACTACACCCTGGAACCTGTGTAAGGCAATATAATGGGTGCTTTGAAACTCAATTCTTGCTGAATAAGTGACTTACAAATGCCCAATAAATAAACAAATTAAATAAACCTATGGCAAAAATTTAGAGTCTGAGAGGCAACCTGGGATAGGGCGCCTTAGGGTGACCCAATACCATATACCTTAAATAAGGTAAAAAGAGACATATTGCCAGGGGAACTTCAGGAGACGTCCCTCTGGCCACCAAAAACAAACCAGGCATCGAAAATCCATGAGGAAATTGACAAAAAGTTGGGAGAACCTAAATAATGATCCTAGAATCCCCAAAAATAGAAATTCTGACTTAACATGTAGGTCAAAACACACATCCACTGCCACTAACGCACAGACACTTAATCAGTCATGTTCAATGGGATAGAAGGAACAACATGAAAAGAAAACGTGAGAAAAAATACCGTGAAATGAAATATCCCACAAAATTCACAAGATGATCTGCCACACCCAACACGCAGTGGGGCATCCATAAAAGCTCAGTAGAGTCTGAAGGAAAAACTAAATAAAAATCTTGGTGTGAGATGAAACATAGTCTGCAAAATGCACAGGATGGTCTGCTGCTCCTACTATGCAGGAGAGCTGAACGTACATGTGCAGTGGTGTTGGGGCAGCAAAAAAGAAAAAATATACAGCAAAAGTGAAAACATCTGCAAAACTCACAAGATGATAGTCCGCACCAGTAAAGTCAACGGGATAAAGTGGATTGAAAAACATACTATGAAAAGAAAAATGTTCCACAAAAGGCCCACTGAATAAATTCTTGGGCTGACCTATATGCACAGTAGGGTCTGAAAAAATGGAACATGATATATACAATGGAAAGAAATATTTAGCAGGAAATGCAGAAGACGATTCACTGAACCTAACACAAATCTGTATACAAATCTTCCAATATTCCCTTATTAAAGAGTATGTTAATGTTAAAGGATATTTGTACCGCACACTGTCACCCCCGGAGTGGTGCCCCGGCACCCTGGTGGATCTGAAAAGGAGGGTGTGAAACAGAGCGTGGGTGGCAGGGGTTAGTAGGGTACAGTGGGAATGGGAAAGTGAGAGCTGTGGTGTCCTGTTGGCAGCTTCAGTTCGGTTTTCACGTTCACTGAGTTTAGGTGCGATTTTCGGGTCAGTGCGATTCCCTTGTGCTGTTGTGCAGGGTTATGTGTTGTTTGTATATTGTTGCAGTGTGATGAAGTACACACTCTGCAGAGGTGTAGTTATGTGAATTTCTGTAGGAGAGGTGTATGTGAAAAATTGAGGTTTTAGAGTTGGGTTAGCAGGGTTTTTTGATAAGTGGGAAAAGACTCATGTTAAGAGAAGTCAAGGCTATTAACCATACAAATATAAAGTCTCTAAACATTGGCAATATGAAGGCTTTACATATTGTTAAATACTAAACACAATATAATGTAAAGCCAACATTAACATGAGGCATAATATTGTTGAACCATATCTCACCTTCACAAATGACATCAGCACATAGGTATATCTTTGCAATCAACACCCAAAACATGCATCAGAAACAGGCAATACTTGATGACACAGCAGGTTAGCATCTAAATAAATAGAAATAGTATACACCTTATATTAAATAAAATAAAACAAAGACCTTATATTGAATATTGTCAACATATACCTCCAGAACTACTAAAGTCGCTAGCATGTTCTCTTACTGGCATCTTCATAGAGCACTTCTCACCAAACAATACTAACAGTAACGTGCCAAGTGCACATCAACGCATGCGCACAAGCATTAGTGGTAGCTGTATTCAATCACTCAACCTAATGTGGATTAGATCCCCCTGACAGCCTGGAAATCTCGAAGGTCTATTGCGCATGTCAGTATTACTGTTAATGGCTGCTGTACTCAGAAGTAGAGAGATACGAGTGCAGTGCACGAGTGCTACCAGCAGACACTCTGCAGACACTGCAACTGTTCACTCCACAATCGGATATGCTGAGCACTGAAAGGTCAAAGGAACTCTTAGCAACAGGAAGGCTCGGTGTTAAACAAGGCACCCGCAGCCCTCATAACCTTTATTATGACAGTAGCAAAGTCGAGAAACCTTCTACTGAAAGGAACATGTATGGGTGTCCTTGTCTTTTTGGTTGCTAATTGGCAACGTTGTTTGGGGATCAGGTTACTGCCCTCTTTCTGATTTCCTCCTTTGATTGCCTCGTGAAGAGGGCCATCCTTGTCCTGGAGGGGGGGACTACTAGCAGGCCGAGGTTAAGTGAGACCCAAGGCGCCTGGACACTCTGCAACATCTGGTTCCCCAATTATCTGTCAAGGGTTGTGTAATGGACATTGCTAATGAGAAACAGCTCTGTCCCGCCCAGAGGCACACTTCCCTCCACTCCAGAGGTTGATCAATGACAGAAAGTGATAATTGTTTCACCCTAGCTTTTTTAAATGATGTCACAACATTAGCATGGCATGTAACGTATAGGGGGGTGAGGCACCTTAGAATATCAATAAGTGTGTCATTGGTGACTCAATGCAGATCACATGTTTGCTGTGGAAGGAGAGCAGCTAGAAGGAAGGAAGTCTGGGAAAGTGCCTCGGAAATGGGTGTAATCTAGGAACAGCCGTTGTGTATGTGTGGATAAGTGCACAGCCTCTCCCACATCTGCGCAAACCTGTTTACTTTATGATATGATATGATATGGCATTTTTAACGCGCCTATACACACGTGTTTAGCCAGACAAATAACCAACAGGGTAAGAATCATCCATTAACATCACAAAACATTACACAATGAGAAAGACTAGCATGTGTGGCCTTCAGCCAAATGACATGTTTAAGAGTTAACCCCTCGCACAATATTCCCCTTTAACATATGCATTAAGAGGTCCATGAAACCTAAGATTTGATATTAACCCCTTAAGTGCCAGGGACGAGTATGCTCGTCCTTTTTTTGCATAGACTTCTAAAACTGCATGGCAGTGTGCTCGAAACACGTCCACCCTGCACATTTGCAAACCAGTTTTTAACAACTCAAACTCTACAGCAAAGGCGTCGCTCGGGGGTTGGATTGAGGGTGCTACAGCCCCTGATCTTTTGGTTGTCTCCAGCACCGCCTGTCCACCGCACAACTCACAGATACACCTAAAACTATGAGACTCCAACCCTCACATCGGCAGGCTGGATAAACCATTGGATTGGATTTGCCCCACATGGGTGAATGTGATGCCCTCAATGCCAGAGGCTACCACGCGCGCTATTCACCTCATGGCACGCCTTAGCTCAATATCGCAGCATAGACTACCTTGCAGTACCAGTGTGGCACATCTCTCCAATATCACTGTATTTCTGCCAGTCATAACAAATAAGCAATGTACAACCGAGATGGCATTCATCCCCACACCTGACTCTGGTCTGTCTGATACGTGAGTCTTGCAGCTACTGCACTTTTGCTTATGGACACAGTGCTGCAAAGTCGCTCGAAAGATAGCTGGGTGCTATACCAGGCACCATATTTTCAAATATTACTTGGATCACTCTCTAATCTCGAGTAATAGTGGTACATCCACTTCAAGTGGTTCTTTTACACTGTTAAATGCCTTCCCATTTCCCAATGTTAATTTTCTCGAGGAAGGTGAATGCCCTCTATTACGTGCACTACTCGCATTCCTTCCCTTCGGCCGCACCTATTAGAATGCGCCATTTTGTAGACTTGCTCATATGACCTCTAGACTCTACTTGCTTTATCCTCCCGAGCATGTGGCAGCTCAATCCGAAAACAAGGCCCCAGAGCACAGCTCCCAAGTGTTACTGAATGTATGGCACAGCTTCCTTACTTCTGCTGGTAACGACTCTCTGTGCTCACCAACATTTGGCGTCGTCCATTTTTCTTATTTCTTAGCCCTTTCAAGTCATCGTTTTTAAAAATGAATTAATCGCCCTTCCATCAGGGACTGTTTAGGTGGGTGTATGTGTTCCAAATGCAAATATTGTCCTTCTATATATCATGTCTTAGCTGCTTCTTTTGAAGCCACTCTTTCAATTTTATTTCACGATGCCTGTGAAATGAAATATCCCACAAGAGGCTTTATAACGACAGTTTGCCGGAAGGGGGATATTTTTTTCTAGAATTTATTTCGGACAGCCTGAAGGTAATGCATCTGCCCTCAGAAAGATGACTCTTTTACACCTTCAGTTATGCAGAGGGGAAAAGATTCTGAACTTGTGCTGTCTTCCGTGGGTGTTGCTGCAGCGTTCTTGTCGTTTCATCACCACAAGCACCGCTTCCACTAGAAATGCCACCTCACTATTGACAGACAATGAGGATTCTGATTTAGATGGAGTAAAACTCCAGATTGCAGGAGTGCAGAGCTCAGCCTGGAGCGCTTGGCTCCTCGAGCATCATCCGCTGTTTCCCTCTAGGATGCTTGCCTGCATAATGCGGTCTTTCTTCGGCCCTGGGAGCGGCATCTGTAGCCTCTAGTCGTGGCCCTGCATGGGCTGTGTGGGCAGCATCAGGAGTCTTCTGTGGTCCCTGCTATGCCTGGCATCTTATGTTATTTTTCTGGCTCTGCCCCTGATGCTCTGCATTTTGCCTGCTGCCATACTGCCACATACATCAAACATGGGCTCTTGCATACCTAGGGGCTGTTGCTTCTGAGCACCATCCAGTGACAGTGCTGCTGAGAGCCAACCTTCATTTCCAGCAGAACATCCACAGAAGAGGAGGGAGTTCTACATGGGGCATAGTGCCGAAATGTTCATCTATAGAGCGGAGGCGTCTTTGCTGGTAACATTCGCTGTGTGTTGATGGTGATTCATCCACGGTCTGGCTGTCCTCTGTGAGGAGAGGGGTCCATGCATCAGGAAGCAAGTGAACAATGGGACTGTCATGGCACATCAAGTGGCCTAGGCTGAGTCTGGTGTCTGGGCTCTGTAAAGCGGGGTGCTTTGTGGGCCGCATCCAAGCCTACAGTGGACAGGCAATATCCCCAACTCTCTTTTCTTTCGACACTTACTACCGTGGCCGACATTGGTCCTCATAGAGAGAGGACTTATCTCTTTCATGTGGCTATTTTCTTTCCACTGAACACTTTCTTCATAAGCAATGACTATCAATCTATCAATGACTAGCACAGAAAAAGCTCCCGGAACAGCTTGGAAGACATTGTTGGTACCGGGAAAGTAACAACAAATATTTGCCTATACACCACTCCACACCATTAGTCAGCTTACTGACCTGATAGCCCTCTATCACCTACTTAACACACCCTCCAACATCCAATCCTATGGCTATCATACAAAGTGGTCTGTCATCATACAATGTGGTGAACCTCTTTGCAATTTGGATCAGCACATCAACTAAAAGTCAAACATTTATTTCTTCTAGGCAGCTAAAGGCTTCAAAAAGTAAACTGGCGGCCGTACCACAACATTAGAGAGAAGCGACCTACTCTGTAGGTGTCTTATTTTAGAATGCTGGAGATTGACACCTTAGATTACCAGTGCACATCAACATTCAATACTATATTAGGTTTTCAGTGCAGAACGGCTGGTCACTGCTGCCCCTTCAGTAAGAAGAGAACTGCAGCTATACTGACTTCTTTATGTCTATTGTCTCAGATAATATTCATTGTGATCACCCCAACCAGCAATTCCTCATAATCCACAAACATACACATTATCCCAATTCCACTTCACACCACCTTATGACCTATGAGATACACTTATCTGCAAACCTTCATCTACTCCATTAAAATTGATATTTCACTTTTGAATTAAATGGGCGTGTTAGAAAATGCTGAGTGAACCTGAATCAACTGGGGTCAGACATCAGATGTTCTGACATTCCCAGCTTGGAGCCTCACGTCAGCTGATTTTCCTAAAATAAATACACCTTATCTTTCTTGTAACCATCCTTATTGAATTGAAGTGACATTTGAAACCTTCTCTCTTACCTTTTACTGTAGTCATCACTAATGGGGCTATCACTTGTGGACGTAAACACATTAGGGGTTATTTTGGATCGACCTGTAAATGGCACGCAAATTGCCACTCTTACACCTACCCCTGCGTGTAAATAGTCCTCGACGTGCAATCTCGATTGTTTTTGAGAATGGGTATTTTCCACAGGGAAACCTGTGCAGGCCCTGGTTGCCAGGCAGTCTCACATCCAAATGCACAAGCAATTGTAAATGCTACCCTCTATGTCTGTGCATGGCAGATGGCATTTACATTCATCTCTAGGGCCTCCACCTGGAAACCAGGCAACATCCCATGCAGATTACAGCATCTCTGCTGGCAGGAAAATGTTATGTTATGTTACTAGTATGTATACCATGCACTGCTGCCATTTGAATGGTTTACAGTCACTCCACTTAACAGAGTTAAATGGACGGGTTAGGGTTAATTTCAGTGTGAACATCCCTTATTTCTCGCCCTTTGAAGAGTCAGGCTTAATTAATATCTTCTCTCAAATACATTTAGTAATATAGACCACCATCCAGCCCTTCCATTGCCCACCATTTAACCAGTTGAGAACAAATTATCGATACAGGACAGACTAGGAGTGGAGATTTTGAGTTGCAAACTAAGGGTCAAGTATGGGGGGTCACTCCCTCCCTCGGTTCTCTTGCATGGTGGACACCATTTCCTGCTCCCTAGGAGCAGGTTTCACTAGAGAATAGCCGGTGGTGAGTGCACATTTGTAGGCCGGGCACTCCCTTCTACTGCACACATTGTAAATCACACTTCTAGACACATCTCTATTGATGTTACATATCTCACATCGTACACCATACCACCCACATACATTGGCCAGTACTTTCTTTCCTATCCTATCACAATTGAACCAGTTAAGGACATAACAATCTGTCTATTTTGTCTCATATTCAGAAAATCCCACAGTGATTTAGAGATAAAACATAGCCTAGAGAAAGTCCATTATGTCCCTTCTTCCGATCCCTCACTCTCCTTATGTTTCCACCTTGCATACATACATATATATGCATCCAACTCTTGGTGCTGACACCTGTCAGCTGGCTTGGAAAATCCAGTGGCTTCCCCTGATGCAGGGGGGTGTTTCTCATAAACAATCTGAAAACATCCACACTACTAGGGCCTACTTGAGCACCTCTCAAGTCCATCACGCAATCAATCACCAACATCATCTAATACCATGCGGTGGCAGGGCTAGATTCTCCCTGCACAGTAAAGCTCTGCTTGAACCTGAGTTGAAGGTCCCTTGACTCCTTCTCTCAGGAATACCGATAGCTAACCTCAGTTAGGGAGCACGCATCCCTCCTACCGCAACCATATGCCACACACCTCCTTTTTGCATTTTCCCTTCAGATCTGTTTGTCGTATGGTCTACTGCCTCTTTCCTTTCACCTCCCCCCAACTTTACCATCTCACATCAACTCATTCCCTACCCCTACTCTTTCATATGCACAGGTTCAGGTCTGGAAACACCCTTGCGAGGTCACAATACTATAACATTCGGACAAGGCTAGGCGCTGAAAGACTACCAAGGTGGTGATGGGTGCAGTATAAATATTGCATAACATGGCATGACTCTAGGGAAATGGGCTAGATTGGAGAAGGGAGTGCAAGATATATGTCACGTTCTGTTGATGAGTGCAGACAGAAAGTAACCTGATCTCTGTGTACATGTTTGTTTCTAGATGTTACTTGTCTGGAGCAGAGAAGAGCTTTGTTAGCAAAGGGGTGCTGTGTGTGCCCTGGTGCAAAGATGCACTGGCATGCGTTAGGGTATGTAAGATGGATGCAGAGATGTAGTGTGGTGTTGTTAGATGTTTGAGGACAGGGACCTTTAGGGTGCCATTTATGGGTGGCATAGTTGTTCCACGTACTATGAGTTTTGAGCATGGTCGTTCAGGGTGCTGGTCAAATCACCCCCCACAAGATATAGTGGCATTGATTTCCATATTTTGCATCAAGAAAAAGGAAATATTTCAGCACAAATATGTACATTTTAGGGCATTTCTGGTTCATTGAAAAAGAGACAGCTAGCGACTAAACTTAGGGAAATCAATGTCCTTGTTGCGCCTAAGGATCGAAAGCAATCGAATTTGCTTCTTATAAGTGATGTGGTAGGCTTTAATCCACTGGTTCTGTGGGCACTGGAGATCAGAAATGGACATAGATTTGGCAATATATTGCACGCTTTTTGCAGTATCGCAGAACTTTTGTGGCACATTAAAAATGACATATGTTGAGCCTTTTTGGTACGAGTGAAAAAATCACTGAAAGAAAGCTGGATGCTCTGGTTAGAGCAGGATGATAGCGTGTGCACAGCTGCTGGGAAAGCGGATGCAGGCTTTATGCACTGCCCCCAGCTCTATGCATTAAATGAGTGAAAATCGCAAGGTTCATAACTTACTGGGGAGAACTGTGACGATGGTAAAGCTGAATTATGGACGTATATCCTGCTAGATTTTTGTCCTTAATGAAAAAGATTACACTTGATTTCAGCTAGCCTGCCAACTATTATTTTTACACCATGTCTCAGGTAAAAATGAATCTCTATTCATGTCCCTCATAAGCATGTATCCCCATGAGTCCCTACCGGGGCATAGCAAGGAAATTATCAAAACAGCAGAGGTTTTGACCACTTTGATCTTAATCCTTTCATTCAAAGTAGATCCCAACATCCCAACCAATCCCATCTGATCTCCAGCTTGTGGCCATGCAGATAAGGCACTCTAAGTGGTGCTCTACACCCCCATTAACATTTTGTTTCCAATCCATTCACCTTTCACACAAACTACACTGGGTTCGGTCACCTCTGAGCCCTGGCTGGGCAATACCAGATTTCTCTATCAGGGGTTTGGAAGACCATTGGAACATCTAACAGACAAGCCTTCATACTTCAGGGGTATGCTTGAGCACACCGTAAGCCTTTCATTAAGCCATTTAGTGACTGAATATAGTACTTCTTTAAATCACCAGCAACCTCCTTCCTGGGTCATACGCTTGTTCTCTCGATCAACGGCATGCGTTCATCACTCGTCTCTGAACTTCCATCCCCTCGCTTGAGGACAAAGTAAGCGACTTTGAAGTTCTCTCTCAGGTGGCAGAATATTCCTGGTTTTCTTTTTCCAAGTCAACGGACAATGTAAAAACCTTTGACGTGGCTGGTTAGAATGGGCGGCTAGGCCTGTGGTGAAACTAACCATGCAGGTTATCAACACTTCCTTGGTTCTGAAAAGATTTGACTGAGAACAGCTTTGATTGGGTGCTCATCAAAATATTACACCGCTCCTCGCCCACCTTTATGATATTTATGCAAGTCAGTTGGCTGAAGTGGCCAACCTATGTCATAATTTGTGGCACATTTAGCAGTGATTGTTGCATTTAGCCAATATTCTGCTTACCATTTCATTGCTGCATTTAGCCCTAGGGGCCTCCCCATTTGATTGTTGCATTTAGCCCATATGCTGCTTACCACTTCATTGCTGCATTTAGCCCTAGGTGGCTCCCCATTTGATTGTTGCATTTAGCCCATATGCTGCTTACCACTTCATTGCTGCATTTAGCCCTAGGTGGCTCCCCATCTGATTGTTGCATTTAGCCCATATGCTGCTTACAACTTCATTGCGGCATTTAGCCTTAGGTGGCTCCCCACTTGATTGTTGCATTTAGCCCATATGCTGCTTACCACTACATTGCTGCATTTAGCCCTAGGGGCCGCCCATTTGATTGTTGCATTTAGCCCATATGCTGCTTACCACTTAATTGCGGCATTTAGCCTTAGGTGGCTCCCCACTTGATTGTTGCATTTAGCCCATATGCTGCTTACCACTTCATTGCGGCATTTAGCCCTAGGGGCCTCCCCATTTGATTGTTGCATTTAGCCCATATGCTGCTTACCACTTCATTGCTGCATTTAGCCCTAGGTGGCTCCCCACTTGATTGTTGCATTTAGCCCATATGCTTCTTACTATTTCACTGCTGCATTTAGCCCTAGGGTTTATCTCCACCATGTACCAGTATGCTCCCTACAGCGACCAGCCAGACTGTCTACATTACAGTCCTTATACAAAGCTTTACGCTCTACATCATGTTATTCCACACACCAACCCTTGGGACTCCACCCACCTTGACATCCTCCACTATTTCGATTAATAATACTACTAAATTACTCACAGATATGAAATATTTAAAAAATCTCATAGCAAGCATTCCTTGCCCAACTACGGATAGGAACTTAAGCCTTAGAGCTAGGTTAGCCAACATATATGAGCCTCCTGTCAGCTCTTTCCCTACCATTATAGGAATAAGGACTCCTAAAACTCTGGCTAGCCAAATGACTACAAGCATGAACCTAGCTCACAACTATGGCCCTAGGTCAATAAACAGCACAGCCAAGTATGGCAAAACCAAGCCTTCACAAGCCCCCCTACCGACAACAACTATCGCTATGAGCCCTCAGCTCAAAGGAGCTCTAATAAATTCCAGATCCCTAGTAGCACATGCCACGGAAATTGCCGACCTGATCTAGAGAGATGACCTAGATTTCCTTGCCATCACTGAGACATGGCTACACCCGCTGCAGGTCCTATGCTTATGCTAGCAGTCCCTGACGGCTACTCTATTTTGAGAAAAGACAGACTAAAATCTAGAGGAGGAGGCATCACTATTATTTACAAATGTTGGCTCTCTATGAGATTAGCCACCCCAATTGACGTCCACTCATGTGAACTATTATCAGTTAAAGTTCCACTCACCAATGCCCAAACCCTTAATATCCACCTGATATATCGCCCCCCGGACACCCCAGGACTTTTGAGGATGATATTAACACTATACTGTCTAGTAATCTCAAAAGCTCAACACAGGTACTTCTACTTGGAGACTTTAATAAGGGCTTTAATGACCCATCAGACCAGCTTGCCCTAACTACAGCCAACATCCTCTCAGAACTTTGATTCACCCAAAGAAGCAAAACCTCTACCCACAACAAAGGTAGAACACTTGACTGGGTGGCAGACCATAAATGTCAGGCCAACATCCTTTCCATCTCACCACTAGCTTGGACTGACCACCACCTTGTGTCATTTATGCTTTCTACTAATAGACCCCCAGCTCCACCCGCCCTTAGGGCTTCACCCACACTAACTAGAAACAAAAAGAATATTACTGTGGATAGGCTTATCCCGGCCCTACATCCCACCCTCAACTTGCTCCCAGACAATACCAATCCCGAGAGCCTGGTCGAGGAATACAACAAAATTATGACCACCTCAACAAAAAAGAAACTGTGAGGCTGCCTGGAAAAAAATGCCATCAGAAGCCAACAAACCTAAACTCACCAAACTGTCTTTCCTCTGTAAAAAAAGAAATATGTCTAGTTAAACGAATATCATTCGACAAGTGCATATCCCAAGCCAAGTCCAATATCAAGGAACTATTCACCATTCTTAAAGAAATAGAGACACCTATAACATTACCTGACACATGCACTAAAGATAAAAAATGGTGTTCAGATATCCAACACGCTTTAGCCAACAAAATATCCACCTTACAAAACAAAATTTCCTGTAAAAGAGCTTCTTTAAATGACCCTCCTGCATCCAAAATAATTGGGAATACCAATTCTGATGAATCCACCTGATTTAACTTCACCAAAGTTTCTATCCCTGAAGTGGAGAGAATTATTCTGTCCCTTAAACCCTCCAACTGTCAGGGCGATCTCTGCGCTGCGCAGCTCATCAAGGATACAGCCCGAGACCTATCACCTTTCATAACAAAACGTATTAACGCGTCCTTCTCTACTGGTATCATCCCCACCAACAACCCTGGGTACTCCCACTCCTAAATAAACCTACTCTTGACCCATCAACACCTACCAATTATAGGCCAATTACTACAGTGCCCTTCCTTCTAAAAATTCTGGACAAAGTAGCGTATATACAAATCCAAAAGCATCTGGAATTACACCACCTACTAGGAGCCAGACAATCAGGCTTCCGTCCCCAAAATGGCACAGAGACAGCCCTCATCGATCTCAAGACCCAAGTTGATGAGTTTAGAGATAATGGCAAATCAGCCCTACTCCTCCTCCTAGATCGGCTGCGTTCGACCTGGTCGACCACCTGGTCGACCACACTATTCTATGCAACCACCTAGACACAGCAGCACACTTCCCTGATGATGCTGTTACCTGGATTAGATCCTTCTTAAATGGTAGAACAATGAGGGTCTTCTCACCTCTAGCAGCTGCTGACCCCATACCCATCACCTGTGGCGTGCCTCAGGGATCTTGTGTCTCGCCCACACTCTACAACATTTTTACTAAGCCCCTTTTCGATGATCTGGATCATCTCAGTATCACCTACACTAACTATGCAGATGATACCCAGATCCTCCTCCCACTTTCAGGGGATTATGAAAAGGATTTGGCCTTGGTGAATAGAGTGTACATCACCATCCAGGCATGGATGGCCACACATGGTCTATGCCTGAATGATGATAAAACCAAACTCATCATCCTGGGCACCCCCTATAACCTAAAAAAACTAGGATCTGACTATTCCTCATTTATAATTGATGGCAATAGCATTAAAGTAGAACACGAGGTAAAACCACTAGGCTTTTATCTTGACTCAAACCTCTCATTTGCCAAACAGGTCAATTCTTTAGCGTCCTCTACGGCTTACACGTGCAAACTTATTTGCACCGGCAAGCCATTTCTCTCTGACAGTAGCTGCACCATCCTGGCCAGAGCCCTCATCCTGTTTCGCCTAGGCTATTGCAATGCCCTCTATTTAGGATCGACTAATGCAACTATTAGAAGAATCCAAACACTACAAAACAATGCCCTTAAAGCGGCACTAGGCATCTCCAGAAGAGACCACATCTCTGAGAGCAGCCTCCAGAACAACTGGCTCCCAACCAATGACAGAATCCTTCTAAAAACCTTGTCACTCACCCACAAATCTCTCAACAATGCTGACCCATCTACCTGGCCGAGAGATTCCATAAACAGACCAACCTGAGACCACCTAGATCAGCTAACAGAGTTCGCCTTTCCATACCCAGTTTCAAACGCTCCACAATCGGAGGCAACAGCTTCCCCCTGAAAGCAGCCACATTATGGAACTCCCTACCTCCCACACGGAGAATAGATCAATCCTACCAAAGCTTCAGATCCAACATCATTATGTGGCTGAAATCTAACGACCAGTATATGATAACCCCTGCGCAGCAAACAGCTAGGACTCACTGCTACGGTACCTTATGCCTTATGGAGTGTATCCTTCCCTGCCTCTCTCGACCTGGTGCCCTTGTGGTAACTACAACTGCCCCACTCACTGCCTGTATACCCGTATTTATCTGCGCCCACCCGGTATATCCATAAACACCCTAAACTCTGTATATATTGCTTCTGCAAGATGTCTGTATCATTTGTATGTACGCCTCTTGTATCTCTCGCCTGCAAATAGGTACCATCTGTATATACTCTATTGCAATTAATGACTTGTATGTACATTTTATACCGTTTCTGTTGTAACTAAGCTTTGCATATACTTGTAACTGCTGCGCCCTGTTACCCCCGGGTATGATGCGCATTATAAATAATAAAACAAACAAACAAACAGAGGTTACAAAATATTACTGAGGCCCCAATTCAGCGGCAAGTGCTAAATAACAAAAGTATCATTGTTGAGTGCAGTGACACTTTTCTTATTTGCACCTCATTCTGAGGGCAAACAAAAGTGTCTTAGATTATTGTAATCCAACACATTTGAAGTGGTTATGCCGTCCCACTTTATGACACGGCAATGTTATTATCAATGACACTAATCAGTCTGTGAATTTTGCAAGGGTGTTCTCTTCAATTGTCTCCCATTTTACTCCCTTTTTTTGTGCAGATTTATGGTACTAAAGAGTTTCATAACTCATCATGCACACATGAAACATTGTAGAAACGCAACACTACACAGGGCATGAACAAAGTATTCATGCAAGTGTCTCGCTAGTATTCTGTAGAGAGGATATTTGAACCCGTCCTGACTGGTACATGTGTACTATTTGGTGAAAGCAAGTAATATTGTTAAGCCACGCCCTTTGTGGAAACTCAGTTGTTGTCCCATCTCACTTTCTAAAAAGTTGTTCTCCTTACTGTAAACTAGTTACATGTGTAGTACTTGGCAAAAGCTAGGCAAATGTACTTTCACTTTTCCCTATTGTGCTGTCAATAAAGTTAGCGGCCACCACTTAAGAAAAGTGGGGGTAGTTCACGAACATGGTGTCTTGACCTGAAAAGAGGAACATCTATGTATCTATGCATGCTTTTTACATGCAGAAATGCTTATGTCCCGATGAGTCAGCCACCCACACAGAATAGGGGTTATTTGTTTGGAGCAGTGAATAGGCGTGATAAGGTACCCTTATTTCTTGGCTCCCAATCTCAAAATCGGTGCCTGAGTCCTTAATGATCATTCTCTACCGCTTAGCACTCCTTTTAATTCCTGAGCACTTTGGTGACTGGTTGTGGGCCAAGAGCAAGTAACACTCCTGCTCCAAGATTGATCATTTCTGCATTTGTCGAATTAACCCCTTCCTGGAATGAGGAATAGGGTTCTATCTAGGGTATTTCCTTTGATACAAAATTGAAAGAGGTCACCACTCTATGTAGGGCTTGGAAGGAGGTAACATCTTTTTAAGAGATGGACCATTCAGGCTGTTCACTTCGGCGGAGGTTTAGGATACCCTGGTCCTTAGGGAATGCATATGCACACTGAAGCTGAAAGATGCATACAGTAGTAACACAAGGTTTTTACATAGTGCTTCTGCCAGATCCCTCCCTTTTCTAAGTTCTGTCTTAAAAGTGCGATTTATTACGCAACTAGCAAAAAGTACCTGTATTCCACAGAGGTTCTATAGACAGACATGGCAACACTCTCATCAATTGTTGAAAATCAATGATCCTGTGGGTTGCTGTTCTGAGTCGCTTCTCGCTTGAAGCGCTTTGCACTCGGAAGGAAACTGCACTGAGAATGGGCCATTGTGTCTGGCTTACGTACCCTGGAGCAGACGTGGAGGGGAAGCGAGAGTTGGTGTGCTATAGCATAGTTGGACCTTCTGGATGCTCTCCACACCTGCACCTAACCTTGGTGCTGTGCAGTGCATTGCGGTGCAAATATCTCAGAAACGGTGCATCGTAGGGGCTTGAAATATAGTTTTCTAGGTCGACCTGTGAGTTTTGTTACTCACATCAAGTCGCTTAAAATTACCCTTGTCTAGGCCTTCTTTGACCACTTTGATGTTTCGCCGATTTGAGGACACCGTCTCATGTGTGAAGGGGCCGTAATCCGTGGAAAGGGGTGCGGTGTCCAAATATCATGCAGCTAGTAATGTCCGGAGGGTGCTAACAGGTAACTATGAAAAATATGATGTCGTTTGGTGGACCGTTGTGGAATTGTGTAAGGAACAAGCTGACAGATGCTCTGCTTTATAGATTTAGAGATTGAGATTTATCGACTGTTAAGACGGATTTCTGAACTCTGTCCTGGAGGGGCAGAGGTTCAGAAGGCCATCCTAGTTTCTTGGAACAGGGTAACCTCTGGACAAGCCAGACCAATCAGGGTAGCGATCGCGACGGTCAAGACTAGGTCTCAAGAGGGGTGAGGGTAACTGAAAGCCCGCAATGAGTACACAAAGCAAGGAAACTTACAAATTACTCCAAGCAGGTGTTATATTAAAAATATATACACATTTATTACAAGGCCTTTGTAACATTGACCGTAGCGAGAAATCACCATAAAACTCAAGTAAACCAACACATACCAAACCAATAAAATATATATACAAATACAAACGAGTCTAACGAGTTAGATGCACGAAATGTGTAGACCACCTAGATGGGGAGAAAAACTGACAGTGCGAATAATAATTAGACCCAGTCCGCCTTCAGAGGCACCTAACTAAAAGGAAGTCCAAGCCCTACGAAGAGTGGAGCCTTGTGCTCAAAAGTACCTGCACACGCTGGTGCCAACGGGCAAAAAGGGGAGTCTCTTCGAGGGAATCAGGCAGTTTAGTTCGGTGAACAAATGAAGAAGAGCAGAGCTCCGTGAGCGCAGCCTCCACTGTGGGCAGAAGCAGAGCGCGAGTACGGAAAGGCATGCTGTTAGACACAGCGGCGAAAAGCTATGGGCTCCTGCAGGAGGGCGACCAGTTCTTAGCGATGCTACTCACCGGTCTCCGATGCATGCAGACCCAGGCTTCTCCGCGTCAGTTTCAGTGCTGGCAGGTTCAGATAGCAGCAGGGGACGTCTCGTCGTCGTGTAGATTCCGCAGTAGCAGAAGTTGAGTTGAGGGCGTCCCAAATGCAGTGAACCCGCACAGTTTGTTACCACAGCAGGGCAACAGAGCGGCCGTGTGTATTTCAGCCAAATGTACACTAGTCACTTCAGACCTGGGAATGCCAAGTGTACGAATCGTGTGAGAGTGACAAGTACTCGTAATACAACACAACCTGACGGCGGTTACAGAGCAAGACTCCTGGGTAGGCTGGTCAGTCTGCTGGATGGCCTAGAGACACTTCCGAAGGCTTACGTGCAGGAGATGGTGAAGATGCCGAGAATAGTTGTTCTCACTATTCCAAGGGTCGAAGTACCAGTACAGGCTTCTCATTCGATCCGAGGTAGAAAGGGTTTCACAAAGCGACAGCAGTGCAGAGGAGCAGTCCTTCAGCGGGTCACCAGTGATTCCTCGGTTCAGCCTCGTGGTTGCAGGATACTTGGCTCCTGTATTCC
Source organism: Ambystoma mexicanum (assembly GCF_040938575.1). Taxonomy (NCBI): domain Eukaryota; kingdom Metazoa; phylum Chordata; class Amphibia; order Caudata; family Ambystomatidae; genus Ambystoma; species Ambystoma mexicanum. The sequence continues at coordinate 833,807,974 of NC_090929.1, forward strand.
TTTGTTCGTGAGAACTCAGGAGATCGACATGGTAGTGGTGTTTCCAGCCCCCTCTTATCCACGATTCCCTTCGCGCCAAAGCGGAGGGGACCCAATGGGAGATCTGCTCACAAAACACTCACACCATACGTGGACCTATCACGGACCACGGAGGTCCCAGGCATTCACACCACCCTTGACTCTCTGGCACCCAGGATGTGTATTGGGACCAGACATCCCAGTCCACATCCTGGAGGCACACACAAGGCCTGTAGAAGCCCGCGAAAGCATCTCTGTTTCACGGGAAAGTACATGCCCAAATAAGGAAGGCCGGGGTCGGCTCGACCTGGGGAAGGTGGAGGGGGCAAGATGGTCAGCAGACAAGACAACGAGCCTCGTGGTCTGGCCATTTTGGGGGCCAGGCCACCATTTTGGGCTAAGCGCGAGAAACGCGCTTAAACGCCAAAAGGAGCTCAAAAACACAAAGAAACGATCGCTGCCACCAGTCCCGTCCGTGATTCACTTGCACCATTCGATAACAATCCAAAGAGAGTATCTAGGGCCTGTAGTAGACTAGAGACCCGAAGAGAGCAGTAACTTAGCTTACAGTGCCCTCTTGTGCCATGTTGCGCGAAAGCTGCAACACGATAAAGAAACTACGGAAAACAACGTTTCCCGGTACTGACTGTCTTAAGGGCATGTCAGTTTCCCCGTAAGAATGGAGCGAAAGCCCAGAGGAGTGCAGCAGAAGGCTCCACTTCTCTGGCAAAGTCTAGATCATGGTGAAAACAACAGCAACAATTTTAGGGGTTGCCACATGGAAGGAAAATGGCCCACAATTAAGAAATCTTTCCTAACATCGACCAGAAGATGGGATGAATTAGGCTTGCTAAGTGTAGACTTGGCCCACAGAAAATGCCAATTATCTCTGGTCATTGACCTCTACTACCACTTTTGACGTGCTCTTTTATGGCTCAAGATAACTGTGCATGTGTTCTACCTTATGGACCCATTAGATAGCTCAGGGGCAAAGCATTTGTCTACGAAGCAAGACAATTCAGAGCAACACAGGTTCAAATCCCATCCCACGCTTAGAGACTATTACTTGTAATACTTTTATTTTACAAACGGGCCCAAAAGTTCAGACAGTGGACGTCAGCAAATGCTAGCGTTTGGTTCTATAGTATAACGGTTCCTGGGAGAAATTGCCATTTCTGGTTTAGAAGCATGTTCATTTACAGAAAACAGAAAACAGTCTATGAATGGGACTCTGGGCAGAGTTCTCCCAACGTGTGCATATTGGTCAGTTGCAAGTTCATGATGACGATGCAAGACGTGGGTCAACTTGACGTGCTGCCGCGTCCCCAGTCAACCAAGTAACAGTACGTTATGTTCTCTGAAAGAGATGGAGCAAAAAAAGCATTGTTTCCTAAAATGTGTTCGAATAATGAATTCCTGCTTTTGTGTGTGTTTTTACTTTGAGTTGTGGATTATAAGCCAAACAAGCCAGCACAGTGCAGTAGCCCTCCTTACATTCCTTACATGTTTTTAATGTACACATATTGTTTTAAATACTGCTTTTATTGAATGTGCAGAATCTCTAGGCGCTATAATGAGCCATCAACTGTGTAAACAAAAAGTACAGTAAAATAGTTTCTGAAAATATACCTGCTTCCGAAAAGTGAAATGCTTCTGAATGATAATGCAAAACAGATAACCGTGGGCCACTGTTTGTAAATATAATAGAGCTGTCCATATGTGTTTACTGCACCGCCTTCTGCCGTCCCTTTAGTCTCTTGCCAGCCAGCCTTTCTTCAGGCAGTGACAGTGTAAAGACCACTTTAAGGATTAGCTGCTTCTCAGGTCAATGTGAAGAAAACACCCCTCCAGTAAACACTCGCCTCTGCCTCTCATTGTTCTCCCCTCAGTTAAGCTGTCTGGGCGGAAAAAAAAAGTCAAAATATACAATGGAGGATATCAAGAGATCAAACTGGGGGTCTTTCCTGTTGTGTGCTGCATTTATGATTGGCCCTCCTTGTTCATAGGAGCGGTCGGAAAGGATTGAGGGCCTAATGATTCATGATTGCCACCCCCTTAAGACATTAACTGCGGACAGATGCTCAGAGTTATAGGGCAAATCCCTACTGGAAAAGCGCCGGGCGTAATTAGACATTTCCTGCCATGTCAAGCCCAGAGAAGTGAATTCCCCTCACAGAAGTCACTGAGCACCACTTCTGCAGAGAAATACTACTGCCATATACTGAACAGACAGGCCACGTTTATGATGCGTGCAAAAAGCAGTGCTTTATTACATGCTGTCAAGTGGCTTCTTTACCCAATGTCCCTGTAGGACAGCTCTGATATAGTGACATAGATGGAGGGAGCACCACAGCCCCCCTTCCGCCCCACCGCCGGCCCACCTACATGGGATCTCCTAGGGTTTGTACGGTATTTGTATTTTGTATTTCATTGTAGTTCATGTAGCGCGTTCGCCAAAGCGCTGAACACAGATTACAATAAGTGGTACAGAAAAAGGGCTGAACAAATGTAATTTAATGAGCAAACCAGTAATTTAGGCGATGGAGAGGGAGGAATGAAGGAGGGCTTTTAAACGAGAGTGGACTTGGTGGGGAGAAAGAGGAGTAAATATTGAGGGGAAGATAGTTCCAACGTTTGGAAGCGAGAATCGAAAAGGAACGGAAACGAGAAAGAGCACAGGGGGGGCGGGGAGGCATAGGGAAAGATAACAGATGACGATATTGTGAATGAAGAGGATGAGAAGGGGAGCATGGCTAGACAAAAGCGGGAAGGTATGGAGAAGCAAGAGCATCGTAGCATTTAAAGACAATAGAGAGGAAGTGGAATAAAAGACAAGAATGATATGTAAGAAGAGAGATGGGAAGAAGAGAAGGTGGAATAGCGGACCGGCGGCCAATGAAAAGAGAAGATGAATAGCAGAGTTGAAGAATGAGTGAAGCGGAGTAAGGTAAGAGGATGGCAGGCCGATGAGTAGGGCAGCCCAACATTCAAAATGGGGCAAGGCTGATGTGGTGATGAGATGTTTGGGGACATGAAACGATAGGAAGGGATGATTACAGCGACTTTTGAGAATATGTATTGACAGATACGAGCAATATAAGAGATATGAATCAGAAGGAAAGAGATAAAGGTCGAGAATGACGCCAAGATTACATGCAGAAGAGGGGAAAAAAGAGAAGCAAGAGGGAAAAAGAGTACAGGAAGATGTTCGAGGGAGAGAAGATGGTGGGCAAAAGATGATTTTAGTTTTGGAGTGATTGAGATATAGAACATGGGAGGACATTCTGGATTGAATTTAGAAAGTCATGATGAGACATGAGTACATAGAGTCGAGAAGGAGGTCAAAGAGGAGAAAATCTGAGCATCATCAGCATAGAAGTGGCATGAGAAGTTAATTGAGAGAAGTTTGGGGAATAGAATAGATAGAGAAGAGCAAGGGGCTAAGAACTATGCCTTCTGGGACACCATAGAGAAGCGAGCAAGAAGAGGACGTTTGACGAGCCCAAGAAACCGAGTAGGTTGGTTAGAGCGTTAGGAGTGGAACCAGTGAGACACAGAATCAGAGAAACCAAAAGCAGTAAGATACGAAAGCAGAGTGGGCTCATCAACAGTATCAAAGAGAATAACATGTGTCTCGTGGCGGGGAGAGAGTTGGTGATGTTAAGAAGAGCATCTACCGTGGAGTGTGCAGGAGGGCGGAACCCAGATTGAGTCAAAGGAAGTGGAGAGTGGAAATTCAGATAAGAAGGGATTTAGGAGTAGACAACTGTTTCTAGAAGTTTGGAGAGGAAGGGAGGAAGAGAGATAAGTTGAAAATGACCAAGAAATGGTGCGTCTACTGAGGAATCCTTTATATTATGGATAATGATTGTGCATTTGAAAAAGGTGAGAAGGGAAGATGTGGACAGGGAGAAATTCACAAGAGAAGTTAGGTAAGGGATTAAATAGGGATTGATTGATGGGATAAGAAAAGTGGGGTGGGGTCTAGGGGAGAGGCAGTGGAGTGGGCATAAGCAAGGAAAGAGGCAGTATCAGAATCAGTAAGAGAAGAAAATATGGAAAATGTAGGAGAAGTTGGAGGTGTGGGAAAGTTGTAGGAAATGTGTGCACTGGGAAGGTAGAATGTGGAAAGGATATGCAGAGGAAAAAGACCTTGGAAGTAAATAAGTCTGCAAAGTTGGGAGAAGTTAGTATATCATAGATCAAAGGATCAGAAGGAGAGGAAGAATTGGGGGGACGGGGGGACATTTTGGAAGCAATTGGAAAAGAAAACAGGGAGTTGGGAAATAGCTAAAGTGAGGCATGAAGAAGTGTTATTTTGCACTAAGGAGTAAAAAATCATAAGAAGAGTGAAGAGAATAAAGATGGATGAGATCACTATGATCATGAGTTTTCTTCCCACACTCGGTTTTACATAGGAAAGATCGAAGAAGCCAAGCGAGGAATACAATCAGGTTTGGGAGGCTTACGAGAGGAGAAGAAGGGAGCAGGTATATCCAACCTTCACCTTATGGACTGAGAGGTTTTTTTGTTTTGGCTCATTAAGTTGGCACTTTAGCACCACCTGTCCGCAAGTCAAAATGAATGCTGTAGATGTTTAGCAACCAGGGTTGGCATTTCATAACCAGATATAGAGTGTGGGTGTTGATTAGCTGCTCTCTCGCGTCTCACTGTTGGCATCAGGGGTTAATTCCCAACTGTTGTTGCCAAAGCTGACCTTTGCCAACTGTAGTCAACCATCACTGAACATTGGCAGCCGTTGACAACCATAGGCAGCCATGGTCCACCCTCAGCGACCATGGCTTACCACACTGATTATGGCTAACCATCATCAACCAATGGTTGATCAGCGCAGACCCAGGGCGACCATTGCCAAAAAATATTCACTATAGTTGGCTCTTGCGAACCAGAACCATGATAGCCACCTCTCTAGTCTTGGTGCCTGGTGGCTGTGAGGATGCCAGTGCAACTGAAGGAGTTTGGGAGTGTGGAACGTGCCACAATGAGTACATTTGCTGTCTGTGATATGTACGGATCCAGTAAAAAACACTGATTGTAATAAATATCCCATGTAGGGTTTATCGGAATAAAACTCTACTGGCATTAAACTCTACCTCTAGTGCGTGTCCGTCCTTTTAATAAGTGGTATGTAATACAGGTACAGTTAGAGTAACATCAGTCTAGAAAAGTTTTCTTTCTCTCTAGATCATTTCAGTATTTTGAGTTCTTCCCTCCACCGTACTGTATGCATTGCTTAAAGAGAACTAGTGGTGTATGAAATGTACTTCACACCACAAATCTTATCAGCACTTTCAGGTTTGAAAAATTGATTCACTGTGATTTTGAGAAGTGCCAGAGTACTGCAGATGTTCCCAAGTACGTAAAAAACAAACCATGCCCTCAAAGGATAAGCATATTTCTACATCACTGTGAGAATAATTCTACATAGCGTTGGTGGCTACTGCCCCCACTAATCCGTGATGTGAATGTTTCCTTTTATTTTAATAGAGAAAACGTGCTACTCGGCAAGAGTGACTAGTCACCCTCCTTTCATACGTGTATGTTTTTGTATTTTCTTGGCATTTTGATAGCGCTTTCACCAAAGCACTGTCCACGTGAAGCTAATGGTTCTAATCAGAATGAAATAACATTATGAACCATAACAGGGTGGTATAGTTTAGACAAATGGATAGAAGCTGGCTTTTGAGACGAAGACGAACGATGTCTATGATCATTGCGAAGCATCCTAAAAGTTGGATGTAAGACCACATTTGGAGCAGTTAAAGGTGTGTTGCAATTACACGTCATTAGTAATGTAAGATTTGTGTAAGCGAACCCTTATTCTTTTATCTCCAAAGCCACTCAAATGAATCATAGATTTTGCAAAATGTATTCGTCAGGTGGTTCACGTCCCTTTGCCTTTCTCGCACTTCATTGGCTGCAAGACTTTGTGGATCCATAATTGTGATAGTAAAAATCTAAGGAAAGCATTGTATCATGCCTGCTCTTTTGGTTTTAGATATGATGGTACCAGTTTATAGAGAAGTCACCAGGAGTGAGAAGGACCTATCCTTGATATACACCTGGATGCACAAAATAGATTACTCTGGGTAACTGTGACGCATGTATAACTTACTACTGATTTGATAAAAGTAAGTGAGGAGTAAATCCGTGCTACTCAGAGTAACTGCTCTTGTGAATTCAATAGCCCATACCTGTTGTAAATCAGGGGTAAGTCGGACTTACTCGTAGTAACTTCTTTGTGATTCAAGTCTTGTATATTTTTTCTCCTCGTGCTAACAAGCTAGGAGCCTGATTTAGAAAATTTGTTTTACAATGGTGCAATCCCATCCCCATTCTGTCAGAAGTAGAGACTTTTCAATTACCATGGGCAATCTAGTCAAGGATGTATTTAATATATCATTGGTGATTTTCTGTTATTTGATCACTTTCTATCTCCATCCTAGGATGTTTGCATAACCTTAGTTGGAATTGGCAAAATTAACGTTTCCAGGGCCTTTGTGCTAGAAATATATTTTTCAAAACAACAAAGGATTTGGCGCACGCAAGTGAGGACCACCTTTGCCATGCTGTTTTTTTTAACTTAGATGTAAAAAGCATCCCCTAAATGAAATGGATCACGTGCTGCCAACTCCCACCAGCCTGACACCTGCCCCCGTGCTTCCAGATCCAAGCGCTCCAGTTACAGGAGAACCCTGCGCTTGGCGCTTCAATAGCCTGGATTTGGTGCCCATGATCCGACATTACATGACGTGGGTAAAAGAGGCGCAAAATGGGAATGAACGTCATAGGACGGAATGTGTACATTTAGGCAGAGAATGTCCACTGATAAACTGTTTGTGAATCCTCCTACCACTAAAACAGGTTAGAATGACATGGAATCATAACCACTCCATTAGAAAAGCGGGCCTATACAAGCAAACTATATAATGCAAATAGTATATTCTTTAAATCAGGCAGAAACAATATTCACCATGTCTCCGTCTAGCAACTGGCTATGTTTGCAATGCAAAAGAGCGTCCGCCGTGCCTATAGGAATCCCAGCAACACGAAATGCACAAAGTGAAAAACAGAAAGCATCAGGTTTAAATTATGGATGAGAAATGTAAAATGATAACATGTTGTGCAGCCATCTTTAACCATCCACTGTCTCCCTTTCATGCTGTTTTAGGGTCAGCCTGGAGCCAGAGGTTTCCCGGGATTTCCTGTAAGTGCGTTTGTTAAAGCCCTGCGCTCTGCTTATACCTGCTGCATGTTAAAGCCCTGTGCTCTGCTTATACCTGCTGCATGATAAAGCCCAGTGCTCTGCTTATACCTGCTGCATGATATTATAAACAGCTGACGGCGATGCCGTCAGGAAAAGAGTACTTCTAAAGCCAATCTAACATCACGTTGATGCTATCGAAGCTTCTTTTGTCATCCATTACAAATTGCGTGTTGTTTCAATAGAAAGAGTCGTTTAGCATGTACTTATTTGCTGCCAATTGCACGAGAGCCGACACTAAATGGAGGTTGCATGTTTCATGATAAAAACACATTTAGTTAAAAGCATAAATGTGTACTGTCGTGTGCAAAACCGTAATGACATGCTGGGAGTGAGTTGCTTTTTTACTCTCCTTACCCCCACTACTTCTCGACGTTGGTGTTACTTCTGCCGCTGCTATACAAGCCGGCCACACCATCCATTTGTACATTTGATCCATTTTTATAAAGTAACACTAAGGGCCCGATTCATGAAATGTGTTGCACGGTTCAAATTGACTTTGCAATGCCGACACAAACCCTGATTCATGGAATTGGACAAAGTGCGTTTTTGCAGTGCAATGTCCAGGCAAAGTCAGTGCACAGACATTTTTGCACTGCAAAAATACACTTTGCACAGTTCCATCAATCAGGGTTTGTGTCAGCAGTGCAAAGTCACTTGTCAGAAGTGCAAAGTCACTATGAACTGTGCAAAATATTCCATGAATCGGGCCCTAGTATTTCTGAACACCTAGAGGTTGGGTACATTTTTATTCAAATGCAAAAATAAGGCTTACAGTAGGAAAGAATTCTGCAATCTGTTTCTTTGTACGTTGAATACAACTTTAAATAGCCCCATCCAGCATAATCAATGCTGAGGAATCTTGGGAGTTGAAATCCATAACATCTGGGGAACAGTATAATGCGGTAGACATTGTTTTCACAATTATGCTATTCACTAAGGCCCTGATTCGTGGAATTATTTTCGTGTAAAACAGGGATTTGCAGGCCATTCTGCCGCAAATCCCCATTCGTCAAACAGGGATTTGGGTGCCATTCTGCCGCAAATCCCCATTCGTCAAACAGTGATTTGGGTGCCATTCTGCCGCAAATCCCCATTCGTCAAACAGGGATGTGCAGGGCATTCTGCCACAGATCCCCATTCGTCAAACAGGGATGTGCAGGGCATTCTGCCGCAAATCCCTGTTTGAGGAATGGGGATTTGTGGGCAGGATGGCACACAATACCCTGTTTTACACGACAATAATCCATGAATCAGGGCCTAAGTCTGTCAAGTAGATCTGAGGGATCTTGTGTGGCATAGGCAAGGTTTCGATTGGTTGTGTTCTACAAGGCAAATTATGCCCCCTGTATGTGTTTTGGAGTTGCCCTCCGGTGATGACAACATCATATAGCTAGTTCAAACTGAACCTACTTACTTCGAAGGCCTAATTACAAGTTAACCAGTAGTGGTAAAACAGGTGGTATTCTATTCCGTCTAATTATAGATTTCTCAACCCTACACCAACCTAAACAAAAAGTGGCGATATTGTGGCATGCTGAATTACGCATGGCGCTTTATGGCTCTTCCCCAATGAAGCCCTATGGGACTTCTGAATGGGAAGTACCAATATTCCAAGGTTCTGTTTGTGCAAGGCCCACTGGATTCCAATGTCGATCATCAAATCTTAGAGCCCAATAAGTTTGAAACCACAGGTGCATCATGCAGCTGGGGCTCAAAAGGCCCATTTCGTTCAAATTGTGGCAAACCTTGCATTGCAGTGGTGACCCCCAAGAGCCGTTGCTATATCACAGTGGTTCCAACAACAGACTGCAAGATAGAACACTATTGATGGGACACTTTTGTATTTCACTGGAAGATCAGAGTCCTGGTATTTCAGGGTGCAGAATGGTGCACCCCCAGAACACTGATTCCACTTTTCTGCTTGGGCATGGATCCGAAAGTGAAGTGCCATTTATGGGATCCAGGTTTTCATTCTTCAGCAGGTTTGGGGTACACCCCTGGAGCGATGCGTGTGTCTTTGCTGCAGCTGACAAACCAATCTAAGGAGTACTTGGCTAATATTTCTTATTGTACACACAAAATAGCACACCATTGGTCTATAGTCTTAAAAGATGTGTCCAAAATTCCAATTTACTTAAAGGACAAGGGCATGGGTAATTATGGTCACAGCACCTAACCTCCACCCTGTTGTGTTCTAGTGGCATGGGAGAAGAAACATGAAGGACATGGGCAGCGGAACCAGCTGCCCAGAGAGGCATGTCCCATGGTATGTCTCTGTTCCTCCTATGTGTGCCACGCAAGGACACAGAGCCACCCTGTTGTCATCAGGTCAGGTCGTGCATGTGGGAAGCCCTGACACAGGGGAAACTGGACAACCCACAAAGCAACATTCATTGAATCTTTTTGGTTGATTATGATTGGTTATTTATAATGCGCTTAATACCCAGAGGTTTCTAAGAGCGGACCCGGGGATCGAACCTGTGGTTCCAAGGAGAGCACTTTGCCCATGAGCTATCCTCCCGAGACAATAATGGCTGCAATAAAGCCTGGTAGTTTAGTCTGTTTTGTTGAGTCTGTAGAAGCCAGAGACAAAGCATTGCCTGGATGGGACCAAACAAAACACAGATTTCATTCCAATTTAATTCCGTTTGTTTTCGATAGCTCATTCACTCAAAACACATTTTCATGATTTGTTTCAAGAAACTAAACAGGAGAAAAGCCTCTTTTTGTGGTTATGTTAGCTAAGGAAATATACGCATAGGCATCATAACATCTATACATTTTAGTAGCTATGGTCATCTGGAGACCCCATGGTGTCCTTACAGCTTTGAAATGATGTATTGCAATGTATGGGGAAGAGCAGTATAATGCATTATGTCACATGAAGTTATAAGCAAGCAAGTTACAGAGACCAGCCCTCTGTTTCCCAGTCTCTCTTCAAAACAAGCCAGAGAACAAGACACTTCCCTCTGAATGTTTCCACGTTTGCTTCTTTGTGGAAATCATTTCAAGATCTCTGCCGGGTCCGCACTAGTGTTCCAATGAAAAACATTCTCAATTGTGGTCATGATCTGCTGCAAACTGGGGTTCACTGAGGACAGGGAAGCACATCGATTGCGCCAGAGGAATGAAATGGAACACCATAATAGGGCAATTTGGGGTAACGTAGAAACCAGAATATCAGCATTAGTACGTGGTTACTGAGTTGGAAGCCGTTCTCGGACCTCATCAAATAGCAACTTAATATAGGCTTGCAGCTTTGGATAGACCTAACTTGCCACTTAAGGCCATCTAGCTACCATTGCCCCCATCCACATGCTCACACTAATGCAGTTTGGCCCACCCAGATATGGGACAAAGAGTAACAGCAAAGCTATGTCAGAATTGGGCAACAGTGCAAGATTCACTATAAAACCAAACTTGCTACCCCCGTCGATTCCAGTACCACAATGTCGCCTTTAAATGTTCTGACACTCCATACTTCCAATGTTCATGTCTCTTAATGTGTTTAGAGTGTGATCTTGAGGTGATCCACTATACCAGTGTCAAAGCTCCAATCCTTAATAGCGCATGGTCGGGATCTAATGATATTTACACAGACCAGCGTTAGAAAACCTTCTTGGGATTTCAAACAGAGCTGTGTAATTCCATCATGATACCCCCCATTAACACAGTCTCTGATGCACATGTTCTTAAAGGGTTTAGTTGTTTTTATATAAGCCCTAGGAGAATCAGAATGCAGGCCTTTCTGAGTTGATACTGATTATACTGTGGATAAGAGCGATCGGATGGAAGGACTGTGGATTTCTTCAACCAGTTCAGGACAAGGCCATCCCCTAGACCAGGGTCCAGCAAACCTTTGCTTGCCAGATGTATTGGACTATTACTCCCACCAGTCCTAGCCATCCTGGTCAATGGCGAAGGTTCGTGGGAGTTGTAGTCCAAAACATCTGGATTGATGCATGTTGCAGACCTCTGCGCTTGAGAGTCCTTTCCCTTACCCCCAATGGGTCAAACTGAAGCACCGCCATAGCACAGTGTGGAAATCAGATCTTTTTAGGAATCATCCCAGTTGTTACAATGATCCACAAGAGAAACGCAATCTATTGTATGATAGTTTTGTGATCACACTACTTACAACTAGAGCAACAGCCAGTGCCTGTGTGTTGAGGCTGCATCTGAAGAACGTGTACAGATTTCTTTCATTCTGAACATTTGACCCAAAAAGCATTTCACATTGATATTACATTGTACCATGCTATGGGGGTCGTACTCGTCGTACCACACGGATAAGATATATTTTCTACAAAAAGAAGATGTACTCAAAAATGTCTAAACCAAAGGGTAGAATGGCACACAAAAAGTGGTATATCTAACATCCAATGTCAATGCATACAAATTACAATTTTTATTAAACAGATAGACATTTTAGCACTTATAAAATGATCACATTACATGAAACTAGATAAAAAACATATAAAACATATGTACAACAGAACACAAGGAATACAGAAATGTGGGTTGACTTTTCTACTATCTATACCAAAACTCTGTGTGATTCTTCACAGTGGAATTGTTTTTCTTATTTCAAGATATTGTTACTATTCTCTAAAACCCGAGGTTTTAGAGAATAGTAATAATCTCTTGTAATGTTTACGTATGAACATTGGATATTAGATATACCACTTTTTGGGTGCCATTTTACCCTTTGGTTCTTTTTGTAGAAAATACACCTATCCATGTTTGCACCCTTCCAGGTTCTCCGGTTAGAATATGCTCCAAAGGAAAGGCAATGTAGTTGCATCTTAAGAACAATGACGGCAAAAGTTACTGCACATATGAAGACCACCGCCACCTTATTTTATTTTTAGTAGTGCACCTGTGAAGGTAGCCTTTAATGCACTGTAAGTCTTAGAAGTGGATAGGATAGTGTCATGGAACCCAAAGACCTTGATACAGGCCTTCAGATTAATGAGAAATGCCCTGTCCAATTTTCTAATGGCATACATTAGGAATTAGATCATAGGTGACCATAACATCTCCATCCACATACTATATGTCGTTTCCTGGCATGCAAGCGGCAGCACACTCGTTGATGGAGTGGTAAAATGCAATGTGACTTGCAGTGTAATGTTCAAAGTTTAATCACAACATTGGAGCGGAATGGCTGCTTTTTTTGTTCTTGTACATTATCAAGGCAGTCTGCTGATTTTTTACTCAGTAAGCAATCGTGATAGGATGATACTTGTATTGAGGTTGAGCATGCATATCTCTGAAAGCTTGAAGGATAGCATGTGTCCCTTCTTCGGGCTCTTTCAGAAATACCTGAGACTTTTAAAGCCTGAAAAAAGCATGTATTTACCCCATTAAGTTATCACCCTATTACACTGCTTATTCACAATTTCCAAAACAACTGCACTGTTCTTCTAGCAGCCCTACGGATGTCGTGAACTATGCCTCTCAAGATACCTGGCATTAATTGTGCTGTCTGGGTCTTTTTGTGTTGTAGTCTAAAACCTCTGGAAAAATAAAGGTTTCAGACCTCCCTCAATGTTGAAGTATCAGGTGAGTTATTAACTCACATACAATATAGTCGTGCAGTTTTCTCTGGACACTTGAAGAACCTTCTCCCAGAGAATCATGAGAAAATATTAGCAATCAGGAACGGTAGTCTGATCTTAAGAGGCACTGATGAGTGACCGTCTCATCCCTTCGAGGCTACAGGACATGGGCCTGAACGTTCCAGAGAGTGCCCCCAGCTGTACGCCAAGTTGTTTGGTATTCTGAGGTCTGACAGGAAGTCTTCAAAAGGGCTTGTGTGTGATGCCTGAAATCCAGAGTTCACAACTGTTGAGTAACTCACATATTGCATTGCCTCATCAGCTTTAGTTAAAAAATTTCAAAAGGTATCCCTAAATCTAATTCTTGCAGCACCACCCCTCCCCAAAGAAAGTTTGCAATGAAAAGAACTTACTAGCCAACAGACCAGTGGCAAACATAGAAGAAGCGCCTACTTCCAGGCCCTAGTGGGTCACACCAAACTGGCAGATGGAAAGTAAGATGACAAAGACAGGCCAGATCCGGGCTTGTAAAGTGACAGAGTGAGGGTAGACTGGCCAGTGGTGTGCAGTGTAAATGATATGATATGATAAGCCATTTATAACGCACATGTACACAAGTGTTTCTAGGCGCGACAAGACAAGGGAGGGAAGACAGAGGGAGGACAAAACAAGCAATCTTACTAGGCTTTGTGTTATTCAGTTCGTGCAAGTACGATAGGCAAAAGTGCAGGGGAGGGAGAGATCAAATAGTGGCGCGGTGTGGAATGCTGTGGGTGTAGCATGCTGACATATTCGTTGTATCAATGGATACATATTCACATGAAATGCTGTTCTTTTCAACATTTATTGACAATATGGGAGCATTTCATGTTGGTACAGATAATATTTAAAGCATCTTGTAGTTTGTGGCATCTGCTGTTAGTTCTTTGGGATAGCAAAGATGATATTGAGCCTCTTGTTGCTAGATGGATGAATTCCTAATTATGTCACCATTTGATAAGCAAATGGTGTATTTGTTTATTATTCTCTTAGATACTTATGCAGCAGTGCTTGCAATATACTTGTCATGGCCTGCTGGTGATTGTGCCTATCCTCAGACGGTGAACCTTACCTGACCAAAAATAGTTGTCAAAAAACAATATGACAATACAACCCGTTTTCATCATTAAGCTGAGTAGGACATGCTTTAAATGACCCCATAGTCATTATGTGTGTGCAAATATGATGAGGTATTGCAGCGATGACCCCACCACTGCAAGTCTCTGTTTCTCTTGATCTAGGATCTATTTAAAAGATCATTTCAAACCAGAGGAAGTTCTGGTTCAGTAACAAATAGAGCAAAATGAGCAATACTCTGGGCCCGGCCAGACCCGACTACCACAATCATCGACTTTCATGAAAAGGTGGTTTTTATTGCTCAACACATGTAAGGACTTCTATCTTGTGCACAACAAAGAAAGGGAATGCAGCACCGGCGTCCCCCAACTGCTCCTGGATCAAGCCAGGGCTAAAAACACCAAGATTTGGCTGTCTTTGGAACTTCCACTAAAGAGAGAAATGTGTGAATTCGTCTTTTGCTCATGTCTATCGTGTCTGAAACATCTCGCTATCCAGAGTATGTGTAGCCTGCTCCAAAGCATCTTTGTAGCTAATGATGCCTTTTAAAATTGCACTTCAAAGAGGCAGGAGCTGAAAGCCAGAGACCTATTGCTCATATGCACTCTGCCCAGGCTGTGGGATTCGCGGTTTCTGTGAGGAGCATAGAGACAAGATATTTCTGACAGGACATTCTCGCAGGAAGCCCAGCTCATCTGCCATTTGACCACCATTTACTTAAAAAATAAAAACGGCATGTGTTCGGTTCCTTTTGTTAAAAATTCCTTTTGAAGATTGAGGCATACGAACAGCATCAATCCAAAAGTTAGAAAGGCCTTTTTATAAAATCAAATCTCCTCATTCCCTTTAACTTGCCCCAGGCTCCCATACGCACGGCCACCCCTAGAAAGGCAACTTTTAAATCCCTCCTTCAAAGCCAGCTACCTCCCGCCAGTCCAGAGAGGCCAATAGTTTATGCTTTGTGTTTTTATGACACCTGCAACACATTGCTACACAGATATTTTCAAACTGGGGCATTGTGGCTTGCCCTGTGGAAGTACTATCCTTGCTCTGAAGTTACAAAAAATGTGTTAAATATTTTTTTACCTCAAAGTGATGTCAAACCTTTGGGAAAGTCAAACATTTTCAAGGAAAAAAAGTTTTTAAAAAGTTGAACTTGTTTCAGTCTGCAACAGAAGCAGAGTGCCTGCCACAGGAGCAGGTTCCCTTTTTGAGGGGCACGGCTTGCACCATGGTGCGGCCATCTTTTTTGTGCCCATCCGTTGGTATTTGTCCAGTTTGCAATTGTAAGGTGGTTGTGGCTGAAGGTACACCTCCCCCCATTCATTGAACAACGGGTAACCATTGTTTCATTGCATCTGACTGAAATAGCCTTTTTGACAGTTTTGTGAACTAGGCGCAATTTGCACCTGACAAAATGCGTTTTCTACCAGAAAAAGGCTTTGCGAATCATGGCAAATGTTTTGTTTTTAAGTGGGGAAAATCAGAAAAATTCATCGGGCCTGATTTACAAATCGTTTTTCAATCGGCTTTCCATTTTAAAAAAGCTTTTGTAAATGTAGAGTCTATGCAAGTTTGGTCTTCGCCATTGACGTCACCTTTTTATGTAGGTGGCTATGAGGTACCGCCATTTGCTTTTAATGAACAGATCACTGACTGCCACCTTGATGATCGTGCCTTCATCCGGAGGAACCAGCACTTTATTTTGGTCTATTCAATTTTCCATTGTGTCATTTGCGAGAAGATACAGAGAGCGGCGTCCGCCTCCCAGAGAAGTCATGGGATTCTTCCATTGCTAAGCGGCATGGCCAGATTTGCAAAACTATGCAACCTACGCTTGTGCTTGATCCGCAGCCAGAGAGGTCCATAATTCGGCACTGCTGCCATTTCCTGTCGCTCGGCTCCAGTCACACGGTCCTAAAAGACCCTCTGACTGCACGCTCCTGGTATCAGCGATTGGTATTCACTACTTGATTTGATAATCGATGATTAGTGGAATGAAAAATGCTGTTAGTGCAGTAACTGAGGGACTAATTACGAGTTTAGAGGTATTTTGGCTGAAATAACACTAAACTCGTTTACCATTACCGCAAGTCGGTTTGGTGGTAAATCTGCCAAATTATAAATTGCAGTAATGCAGTTATTCCCCATCCATAGAGTCCTTAGGATTCTGTTGTGTATTCGCAAAATTGACCATGGAGGGTAATTTCAACTGCGGCAAATCTTTCACTTTTTGGTGGTTATATGGAGCTTTTCTCTCCAAATATCGCCAAACTCAGAATTTTCTCAGTGTGTTTAAAGTGGTACTAATTTGGTTAACACAACTTTATTACCACACCCCCAAGCCCAAAATGAGGCCCATGTGTGTCTTAAGTGGGGTCAAGTCCTAAAAATTAAAGTGGGGGGGCTCATCAACAAACGCAATGGGATGTGACGTCGCCAGAAATTAGCATATCAAGGCGAAATATGCACCTTTCCTTAAATTGGTTTTGCATAACCACCGAAATTGAACAGGACGAATGGCATTTGCCTTCCATAAAATCAACACAAACACAAAACCAAGACAGGATATTTTCCTCTAATAGTGTTTTTGAAAACGTTAAAAGGTGTGCATGTTTTAAACTCCAAGAACCAATACAAATGTTTTTCCTGGGACTTGCAGTAACGAAATGGGATATTTCACCTTTAGTTGTTTTTTTATTTTTCATCAGGTCATGTCCTGCAGTGGTGAAGTGTCCAGCCTACAAACCTGATGATTACCAGTTTCATCCCTGAGGGCGGCTTTAATTCCTAAATTCAAAGAGGACGTCCAATGTTTCTCTTTTAGTTAGGGGGGACTGAATCCCCACCCTTTGAATAAAGTGGGTGGACTCCGCCCCCCCGCGTGTACCCACGACTTGAGCCTAGAGGGAACCATGGCAGAGGCGCCTTACATGGCCTTCGGCTGGAATGCAAACTAATCTCCAGAATTTTAACTGTCAAGGTTATTGAATGTATTCAGCACTCCTGTACATTTTCCATTCTTTTAGAGCAAACCCTACAAATACTGTGTGTTCTTACTTTGTTAGGGATCTCTAGTATGTAAATATATTTTGTTCTGAAGTAAATCTTTAAGTGTTTGGATATCATTTAAAGACTGAGACTCCAGTTTGCGGCCTCTACCAAAATACATTCTGTTTTACTACAATTCGCCGGTGCAACCTTTGCTAAATAAACACTGGGGAGGATGTACAATACATCAAATCAAACCATGTTTCATTATAATGCATTAGAGCAAAAATATATGCACATATAGAACATTTCACTTCAGATTCTGTGCTGGTAATTCTTGAGTCAAATGCCTTTTTGCTGCAAGATCATTACTCAACAAGCTCGGTCGGCCACCTCTTCTGGACATTCTTTTTGGAGATCCGGAGATCGCTTCCACATTTTTCCCCTGAAACTGAAATCTCCTGTGCTCCCCCCTTGCCAGACAGCGGACCATTGTTTGCCAACATCGACAAACTTAACCAATGCTTTATTCTTAGTGGATAGTCCCTTAACCACGGCTTGGCACATGTTCAACATCTTCTCCTGGGCAATTACCTGCCGCAGTGCTGGTCTAGCCACCATATCAAAGTTTTAGAATGCTAGATAGAGGAAGCCCTCCATGACTGAAACGTTCTTGGAGTAATATGCAACAACAAGCAGCACATGACTCTTTCATCCCTCCTTTAAGTCCTGCTTGGTGAGATGGCAACCCTTCTCCCATTAATGGAAACGTTCAAGGAGAATCCTGTCATACATTTAAGATGTGGTGTTTGTCAGCGGTATTGGGTGATTGCAAGCTGGGTCCATGCATTTAACTTTTTTAAGAAAATTGGCACTAGGGCACCTTTCTGGGACCTGCCCGGTTCTGACACAGCATTGAGTATTTGTCAGGGTCATACCCACAGTTCACTATCGCTCTTGTATAGGTCTATAGGCAAGACATCTGGCACTGGAAACGCTCCTCGATTCTTTTCCAATAGGGCCTGATCCACTTTTCCCAGAGACAACGTCACCTGCACTGCGTCTTTCCATGGCATAATATCCTCTGACTCTGCCTCCATTACCTGACAGTATCCTGTCACAAAGGAACATTAAAGGCCTACCTACAGGTGTTATATCGAAGGTCAATTTAGGGGACTAAATCACCTGCACCAACAATGGCCCAGAAGCACTTTGTGTCCCAGGAGTCCATTGCTTCAAAAAGGCTGTGCCTACCCTCTGCTTTAATTTCTCTGACAGCAACTATATAAGGGCTTTGTATCTCATGTCACCTCTTATGTTACTTGCAGGGCCTCACCCTCGCCAAGCTAGGTGCCTAGCTGATACTATCTTGGCTGCTTTTGCTTTGGTATCTGTGGAGACAAGGTATGAAGAGACTGACCAAGTGGTGCCATAGTGGTTGCTATAGATTTTTATTAAATGATAAACCAAGCCTATCTATCCCTAACTCTAAGGGGATTTCCCTACCTAAATTAAAGAAACGTGGGTGCCTGTCAGGAAGTTTGCGTGAGTCAAAACATAAAGGCACTGCCTCAGTCACAAAGGATCCTACTCTATCCCTGTCACTACAACAAAACACCATAAAGCCCAGCTACTGTTCATAATCCAGGAGAATGACTCCTTTCTCCTGGATGCAAAGCGTCCAAACGCCTCTCAGGTTGTTCAAAGCAAAAGTTCAATAAATGTTCTGGGTTCTCCATAACCCAACAGAAAATTAACAGCCACACAAAGTTCTCGTCGAGCTACGAGAAGGACTCCATTCTCCTAGCTGGTTCTCCGGTATCTTTTACAGTTCTAAATAAGGTGCGTAGCTCCCTTAGGGAGGTTTGAACAATCTCAAGGTTTTTCAAAATTCTTGATCCACCCCCACAGGGATGATGAAGATGTTCCTGGAATCCCTCTCGATTCTCCAATACCACACTTTTGTGGAACTGGCCTGAAACCTACATCACAAAATGATTTATGGTTTTCTCTATTTCTTTATGGTTCACTGTCTCATAATTTCACAGCCCCCTCCCAGACTTGTGCGTGTACGTTTACCTTCTCCAGGGAAACTCTTCACCAGTTTCGCCAGGGGTCACGGTTCCACACTTCTTAGTACAACTTCTTCCTTTAGTAGTCCTACCGCGTTTCACCTCTCTCCACCTTTGTGTTGTTGTGGGCCACCTAAGCATAGCTGTCAGACCCCTTGGTACTGCTGTGACAGGTTACACCTCCTCCACGTTCTCTCACTCTCTCCTGATAGTCACCTACGTGACTCTACTGTAGGCTACGGTAGGCATTCTCAGCACTGTTGTCAGACCAAACGGTCCATGCACCACAAGTCGTGCCACCACCTCTTCCCAACTGCCTCGCATGACACTTCTCGGGTGTCACTCTCTTCCTCTTCTCAGCCTTAGAGACGAGCCTTGCTGTAGTCTCCTGAAGCCCTGCAAAGGTTTTCCAGGTTTTTGATGCGTCCTCTTCGGTCGCCTGCTTCTCCGTCTGGTTGTATCACAGCTTCCAGTTTACCAGAACCGCACAGGCCATTGCCTGAAGGGTCAGAGGATGATGAAGAACAACCTCTTCTTCCAACTCTCTCAAGGACTGAGACTTCCCCAGCTCGGCGTCACAGGTTCCGGAGCTGAGTTGTTGGGCCAACAGTTTCTCTGCATGGTTCTCATGGATTCGTGTCTCCTGCTCCCAGGTTTGAACCCTTTGGATGGCTGCATCCACATGCTGCACTCTCTCTTCTCTTTCTGCTTCACACTTTTGTCCATTCTCTGTAGCTTGGGTCTCCCCTGCGTAACGTTGTTTGAATTGACAGACCCTTTCAAAGCCCTGTTCACGCTTCCCTGTACTGGCTTCATGCTCTTCATCATCTCAGCTTTTTCTATATTCAGTAACTGAGTTGTTTTGTCACTACTCTTCTTTGCAGTCCATTGTGTTCCATGTTCACAAAGCACTGTTAACAAAAAGGCTAGAATTAGCTAACCGTTCTAGCTTACGATTCCTAACAACATTATGAGCAACAGACTTAGAAGAAAGGATATGGCAAAAGTATACAGTGGCACTTTTGGAAGAGCTCTTCATCGATCTTATAAACTTTGGGGTTTCAAGGGTGAAAGAGTGATTAGGGTCCCTCATGGGACGAGAATTCTTACCCTAGAAGTATATGGTGTTATTATTGGCCTCTGGGGTTGGGGTGTTTTGAAGCCTCAACCCAGACTCACATCCTGTTCCCCAGGAGAAGAGTTTCTCTCCCGCTTGTTACCACCCCTAGACGGACTACTATCGGTTAGCGACCTCACCACCCCAGCGTAATGGAAAGGGAAGAAGTGACCAGAGTATCACATATCATACCAATCCCTTTGCCATTACCACTACTACCCCTGCTTACAGATATGTGGATGGACTGTTGCATAAGTTGTTCTGCAAAGGTAATTATATATTTGTAGCCAATCTGGCCCTATCCTGACTAATATTTTCATAATTGTAAAACAGTCTAATACAGTAAGTGTGAAATCCCTGGGAGTTTGTTTGCACCCATTTCATACGCCTCTGTTTATCGAACAGCCCTAGGTGTCCTTGCATGTGGTAGGAAAGCTCCTAACACTTGTTATCCTGATACAGAAAGGTAAATCTGCCTATGATATATCATTTTCACATCTCTGACTGCTAAACACAACAGGGAGGAATTATATAGCTAATCAGTCACCATTTCTGAATACCTACTATTTAGGTACGGAGTTCTCATGGAATTATGTGCTTAGCCTGAACCTGCCCTCCTCCAATTCCTCTTTCACTGAATCCAACCTACCAACTGAATCTTTTCTTCTTCCTTCATCAATTTGGTTTTCCTGAATTGGCGACTTTCCCTCCTGGTTCTTCCCACATTGATGTGGGGCTCTGTTCCCCATACCCTCTCACTCCTCATCTTGCTCCTCTTTCCCCTTTTCACCAGTGTTTGGGGGGCTCATCTTATAACCTCCTTACTCATCCCTGGGACATCCCAAAGCCAGGCCCTCACCTGTCGCTCCGATTACGCCACAAATCTAGCTGTTCTGCTGCTCTGCCTCTCTCCATCGTTGCCTCAGCTGCCATTGTGCCTCGATCGCCTTGCTGCCACATCCACCTGACCTACTGCCTATCCCATTCTCTGCATCGAACCAGAAGCGAATGTCTGCAGGTCAGTTGTTCAGAGTTACATGTGTTTTGGCAAATCTGGTGTGTCTGGCCAGTGTTTGATGACCCTGGATTTGGGGAATTTACTGAATGCCGGTTTAGCAAGCCAGACGGGGAACTGTACTTTAAACCCTATTAGGCCGATTCATGTAATTCCTCTCAAAAGTGCCGCACGCGGCTGGCGCACAGCGTGCCCATGCGAATGTCTGCGCCAGCTGCGTGCGATAAAATCAATTTACGCGCACAGTGTATTCATGGATTCCCACCTCCAAAAGCAGACGTGGCGCAGAGTGGCGCAGCGACCCTGCAAACGCAAAGCTGGGAACGCGTATTACGGGTGACGGGAACATGCGTGCGCGAGAAGTTTCACACACGACCTGGCCTGGGGGAGCATGTGCGTGTATTTCAGGGGTGCGCGAGAAGTTTCTCACACGCGATTGGCCTGGGCGTGTGTATTTCGGGGGCTCGCGGGTGGTTTCACATGCGATCGGGCCTGGGGGAGCGTGTGCGTGTATTTCAGGGGTGCGCGAGAAGTTCCACACGCGATTGGCCTGGGCGCGTGTATTTCAGGGGCTCGCGGGTGGTTTCACACGCGATCGGGCCTGGGGGAGCATGTGCGTGTATTTCAGGGGTGCGTGGGAAGTTTCACACGCGATCGGGCTGCGTGCGTGTATTTCAGGGGTGCGCAGGAAGTTTCACAAGCGATTGCCCTGGGCGCGTGTATTACAGGGGTGCGCGGGAAGTTTCACACGCGATTGGGCTGCGTGCATGTATTTCAGGGGTGCGCGGGAAGTTTCACACGCGATTGCCCTGGGCGCGTGTATTACAGGGGTGCGTACAGGGGTGCGCGGGAAGTATCACACGCGATTGGGCTGCGTGCATGTATTTCAGGGGTGCGCGGGAAGTTTCACATGCGATTGTCCTGGGCGCGTGTATTACAGGGGTGCGTGGGAAGTTTCACACGCGATTGGGCTGCGTGCGTGTATTTCAGGGGTGCGCGGGAAGTTTCACACGCGATTGCCCTGGGCGCATGTATTACAGGGGTGCACGGGAAGTTTCACACGCGATTGGGCTGCGTGCGTGTATTTCAGGGGTGCGCGGGAAGTTTCACACGCGATTGCCCTGGGCGCGTGTATTACAGGGGTGCGCGGGAAGTTTCACACGCGATTGGGCTGCGTGCGTGTATTTCAGGGGCTCGCGGGTGGTTTCACAAGCGATTGCCCTGGGCGCGTGTATTACAGGGGTGCGCGGGAAGTTTCACACGCGATTGGGCTGCGTGCGTGTATTTCAGGGGCTTGCAGGTGGTTTCACACGCGATTGCCCTGGGCGTGTGTATTACAGGGGTGCACGGGAAGTTTCACACGCGATTGGGCTGCGTGCGTGTGCGCGGGAAGTTTGACACGCGATTGCCCTGGGCGCGTGTATTACAGGGGTGCGCGGGGAGCACCACACGTGAATTGCACGTGTGGGTCCTCCCAGGTGTTCCCTCTACACCCTCCACGGCCCCTGCAGGTGGCTCACACCACAGGGGCCTACCCTGCACATGTCCTGCAGGCACCCCATCCACCATGGCCATGCCCCCCAGCCAAACCACATGTCAACTTGCACTACTGCCCAGCAACGCATGTCCCCCTGCACCCCCAGCCACCAGGGGCACCCTCCACCAGGCCCCCACCCATGTCTCCCATCCCCCCCACCCCCCAGCACTGCGGGGCACCTGCCAGCAGGCCCCCACCCATGTCCAACTCATGTTCCCCACCACCCCACCCCCCAGCACTGTGGGGCACCTGCCAGCAGGCCCCCACCCATGTCCAACTCATGTTCCCCACCACCCCCATCCTCCAGCACTGTGGGGCACCTGCCAGCAGGCCCTCACCCATGTCTCCCACCCCCCCACCCCCCAGCACTGTGGGGCACCTGCCAGCAGGCCCCCACCCATATCCAACTCATGTTCCCCACCCGCTCCACCCCCCAGCACTGTGGGGCACCTGTCAGCAGGCCCCCACCCATGTCTCCCACCCCCCCACCCCCCAGCACTGTGGGGCACCTGCCAGCAGGCCCCCACCCATGTCCAACTCATGTTCCCCACCACCCCCCGCCCCCCAGCAGTGCAGCAGCACCCTCCACCAGGCCCTCGCCCATGTCCCATCCATGCCCCCCTGCACCTGGGTCCCAACAATCCCCAAACGTGTTCGTAATGGCCATCCTCCCCTGCCAAAAGGCCCAACCAACTATCACATCCACCCACATATCAAAGGCAATTACATGTTACACACCCAATGTAAATAATGCAAATGAACACATGTCTGTCACACACAATGGCTGCAAGTGAATGTTAAAACACCCAACATGACATGCATGAAAGCAATGAGATGATACGACACATTGAAGGATGAAAATAAAAATGTATTGAAAATCAACTTGAATGGAAATGAAATGAGAAAAACCACAAAGCAAAACAACCAGAAGAAGATGAATGTCTATGAAAAAAATCAAAAACAAACAGCACAATCAAAATGAATGGTGTCCAAAGTCACAGTCAGAAAAGTAATCCAAGTGTAAATGATAAACAAAAACCATTGCTCCATGGCGATGAAGAAAAACCAAAAAATAAAAGAATCCATTGAAGAACTATTTACAAGATAATCCCGGGTCCATGAGCCCAACCAAATGAAACCTAACTATGACAACTAACTAAAAACTGAACTATATACAAAAATGTGGCGCATTGTCCAATCGCAACCAAATAAAAAAAAAATTAAAGGAAACCTAACACTAACTATATAACTATATACAAAGGCGGCGGGCAAGTCCAGCAGCTCACTCCGTGGTGTTCCGGGCCAGGGCATCATCGAACTCCTGTTCGATGTCCCGGAGGCGGTCCTGTTCCATGGCCCCGAGGGTCTGCGGGGACGACGCCGTCTCCTCCTCCAACCCCCTGCAGATTGCCTCGAGGCACTCGGCCCGCCTCAGGGCCCTCTGCATGGAGTTCTCCGCCCTGACCATTGTGAGCCGCACCTCTTCCGCCCGCCGCCGCTCTGCACCTATATGCTGGCCCAACCGCTGCCACACGGAAGACACTTCCCGTCCTGGGTCCTCCTGCCCTCCGGCCGATGCCTGCCCCTCCGATGTTGATGGCCCCGAGCCATGATGCCTCCCACGTTGACTCCGCTGCTGCCTCCGACGCCACTGCCTCTGCCAGCACGACGGCATCCAGGCTGATGGAATCCACCGACGCCGTCGTGCACGTGCCCTACCTGATGATGCCGGCACATCCTCCATCTGCTGGGGTACAGTTGCTGTGGTGTCCACCCCTGCTGGACCTCTGACTCCCGACTGTGGCAGGGATGGGATCCCCACCGAGTTGGCTGCATTGGTCAGGGCAGGTCCACAGGGGGCCCTGGTGGCATCTGGGCTGGAAGACGGAAAGGAGAACGACTGGCGTATAGTCTCCACAGAGGAGGAGAGGGCCGCCAGATTGGCCGACACATGCAGGAAACCCCCGAACATGGACGATCCCAATTGGGCCACGTCGGCACGGTGCTCTTCGTGATGACGTGCGTGCTCCTCCTGGGAAGCACGCACGGCATCACGAATCACAGCCGTGCACATCGCGACCCCAATCAGGACCTTCTCCATACGGCCAGGGGTCCCCTCGTCCGCAGGTGGATGGGAGTCAGATGACATGGACATCCCCTCTACCTGCGGATGGGCCTGGGACGGGGCATCCCTGCTGGTGCATGGTGGTGCACTCACAGGGTCAGGCACAGCGACATACACAGGCCCCTCCACGGTGACCTGTGCTGCCTCCTGCCCCTGCCCCTGCCCCTGGACTGCACCACTTGCACCAGCAGGGATGCCCCCACCAGGCCCCATGTGCGCCTCAGTGGCGGCCTCCTCCTCCTCTGTGGAAACCACCAACCTGGATGGCTCCTCACCACCTTCCGCCATAGCAGGCCCCTCTGGGGGCTCAGACACCCCTTCCGCTGCAGCCGTGGGGGCATCCCCGCCGCCTTGCTCCACAGTGCCATCTCCGCCCTCTTCTTCACTAGCCGCTGCGTAGAGGGAGGCATAGAACACAAGCATCAGGGTACTGTACAATGGTCCCCTAGACAGGAAGCAATAGCAGATGAGTGCCACTGTCAAAGTACACTTCCATCATGTCCCTCCACAACACATGTGTCAGTCCAGGCAATACACACACAGTGACAGTCATGGTGCATGCCATGGACATTTCCATACATGTCCAATGGACTCTCGAAACATACAATGTAATGGTACTCACATGCATCATGGGTCATGCCTATCACATGCACACACTTCACCTAAGTCACATCCATCTGGCCCCGTACACCCCAATCACAGTGGATACAAGGATGAGTAGGCTGCATCAGTGAATCTGTAAATTGTCACAGACATGTGTCATGCATCCATGGCATTCACAAGTCACATACACGCAGGTCAGGCACACAGACATGGATACCATATATGTACCCGGCATCAGCACCCATCCCTCACCCCCACCCATGTCCAGGAACAGAGACTGCCATGCTCTCATGTGTGCAATCTGCATAGGGCTCCCCATGTTGCATTTAAACACATGCAACAACCGTGCGGTTCACACATTACTGGTCGCACATGCATTACCATGATGTCCCTGCACACATACATGCGTCCATGGCCTATGTCACACATACAGGCAAGTATCAGACAACCAGCACACTGCAACATGCCCTGTCTCACACAGCAATGCTTGGCCACTTACCGCTCAACTCCAGACGGGTCTCCCTCTCAAGGACCAGGGTGTGGAGCGCTGGGTGTACGCGTTCCAGGACCCTCATCTGGATGGAACTCATGCGGCCACGGCCCCCCTCCACGAGGCGCCGGGCCTTTATGAGGGTCCTGGACCTCAAGTCTTCCCAGCGCTTCTTGACCTTCTGGATGGTGCGGGTTGGCACCCCCTCCGCGTTGATGGCAACCACACAGTCAGCCCAGATCCTCTCCCGTCCTTCCTTGTTGGCGCGGGACGATCTGAAGAGGGCATCATACTGCCCCAGGACTTGCTCCACCAGGACACCAACTTCGGTGGCAGTGAAGCTGGTGCCCCTCTGCCCCTCTGGCCGAGGGTTGCCACTGGTGCCAGATGTTGATGTGCCCGACATGGCAACCCCAGGGGCAGGAGTGGGTGGGCAACTGGGTCCTGGGGCTGGGCTGTGGAGCGATGTTATCCGAGTCGGGAGTCTTCTGTTCTAGCAGGGGTGGACACAGCAACTGGACCCCTGCAGTTGGCTGATGTGCAGGCACCAAATGGCAGGGCACGGTGGCAGCAGGCAGGCAGGCAGGCAGCAGCAGATGGCATGTGGGAGGCTGCTCGGGGCACTGGGGGGCAGTAATTCGGCCTTCTGGGCAGGAGCGTGGTCTTCTGTGTGTTTTCGCGTGGCCAGCTTGATACGGAGTGATTTAGCACGTGAAAATACTGCACGTCAGCGTGAAATTCGAGGAAAGGGCTTTAGCGCGTGAGCGTGTCAGCACGCGTACGCGATTTCATTGGACCAAAGGCCCTTACAGCGTAAGCGCGTCTGTGGCGTTTCGCGCACAGGCGTTGCCCTGGCAGGGCTTCGAGATCCCGCGTGCCTTTACCCTGCTCTGTACATGCTTTTCGTGCGGTGCGTGTGTTTTCCATCCGTTGGGGTTCACACGCTATTACTTCACAGCGGGTGTTGGCTACGCGTTCTTCTACACGCAAGGCAGACCGTGAGTGGTACCCTTCTCCCCCCCAGGCCCGATCGCGTGAAAAACTTCACGCAAACCCCTGGAATACACGTAGCACGCTCCCCCAGGCCCGATCGCGTGTGAAAACACCCGCGAGCCCCTGGAATACATGTACCCCGCTCCCCCAGGCCCCATCGCGTGTGAAAACACCCGCGAGCCCCTGAAATACACGTACCCCGCTCCCCCAGGCCCGATCGCGTGTGAAAACACCCGAAAGCCCCTGAAATACACATAGCACGCTCCCCCAGGCCCGATCGCGTGTGAAAACAGCCGCGAGCCCCTGGAATACACGTACCCCGCTCCCCCAGGCCCGATCACGTGTGAAAACACCCGCAAGCCCCTGAAATACACGCGCCCAGGCCAATCGCGTGTGAGAAACTTCTCGCGCACCCCTGAAATACACGCTCCCAGGCCAATCGCGTGTGGAACTTCATGCGCACCCCTGTAATACACGCACACGCTCCCCCAGGCCAGATCGCGTGTAAAACTTCGCGCGCACCCCTGAAATACCCGCATGCAGCCCAATCGCGTGTGAAACTCCACGCACACCCCTGAAATGCCCGCACACAGCCCAATCGCGTGTGGAACTTCTCGCGCACCTCTGAAATACACGCACACGCTCCCCCAGGCCTGATCGCGTGTGTAAACACCCGCGAGCCCCTGAAATACACGTACCCCGCTCCCCCAGGCCCGATCGTGTGTTAAAACACCCGCGAGCCCCTGGAATACACGTACCCCGCTCCCACAGGCCCGATCACGTGTGAAAACACCCGCAAGCCCCTGAAATACACGCGCCCAGGCCAATCGCGTGTGAGAAACTTCTCGCGCACCCCTGAAATACACGTGCCCAGGCCAATTGCGTGTGGAACTTCACGCGCACCCCTGAAATACACGCACACGCTCCCCCAGGCCAGATCGCGTGTAAAACTTCGCGCGCACCCCTGAAATACACGCGCCCAGGCCAATCGCGTGCGAGAAACTTCTCGCGCACCCCTGAAATACACGCGCCCAAGCCAATCGCGTGTGGAACTTCACGCGCACCCCTGTAATACACGCACACGCTCCCCCAGGCCAGATCGCGTGTAAAACTTCACGTGCACCCCTGAAATACCCGCACGCAGCCCAATCGTGTGTGAAACTCCACGCGCACCCCGAAATGCCCGCACGCAGCCCAATCGCGTGTGAGAAACTTCTCGTGCACCCCTGAAATACACGCACACGCTCCCCCAGGCCCGATCGCGTGTGGGCCTTCTCGCGCGTGTAGGACTTTGGCGCACATTTTTTTCCTGCGCAGGGACGCTACCGCCTGCTTTCGTGTGGCGGACATGTATGGGCCTGTGCGTGTCTTTGGCGTGCGCTGTTTTTCCCTATTCGATTCCATGAATACGTGTTGTAGGGGAGCGTGTGGGCGTTCTGCGCACTTGCCTCCTGTACTTCCCCCGTGACGCTCACATTTTCACAAGTTGTTCCCCATTCTGCGTGTGACACCCCGTGTTACGCCTACTTTTGTTATGTTCGCCGCGCTATGTGCGAATTCGCTGTGGCCTTATCACACGGCGTTCGATGACCTGTGCGCCAGCGTGCGCCAGCGTGCGCCGCGCACTTTCTCAGCGCACATCCCACATTTCGCGTGTGCACGGACTTCCATGAATTGATGTGCGATGTTTTCTGTGCGATAATCGCACTTGCACTGCGATTTTCGCTATTTCTCTGCGAATCGCACGTTTTCGCACGCGTGCGCCGTTTTTTCGGCGCACATTAATTCCATGAATCGGCCTGCATATCTACTCTAGTCTAGCCAGTGCATCTAACATTCTACCACTCGTATCACCTGCCTTATTAAACTGTGTGGTGGGGAATGCCCTCGGGGAAGCCCACCAGAGAGCCCTACTCTTCTCCATTAAGAGGCACACTAAGTGTGCATTAAAGTATCATGCCATTGTTATGAAGGTTGCTCTACCCTCTCCTAGGGTTTGCTCAAGGTCTTCCGAGGTCTGGGCCAGATACTCCAGTATACTTGGATTCCTAGAAACAGGGCAAGGAGTATCATAGCCATTGAAAAATACAATTGCAGAGCCCTCCAGAGTCCCTCATCCTATCCCCTGGATATTCTGGCTTGCAAAGAACATGGTATGAGATTTCAGCTTGATGTTGTTAGCGGTGAGTTCCCTTTAGCTCTGTCACATTTTTTACTAAATCTGACTTTGCTAACCTCCTCATCACAGTGTAGGTTCCCTAATGAAGGCATGAATCTGCAGACACCAAGAAAAAATGGCAATCCCTATCTTTCCTTTTCTGATTTTCTCCAGCAATGTTCCAACACGCTGCCCCTCCCTCACCTTTAGCTTGGGAAGATTTGCCTGAGTCCCTGGGGCTTCCCTCACTCTCAATTCAGTCAACCCAATCGCACAAGGACTCATACAGCCATGGGCAAGCCTCCAGAGTTATTATGTTCCATCAAAGCTTCATAATTTTGCAGATCATTGCATAGTGTGGTTTTTCTCCCCTTTAGATTTGGAAAAATGAATGCTTTGCTCATTACTCTGATACCAGTTAACTTAGATGCCAGCAGCCGGTCTAGGTGGCAAGGAAATATGCCAATTCCCCATCCCTCGTAGAAGCCAGCATGCAATCATCGTAATATGTTTTTGGCCCTAATCCCACAAAGTCCACACATTCAACCACCACAGGTCACACTTGCCTGACCATATCCATCGTCTCCATTCCCCGCCCCATTTTGTCATTTTATGCAATCTCTGTTTTTCAGCCTACTGCTGCCCTTTGTTCAATGGTGGTACATTATCCAGTACAACATTACGCAGATAGCAAATCTTTATATGGGTGTAGATGTTTAAATTGCATTGTTAGGAAAGTGATCAGAAAATGTCTCATTAATCTGAAGGCATGTGCCAAGAACATTGGGTCACACGACATTGGAATTGCCCCAGTCTTCGATGTCGATGTAACCTGTATTGGATTGAAATCCTCTGCCTGATATATACTTAGTACCCGGCGAGGGACAATCAGATTGTAACAGTCGATCTGATTGGCCCTTGCCTGGCCGTTACCAGCTCGACAAAGCCTTTGCGCACAGGTCGTAGCGACATACCTTTACGGACTGGCCGCCACAGAAAGGGAGAAGGCACTACATGTAGTCCCTTCTCGCCATCCTTTGGAACACATCTTCATTTTTTTTAAATCACATTTTGGTGGCCTCCAGGGAAAGGGCGAAGGGACTACATTTAGTCACTTTTCGCTGTTCCATGGCGGCCATCTTCCTTGTTTACTTTTATTTGCCTTTTTGGATGGCTGCCATAGAAACAGAGAAGGGACTTTGTGTAGTCCCTTCACCCCATTCCATGGCAGCCATCATTTCTTCTTCTTCCTTTTTTCATTGCCAAACTTGTTCCGCAACTAAAAAAAGGCACTATTTGTACCCCGGTCTAACGGGTCGGGGTACTAAAAGTAATGATCCCTCACTGGGGGGGCATTACCATTTCAGGTAATGCCCCAAGGCATGTGTTAAGGGCCTTGCTTCACTCAGACCTCTAACTATGGGCGCCGGGGAATTACCTGAAGTAGGAATGCCCTCCTCCCCCCAG
The DNA here is from genome assembly GCF_040938575.1 of Ambystoma mexicanum. NCBI lineage: Eukaryota > Metazoa > Chordata > Amphibia > Caudata > Ambystomatidae > Ambystoma > Ambystoma mexicanum. The sequence goes on from NC_090929.1 coordinate 833,838,525, forward strand.
TTCGGGGCTTATTGCTTAATTAATTGCTCGCCTTCAAAATGTATTTGCAAATTGTCATGTTTCTGTACTGGAATAAGATTCATTTTAAATGGGAATGACACTACACTGTAAATCAATTGGTTGATTGATCGATATTGCCCTAAAACAGAATGCCGGCATATGAGCTCAAGAGTGAATGGTTGTGATAAATCCCTGAGACCGAGCTGAATGTCCATTATTTAGTGTTCTTGAAACTAAACTATGCATAAGTAGAAACACTTGCCATCACACAAATGGAGAAGAGCTAATTGGGGAGAATATACAGTTGTACTTACACGCCTCTTCTCTTTCTTTCAGGGCCCAATTGGATTAGATGGTAAACCAGTAAGTGCCCTATTTTTCATTAGCTTTCGAACACAATACCACTCTTCCTTTTCTATCCCACCTCTGGATTTGGCCTTGTAATGTGTTTTTTATTTGACATGTGACCAGGCAAGAAGGAAGAACGTCAATTAGAGTTTTGAAAAATCTTAAGGTAAAAGTAACGGGTACAATATTACAGCAGTATAAGATAGATGTTCAATGACTTGAGACAAATATAAAAATGAATTGCCCAGTAAAGTAAACGAGACAAATATTAAACACACTGTCAAAGACTCTTTTTTCATATTTGGGCTAGAGGTAATCTACTGCACCCTGATGGGTTGCAGCCCCAGTGTTTTGTTTGATCAGATTATGAAGATGCAATAACCCCAGCTGCAGCAACTCATACAGGACCTGTTTTTTAGTTCAACGAGTGCAGCATTCCTACAAATATTCCTCTGAGGCAAAAGTCTCTGCAAGACGAGTACCACTTTACACATTTGTTGACATTTGCTCTTGTTTGTAGTTACTTCACTGCCTCAGAACAGGAGGTAAATCCTCGAGATTTCCAGGGACTGTTATTCTCAGTTATAGGACTGCTTTGGGATTTGGAGGCATTACCATTGGTACTAGTTCCTCCATTTTCTGGAGGTGAAGTGGATGAATAACCTAAGATAAGTGCCGGAGGTATTTATATATAATCAAAATTACGTGATCGCAACCTTTTTATCAAACCGCCATACTCATAATGAGGCCCAAAATGCCTATGAGTGCTGTGAATAAATATCACTCTAATGTGTTAACATTAGATTTCTTTAAAAAATAAATGGATTCACACTGTCGTAGGATTGATAAAGTCCTAGATAAAGACCCAGACCTGTCTGGCTCCTGCCCATGAACTGTAGGTAGTAATCTGAGAAACCTCTCTAATGCTGCGAGCTATTAAACAGCTCCCACCGGTCTAACGAACCTTGGTTTCCATTTGCTTTGTGGAGTTACATTACGGGTTCATTCAGGGACAATGATCACAATAACCAAATACTGTTCTTTTGCTATTTGTGATGTGCCAAATGGTGATGCGTTGCTAATAAATGCTTTGCGTTTATGTTTTATGATTCTGGACCTACATGTAATTCCAATGCAACATTACTGTGGGGTCTAGATACAGAATATTAAATTAGCTTCTTACCTAATAAACACAATTTCCAAGTTGCAAATTGTGATACATAGGGACCATTCCATTACTAACCTATAAGGATATATCTAGCCTTACCAGCTGGCCAGCAAACTATGTAGACTTCATTGACATCATATGGGATGTTACGGCACAGCTGGACCTACCCCTTAGTGTCTTGCTCTCCATTCCAATTATTTGAAATTGGACAGAACAAAGCCCCTGACCAAGATGAAAAGAGGAGAAGGTAGATGGATGTTAATAACCAGATCGATTTGCTGTGTGTTTCTTACCCTCTATTTTCTCCCTCACATTCCCAACTTGTTGAGGGAACATCTCTAAGCTGAGGATAATGTGGGAAGTGATGGTGGATCAAATCTGAGAAATACTCTGACAGGCTGTGAATGTGTTAATAATGAAAGGCAATATCCTAACAGTAAAGTGTAAGGTACTTTGCTTGCCAAGAGAAGCTCCATTGCAATGACCATAGACTCTGAGTCTTTCTCATCTCAGTTGTGCCCTGCATAAAAAGTGAGACATTTATGTTGTGCTTTTTGATCTTAAAGATTCACTTCAACAGGTTTCTGTGAGATCTTGAAATGATCAAAATTAGGGCAAACTGCTCCCTTTCCAGATGGGTTTGGAAGCTTGTTTATCCTTCATGGAAGGCTACACAAGTAAACGTCTGTCATTCAGAAACCTTGTTGTAGAGGCGAGATAGACCAAAACGTCAGCTTCGCCCATTCAGTGTGTGTATAGAGATCTTGAAAAGTAATGTCTGCCATCTATTGGGACCTTCAATTGGAACTAAGCTAGGTTGGAGTGCTGATAGGTCACGCGTTCAGTAACCAATCAACCAGACTTGAAGTGTGTAATAACATATGGCAATTATCCACATTTATTTTGAGAGGAGATGAGACTCTTTGTGAAGCAGAAATATTAATTGTCTTACCAGGAACTAAACGAAGAGTGGAAGAGTTGACATTCCCTAGTTTGGGCCAGCCTGTACAATGAGCAGGAAAATATGGCCCTGAACCCCACGTTCTCCATTTCTCCAGGATACCTTCTGGCAGGGTTAGTGTGCACAAGAGGAACTGCCAAAATGTGTTTGCACCACTACAGAATAAATGGGAGCAGGTGCTCCTGTGGGCATTCATTTGAAGCATTGCAGTGCTGTTGCCCTCCAATGTCACCACAACTTATTCCCAACAAATAGACATGTTTAGATTACAGACAAATGAAAATGCGGATGAAGAACAATCTCGCCTAAATTCCAACATGCAGAAGAGAATTGAGATTGCCTAGCAGCCCCGGCACCATATTTAAAACAAGTTACCATGGCTGAAGCTTGATGAGGCCTATCAGTTCATTGATGAGAGAGCAGTGCTTTGAGGCAGCAAATATGAACTATTGCATTAGTACAGTCACCAGTACCTTTTCAATGTCAGAGTACTGACACTCCTATTAGCGGCCATACTTCTGACAAGGAAGCATGAAGTGTGAGACAGCAGGTATGCATACTAATCCTTCCTAATTGGATTACTTGTCCAGTAGCCATATGGAAAGTGTATAGAATGTATAGGAAATGGTTTCCCGTATACAAAATCACCTAGCACACAGGCTGGAAGGCAAACACTGGTTTACAGCCCTCAGACCAATCTGGTGAAACGTCAATTGGTGGGGAGTGTGGGGAAGCTGTATTTAACACATTTAAAAATCAGGGTCCAGGTTATCTAACATTTTTACAGGTGCTAAAATTTTGCAAATGCACTTTGCATCGGTTTTTCTGATTAGATAATACAGAAAACAGCTAACATGATTTGCTAGGGCAAAGATGAACCCATGTGCTGAGTAATACCATAACAAAATGTATTTACTACATTTATTTTTATGATATGCAGCAAACACAGTCAAAAAGGTCAGATTCAATGTTACACTTGTGAAAACCTGTTTGTTCCATGCTGTACAATGTAAGCAGAATACAGGTACTAGCTGAACTTGCTCCATCTTGTTGCACAAAGTTAAGGTTCACATAATTTAGTCCAAGTGTGTTGATGTATCATGTGCATCCTACCCAATATCTGTACTAACACATGCACAAGTAGATTGTTTGGTGTCCTTGCACTAGGCTAATTTCGAGTGAAACAAAATAGTTATCCAATTTAAATTCCTAAGAGAACTTTTGAACAGTAGATGTGGCAGAGATACGTTTAGTACACAACAAATCCTTACTTCCACTTTCATGAATATCCATCAAATTACATCTCCCCCCTAAGTGTTGGTGCATGTACTGTTGAAACCTTGTAGGATTAACACCCTGAAGGTACATAGCCCATTTAGTCGGCACGCTGGGCATCTCACGAAGCATCATCATATGTCACAGAAGGTTTGTGAATTAAAAATGAACCACGTTGAATGAAAATTGACCTTAGCATGCACGTGATCAAGTTAAGGATTTTACATTAGTCCCACTCTCGCTCAATTGGCGGTTCTTCACATCAAATCCTAATTATTTTAGAGAAGTATGGTGCAGCAAATAAGTAGAATATTTCATTTCTAAGTAGCGAGATAGGCTTTTATATGCAAAGCCCGGTCCTGGTGTCCAATTCGCTTGAGACATTGATGGCCAGATTTTTCCATTGAAGAATGTGTTTTACTTTCTAGGCCGGTTTCAATTTCACCTTTGACATAGCTACACATAATGATGTCCATGAAGCCAGTTAATCATGACAATCCATACCTTTTGTTCTAAATGTCATAGGCAGAGTACTTGATAAAAAGAAAAGAAAAGAAAACATGAATGCAGACATTTTAGAGGATGATTGTGCTCTTTTGATACACTCCCAGCAAAATAAGCATACACATGTTTTTTTACAACACTGGGGAGGTAATGTAAACTACTGTGGCGAATGGTGGACCCAGGTGAGGATTATAATCATAAAAGAGACAGTAATGGCTTTCATTGGTAATGTGTAGGGTAAGACAACTTCGAGACACTGAGAAAAGGAAAGTCTATTTAGAAACCATAACAACCCTTCCCCAAAGTTCAAAAAGATTCTAAAGTCTCATTATAAAGGTCCCTGTGACAAGATGACTACTGCTTTGCAGGTGCACTGAGATGCGTAGTGACTAAAATGCCTAATCAGCCCAGCACTACTGAACCAGGTGAAACAGACACATCCTGAGTGATATACATCATTCACCTTTTAAGGTAGCGCAGGCCGAGAGGAAGCTATTCTCTCCAGTAGGGATGTGAGCTGGTGCAGAAGCAGTCCATACAACAACAGTAATGGGGATCCAAATTAAATTAAATGTACATTCAAGGTTCTATAAAGAAAAATGTTTATTCAAACTAATAATATTGGCAACTAATTAAGAACGCTACTAGCCTATACCTGTAAAAGACAGAATTTAGACTTTGTGATGAAAGTGGGTACTCTTTGCATTGGAGATGGGGAAAATAGGCAGGAACTCCAGCAGCAATGTCAAATTCAATAGAAGATATCCTTAAAACATTTGAGCGTGTGTTCTTAAATGTTATTAGGGCCCTTTAACACAGGCCGAAGAGACATAACCACTATAACTATTGTTATTCTTGCTTTGAAGACTTTTCAGCATCTAACTGGAAGTCTGGGTGCTTTCGGCTCCAAGCCCTGGCTGAGTCATGGAGCGATGTCAATGGGAAGCAAAACTCAGAAATGCTTGAAGTGGTCAAGCATTGAGGTAAAAAAATAACCCTGGTGTTCCCTTGCAGCAGCTTGGATGCCATTGAAGTTAACCAAACTGGTGTCAGATAGGTCAAGAGTATCCAAAGGTAATTTCTTTATTCTGCAATTCCCAGTCAGGAAGCTCTTAGTACTTGCAGGGTTCTGCCACTTCCAGTCAGCAGGTACCTGGGTACCAGTGGTCTCAGCTGAAGTCGGTATTGTCCAATCAGCAGATCACCACAAATGTTCCCCAGGGAAGGTTAAATGAAAAGGCTTGCCCTTCCCTTGGAGGTCTCTGTCTTCACCGCTATGGCTGAGAGATTTGGGGCAGATTGAATTCCCAACAGAGTTCGAGATTAAATCCTTCCTCAGATATCCAAAGATTATTGCATCAAGGAGAGTGTCTACCCCGTTACATAGGCACAAGTACCACATTGTATTGGACTATTATGGGTTTTCTGTAAACGGGCCAGCCCATGCTGTTATAACCCATGTCCTTTGCTGTCTGATGTCATACCCAGAGTGCTCTGTTGGCAGGAAGTGGTGAGGAGCACGGGAAGATTGAGAGTCATTGGAAATGGCAAGATGGTGGAATCCTTCTCCCCCTGGAAAGTCTTCCCGAGGCTACTCTAACTCCCACCCTTCGGCTGAAATCACCAGTAATCATCACCGTTATGTATTGCCCGGGCAGCCCTTGAAGCATTGGTTTCCAGTTAACCCCCAGGGAGATTTTCTGATACCTTGAGAAGATGACAAGCCTTTTCCAGGGATCAAAAGGAGGGTTTCCTTGTCTGAAAGCAAATGCTTGCTTTTGGTGAAACTCACCCCAGAACAACGAATACACAAAAAGCCCTTGTCACGAATGAGTCACTGTCCACAAAGTTGACAATACAATGGAATCAAATATTTGTATCCTTTCTAATTATACAGGCCCAGGAGTCACCATGTCAAAACAGACACTGCTTATATTTAGATATTAATATGCCACCAGACCCTAGAAACTCATAATCATATTTAATGTAGGTCAGGAGTGTCCATAGGTAAAGACAGGCCCATATAAGTTGAAACTTGGGTTCCAGCAGGCTGTTTACTGTAATGTGCATGTTATGCATGACTTCCATGTTGCCAAACTACATGGCAGCTGTATGGCTTGCCAGTAAACAGTTTCAGCAGAGATTTAGGTGTGCATTTATCCCTTTTTCAGCAACATGTTTAACTGTGTCTGAAAGTGGGGCTGGTCATGGCAGCATCCATTACTAGAGCTCCTAAAAGTTAGACAAATCTGGGAGATTTGTCTTAGCAGATGGAAATATGTGACTGTCATACAAATCAAATACTGGGTCTGTATGTGGAGTGTACCAATGCTGGGGTTCGATTGCTGGCATCAGAATTGGTGACATTGCATCCATCACACAGGGGAGTAAAGGGCAGAGTATTAGATGCTGAGGTAGAGAAGGGTAAGGAAGGTTTAGAGAGAATTCCCCTGTACAAAGAAAGGGACATGCCTGTAGCAATGTTTTCACTGCTGGCATTCGAACTCCAGCAGGTTCACATTGAAGCATATTAGAAACCTCGTGCATCAAACGGGCAGTGCTGCGCAAGACTGCACTGGCCAAAAGATAATACACAAATTACAAAATCAATTTCATATTTAGAGAGCAGAGCAGGCTATTCACAAATGAAATCGGTTTTATTCAAAGCTTTAAGTTCAAGGATTTGTGAACCAGGACGGAGGACTCCGTTCTCAGAACAGCTCAGAACTAAGTGAAATAACAGTTGAAAATTGCTTTGATTTTAAAATCCCAAATGAAAGAGTACTGTGAGTTCACACGAGCTTTACAGGAAACATTTTGTTTTCAACTTGCTTTGCATGACAGAGCATGCACAATGATGTCCCCATTCTTACCAGTTGGCCTATGCTGATTATCCATCTATGCTATAATTCAGAGGCCCTTCCTTGGTAATCAGTACCATGTGTTCCAGGCATTAAGGCATGTACCAAGCCTGCCTTGACAGGATTGTTAACTCCCATGTTCACATCCTCTGATGACAGCTTGCCATGCACATATAGCTGATTGTGGTCGTGTAGAGTAGACATATTCGACTCCTGTGATTCGTGACCAGCAATGTGATAGGCCATTGGCGTCATTGGCTTTGTTAGTGGGAAACGAGCAGCGTGGAGCCCGAAATGTTCCTATTATGCATGATGGCATATTTATTTTAGCATGCATTGCAGTGTTGTGTAGCATGAGTACACAGCTGGGGACACCACCAGTGAGCCACCATTCTACCTATGTGATAAGGTGACACTGATTGTATAATCATGATCAATGCTCTGATTTCTGTAGTTCGAAAAGACACACTCTTCTTTCCATTTTTAATTTACAGGGTCTTCCAGGACAGAAGGGAGAAAAGGGGGAGATGGTAAGTTCAGAGGTTATCTCAATTTACTTTGTAAAATTCAAAATGGCTCCTTAGCGAAATTGCTAACACACTACAAATGGAAATGCATAGCATTAAAGCTAGTGTGTTATGTTAAAGTGCATAACTGACAGGATTTAAAATGTATGTTGGGGCGCAGTTAGGTGCACGGTTAGCACTGTTGTTACCTGTTATTTTTATTTTACCATCTGAGGGGAATGGCACAAGTAGCTGATAACAGTATTAAATACAAAATAATATCTATGTATGCAATCAAACCGTGGGATCCTCCTGCCTACATATCCACTTTATGTCATTGAAGCTTAGCTGATTCTTAGCATAGATTGAAAAATCCAAGAATCCTGAGTCCTCGCTGTTAAAATAGATCATATTTCCATTGAAGATGTATTTTCTGTACACCAAGATTTCAATACGTTTAGCCAAAACTAAAAAGGACCTGCCCCATGAAGTCTTAGGGTTGGTTACATAAACTTACCACAGAAATGTATGGACATTCTAAAAATAAAAAAGCAAGAAACCCTACATCTTCAGCATTTTATTCAACTAGGTGGAAATTATTTGTACAACGGTGCTAATACCCACGATTGACATTACAAAGTGCTGTAAAAGATTTTCTGATGCATCTTCCAACCTTAGACAGAGCATCATATTTTATAATTTGCGGTATCATTAGGGATCCTTATTTAGATCTTATGCAAAGAATGTCCCCACCTACAAGAATCTACTCTTCTGCTTGACTGCGGATCCCTTTGAATCTCTGCTAGTTAAATTCCAATCCTCTCCTTCTTTCTCCTTCATCTTCCTCCTCCTTCGCAGACCTCTGGGCTACAACAGAACCTTTGCAGACTCCCTGAATGACTCTGCAACAGTCATACCTCTCTCACCCAACTCTCACTGTTCTTGTTGATCTAAAAATCTGGCTCGACACCCCCTCCAGCTCCATGGCCCATCATCTCATTGACAGCTTGAAAGCCCTCAATCTGACCCACTTGTGTATAGGCGCGTTACAAATGCCGTATCATATCATATATCATATCATATCAACTCATATCAGGCCCCACCCACATTGCAGGTCACACCTTAGATGTAGTGTTCGGCTCGCCCAACCTGATTGCTTCCCACCCCACACCAGCCCCTTCATCTGGACTGATCACTCTGTTATCCTCTTCTCAGCCCTGACTCCAAGGCCTCATTTCCTGCCCTGCCTCCCGCCCCCTGTCGCCTCCCCCAGGATCCCGCTCTGGAACAAGGTAACCATCTGCCCTGATCTTTCCTCCACCCTACTCTCCTCCCTTCCCATTCTCCCCCTCCAGGGAGGAAACCCATCCCCAGACCTTTTTGACCTATGGCTTTCAAACGTTCTGTCCCCCTTAGCCCCCACAAAATCCTTGTCCCACTGTACATGCCCTTCCCCCAGGTGATTCAGCCCATATCTCAAGTTCCTCAAAACCCTCAACCATCGTCTGGAATGACACTGGTGGACCAAGCCTTGCGCCCAAAACAACGCCACTTCGGCCAGACAGACAGAGCCTACAGATAAGAAAATAGAAAAGACAAATATGCCTTCTACATCTCCTGCATCGCCAATGCAAACAACCCATACAAAGAACTCCACAAGATCATCGCTGAGTTAAAGACCCCGTTTGCGCTTCCTCTCTTTCCCCCCATCTCCCACGTGCTGTGTGACACCCTTTCCGACCATTACTTCTACATAGCCATTGAAAGGTACCTCGCCATCTGCGCTAAACTACAAACCCCTTCAGCCCCTATACCGACAGCCCCCCTTCAGCTCCCCCCAACTCGCACCCTCTTCAGCTCCTTCTCTGCAATCTCCCATCCCAGGTCTCAAGGCGTCTCTCCAATAGCCACCCCTCAGGGTCCCCAGGAGACCCATGCCCCCGGCCCTCCTCAAAACATCCTCTCCCCCACATGTGCAGACACCCTCGCCAGATCTATAATCAACCACTCACTGACGGCAGCTATGTTCTCACCAGCAAACATCACAAGTCAAACGACTACTAAAAAGGCCTCTCTTGACCCCCTCCTTCCCTCCAATTACCACCCCATCTCCAACAACCGCTTCATAGCCCAACTACTAGATTGCACAGCATTCTCCTCACTTAGCCTCTTTACTGAAGCCCACAGCCTTCTTCACCCTGCCCAGTCTGGCTTCAGACCCCTCCATGGAACTGAATCCTCCCTGGTCTCCGTGTGGGATGACCTGAAAAGAACAGCAGACTCTGAGGGCTGCGGTGAACTCATCCTCCTTGACCTCTAAGAAGCTTTCAACACGATCAACCACTCACCCTCATGAACAGACATTTTGACCTAGGCATAAGAGACTCCACACTCAGATGGATCTCCTATTTCCTCTCCAACCGCTCCCAAATCGTCTTGCGCCATCCTTTCTCTTCTGCCCCCCCGCCTGTCCCGACAGAGTCCCTCAGGGAGCCTCTCTCTCTCTACTCTTCAACCTCTACCTTTCACCCCTCCCCAAGCTCATCCATTCTCACAATCTCACCTGTTGCAACTATGCTGACGACACCCAGATAATCCTCAAGATTCCCAGATCCCCCTCCTCACCCCATCTAGTCCTGGCATCCTGCCTCTCAGACATTGACCTCTTGATGATGAACAATCACCTGCTCCTCAACCCCGGGAAAACCCCAAAATCCTAATCTTCAGCAAAACAGCTCTCCTTCCCCAACCTATCCCATGGCCGTATATATTAGAGCCTGCGCCCACTGCATCCCCATCAAGTCAAAAACCTAGGATGCACTTTTAAGTCAGACTTGACCCTCTCCCGTCGCATCAATGCAGTTTCCAGATCATGCACTTTCCACCTCTGTATCCTCAAGCAGATCTTTCCTTATCTCTCCTAGCACCATAGAGTTTCCGCAATCATGGCCATCATTCTCTTACACATATACTACTCTAACTCCCTCTACCTAGGCGTGCCTACATACCAACTGAGAAAGATCCAATGGATTCAAAACTCTGCAGCAAGACTTCTCCTCGTACTCTCCCCAGAGACCGCATCTCGCCCACACTCAGGACACTCCACTGGCTGCCCAACAGACCTCTTTCAAAGCCATGTGCATTACCCACTGCGTTATTCACAAGAAGGCCCAGACTCTAACATAAGCTCACTTAATACTGCCTCACCAGAATCCTCAGATCAGGCTCTGCACACCTCTTGGTAGTCCCTCATTTCAAGTTCTCCAGATTATAAGGTGTCTGTTTCTCGGTCCTCACACCCACCTGTATTTACCTCTCCCACAATACGCCTCATAGTGGATCACCTGCCCTTCATGAAAGTCCTCAAAACCTGTCCATTCCCCCTGACTTCCTGTTCCCCCACGTCCCAGCATCCAATCCTTGCCTCTCGCACACGTTTCATCCTTCAGTTCCCCCCGAAAACCCTCCACACCTGCCCTCTGGCAACTAGTAGCCTCTTCTTTCCTTTAAAGCGCTTTGCTGTGCCACTCAACCTTCGTGCTCTGAAGCGCTTGTGTATGAGCACGATACAAATAAAATATTTCATTGTGGGATGCTAGCACACATGGAGGACTCATATAGTCACACCAGCAACTTCCACCTTGAACGAATCCTGGCAGTGTACAAGGTATTGCACTCATATGAGTTTAGAGGGTGGACAACAATGCAGCTTTGGAAAATAACGCTGATCATCCCATAGAGTACAATCAAGCACCTCAAACACGTTGCTCATGTTTGGCAATGCATGCAACTCTAAAGCACAGCACAGTATGGGCCATGCCGCCGCAGGTAATGATGAAATGAGGACCTTGTTTTCCCACTGAAAGGAACTAGTGATGGCAATTTCTCACTCTAAGAACCTCTCAGGGGGTGAGTATTATGCATTCATCTGGCACTTAGATTGCCTGTGAAACGTAGCACTGCTCCTGGTACATAGATGGAACCCAGAAAGTAGACATTGCTGTTCATACAGCTAACCCGTTTCTCCTCTGGCACACCACACCTTTTCAACTTAGCGGAAGGCATGGTCTCACTCCACACACCCTGCACTCGCATATAACGCAAACATATTGCACATCACTTCTGCCATAAGAATGAAGCTACTTTAAATGACAAAAATACAAGCTGATGCTTCCCCATAACTCTCTATTTCCTTAAACACTATCACCCCCTTTAGTCCATAGCATACCTCTGCTGCACCCATGATATATGATATGATATGATATGACATGACATGATATGGTATGACATAAGTCATTTATAACGCGCATGTACACAAGTGTTTCTAGGCGAGACAAGACAAGGGAGGGAAGACAGACGGAGAACAAAAAAACGATCTTACTAGGCCTTGTGTCATTCAGATCTTGCAAGTGCGATGAAGCAAAGTGCACTGGTGGGGGAGAAGAGGGAAGTGCCATGGGAGAGGCAAGAGAGGAAGTGCAATCAGGGCCGCATTACTTTGGGTTAGTGCAAAGAGGCATGGGACTGTTTGGTTACAATAACAGTCCCTAAGCGCGAGGTAGGCCCGGGTTTCTCACAAGAGGAACTGGTCATGGAGGAGGCTGGTACCCAGTGAGAGTCTTGAGGGAAGCCAGGCCGCCAGTCAGAACAGCAGACAGGTAGGTCAGCTGAGGAGAGAGAGAGAGAAAGCAGAGGCGAAAAGGAAGGTCTTGAGCTGCTTCCGGAACTTCAGGTGGTCGGCTCAAGTTTGAGAGGGCAGGGAGGCCATTCCAGAGAAAGGCACCTGCAGAGAAAATAGATCTACCCCTAACTCTCTGCCTGAAGCAGCATCTGACCCTCAGAGAGTTGTAGGTGGCAGAGCCAACAGCTCGAGAAGGAAGGTGTTTTGGAAGAGAGAGTTGGATGTAATGTCAGCACGGCCCCAGAAGCCCTTGTAGACAATGCAGAGGGTCTTGGACCTGATTCTTGCAGCCACTGGGAGCCAGAGGAGAGATTTCCGGGCTGGAGGGATACAGACGGTAGGCTTGAGGCCAAGGACAAGTTTTGCAGTCCTTTTCTGTATTAGTTGCAGAGGGCGGAGAGTAGACGAAGGCAGATTGAGAAAGAGACTTTTGCAGTAGTCCAGCCTAGAGAGAACCAGGGCTCGGGAAACAGAGAGCTTCTGGGGTAAAGTGAGAAAATGAAGAATGCCTCTGAGGGGGTGCAGCTGGTAGTGGGCCTTCCTGGAAAGGTCTGTGATGTGAAGAGAGAAAGAGAGAGTGGAGTCGAAGAGGACACCAAGGTTCTTTCACTCACAGGAAGCCAAAGGAAGAGGGCCCAAGGAGGGTGGCCAGAGTGAGAGCGGGAAAGCGGGAGCAGGAGTCCCCATAGACACACCATTTATACATGGGTGACTAGCAGTGTTTTGGCCACCCTTGCATAACTTTAATGGCTGAAAGGCCCATACACATAATAACACCTCTCAAGTTCTCCCAAATATTTGGACTCCGGCCCATGCAAGGTCATTCAAGCAAAAGCGCATCGGGACCATAATTACAGTAGAGGGCTGTATACCAAATGACAAAATTAATGAATGTCCCAAACAGGCTTTCTGTATGAGGTCGCCTTTACTGAGGATGCCCCATTAAGGATCTTATACAAAAGGTTGTTCTGTTAATTGCCAACACCTTATTATGTTAGGTTAGTGAGATACACATTCTAACAACTGAAGATTCATTTATTCAGATCTTAAACTCTCCTTTTGCCAAAGCTAACAGACCTTTGCTTTCAATCTGATCATATTTCAACCTCATTCCATTTAAAGTGTACAGCCCTTTCAGTGTCGGGGCTTCAATGGTTTCCTGTGGAAATTAGGGTGTATATATTATATATCCTGAGGGCAGTGAAACTGCAAAGTGCTTTAAAATCTACGCATCAACATATGACTCAGTAATATATTGTAAGAATAGTTATGCAGCTGAAAACTATCGTAGATAGGGTGAAGGGCAGCGAACATGCCTTAATGCAGCATAGTTTGTGCACATCAAGTGACTAACACAGAGAGTAAGCTGAAAACGTGTTATTCCAGTTAATCAATGTTTTCCGTCGGGTACATCTCATTGATACAAGCACCATAACCAGTTTGGCAAATTGGGATCGCACAGCATTCAGAATATCCCAGTGCTTAATTCGTGGGGGTGGTTGCCGGGGCTCAGCCCTGGCACTTATTTTTGAGCCCCAGCACTTATTGTCTCAGAATCCCTGTAATTATGAAATGGTGATAGTCAGTGCACCCATCAACCACAATGAGCAGGTGTGAGCTGTAATGCAACCCCAAATATGTCGACACTGTGGGGAGCAGCTATGGGTGGTGGCAGCAGTGGTGCCCAGCGGGTACAGCAGAATCAGCTTTTTAGCAAGTGTTCGGTAAACCACACAGCACGTCAGTCACATGTTTCATGCTAGCAATCGGCTAAAAGAATATTTATCACATGAGAAGAAAACAGGCCATTCAATGTTCAATTGTATGGGAGATCAATCTTCTGATATAAAAAGGTGAGTGTGCCTTAAAGAAGCACATATCAGACATCTGGGTCTCGAATGTTCAACAATTGAACCCAGGGACCTGCCTTTTAATCTTAGCGTCCGCCCTTAACAAATTGTCTTATCCTGAGCAAAACCAGTTTTTAGACACTGCTCCCTTGTGAAGGAAAGTGAAATATATATGTATTATATTCTGCACGTTTATATTTAACAATGAGATCTGTTGGGCATTGCGCTGTAAACTGGCAACTTTCTGGCTTTCTTGGGGTGTCTGCCGTCAACAACTGTTATTTTGACTAAAACTCTAGTTTGAAGGCGCCGTGGTGTGACCCGCCTGCTGAGATCACTTAAGACCGTTCCAGAAAAGGAAACAGTAATTCAGAGAAGCTGTCTTGAAATAAAGACCCCCTCTGACTCTACATTGACTGAAAGAAAGTCGAGAGTGTTGCGCGCCCTTGGCAGTTGCTGCTCACACGCAATGGCAGGCCTCGGGGCTATTAGGCCATGTTTGGCTTGGCACAAGGTCTATAACCATCAATTTTACAGCATTATACACCAGATATTGTCTCGCTCAGTTGTTGATTACCTCTCCCGCAGTAGACACCACTTACAAACGGAGTAAAGGTAAGGCAGGCCGTATCCGTCTAAAAGTAGACAGAAACAGGCGTTGCGCTGCCAGCTGGGTGCCATCTGCATGGATGATTTGTTGCAAGGACTGCGCAGGATTTGGTGTTAGAGTGTGGACATTCTTCCTGATATATTGGGCACTGAAATGCCCCTGAACAAAATCATAAAAAGGTGTCGGTCTAGAGAGGCTTTCAGTTCCACGGCATCTGGCGCCTGCTGTGCCCAGGGTTCAGCCTATTGCTCCAACTAATGGAGTGGCCTTGCTTTGTG
Organism: Ambystoma mexicanum; assembly: GCF_040938575.1. NCBI lineage: Eukaryota > Metazoa > Chordata > Amphibia > Caudata > Ambystomatidae > Ambystoma > Ambystoma mexicanum. The sequence continues at coordinate 833,853,567 of NC_090929.1, forward strand.
TGAAGCATATACGCTTCTGATCTTCTTTTCAAAAAGTCTTATTTTGGAGAAATGGGCCACGAGCATGTTTCTTTTTCCTTCCCTTTTTAAAAGCTCGATTGATCTGACAAAACTGCACCCTGGGTCTTTCCTTTTGGGTATTTTCATGGTAGCAAAGCTCGTATAAACAGAAGCGTTCAGTTTCTTTTTTATGACCAAAGGATCAATGCTTACAGTGATGCCAAGGAATGTACATAGTCAATGGCTTTGCTATTATGCCAGACCCTTACTATGCTCGCAACACTGTCTTTCTGAAGGAGAACAAGGGAATGGTCTTTCCTTCTTTTGTTTGCATTTCTCTTTTTACATTATAGACATTGCTGCTGTGACAGAAGTGCTTACAATACAGCTTACTGTTATGAACGTTCCCAAGTTATTACTGTATGTGCATGTCTGTGCATGCTATGCTTAGTTACAGCGGCTTCGTTAGGAAAAGAGCGCCCTGCGCAAAAGGTGCATGCTGCCATTTTCAGTGTAGGGGCACACTTTGGTCATAGAGAAGTGGCCGGAAGCCCTCTTCTCTATTACTGAAGGCATGCACGCTAGCTTAGCAGGCATGCACTCACCAAAGGGGTTTATATACAACTTTCAGTTACGGATTTAAATCCCAGCAGTTCTGATTCATATCTTACTCCTCATGTCACAGAAACAATAAGTAAAATTAAATGTAATAATAGTATATAACCTCTACCCCCTAGTCCTATATGAAATATACCCTGAAATATGTGCCATTCCTATTTGTATTTGCCTGCTTCCGGGCTACCTGAAACTTCAACGCCCTGATGCCTCAGGGTTTGTGTGCGCTATACAATTGTAGAAAATAAATAAATAAATAAATGATTACATCACTTAGAAATGGGGCAATCCACCATGAGCATTATGTAGAACATTGGCGTCATTATTTAACACATCAACCAATCAAAACCCTTTCCCCTCCACTCCTAATTCACTCTGTTGCACCAAATGTAAAATATGTTCCTGTTTAAATTGTACTAATTGCCTTAACTATCCCTCCTCTATGTATATAATGTGTTGTAGGTGTGTGTGTGTGTCCCTCTCTGTTCCACCACCCATTACTTCAAACTGGTGGTGTGCAATCACAAGTTAACCTCTTACACCGCAAGGTAGCCCCGCCCGGCACTGCTCGCTTCCATTATGTGCTCTTTGCAGAGTGTTTCTTTCTCAAAACTCTATCATCAGTAAAATAAATACAAATCCCGGACTATCATACATTTAATCCGGGGTAAATCCCGTTCTGGCCCAGTTAGACCATGGGTGATCCAAAATTCCAGCTATCATTTTGCTGAGCGGCTATCACTATTTCCTCGCGAAACCCTCATCTGTAGTCCTGCTCTGGATTTCTGGGTGACCTCCTTATATGTTAATCTTGCTCCTCTTCTCGTAACTCTCTATCTGTGCTGTTTAATACTTGGGGAAGTGTTGTTACCCTTCTCTGTAGTTTTTATTAAATCACCCCATGTATTTTCTTTTTGCCCCTCCTTTGGGCCTGATTTAGTCACCAAATGCACCCTTGCCCCAAAGTCTCAAATGCCCTGATTATACTGCCATCTCTGTTGTTTTCTGGTAAGCAGCTTTTTTATTTCTTTACTAGACACCACTATCACAAGCTTGTTATGTTTCTGGTCTCATAAAGTTATCACTAACATTTTCTATGATTCTGGTGGAGGTCAATATATCGTATCGCATCACTAGAGTGCACATTAGCACCCTCGGTGGGGTAGGCAGCCAATCGGGAGACTAGGAACGCAGGCTGAATCTCCTAATGTTAGCTCGCGTTCCAAGCCGCTTGATGGCCGCTTCCCCCGCCTGCCATCTTCCTCCCACCCCGGTACCCCTTTCTAACTAATCCCCCTCCCACTTACCTCATTCCTGCGGCAGAACTCGTCGCCACTGTTGCTTCCTCTTTGTTTTCTTTAAGCATGAGGCCGCCATGGAAAGGGAAGAGGGGCTCCATATAGAACCCCGGCTTCCGTTTGCATGGCAGCCATCTTTGAACAGTCTTTAAAATACTTTAAATTATCCCATCCCAGCTCATGCTAATGGCATTAACCACCCGTTCCAAGGGCTACAATGGGTGGTAACGTCCCAGGCCCTCGTTAAAAGCCCTTCCTACCCTCTGGTCTTTAAGTTTGGCAATGGCCTATTACCACACATTCCAGCCCTTGGAACGGGCGGTTAACACCATATTATGACTTTTACAAGGCAGCAAAATAATTACTCCTAGAGGGTCCTGGTAAATCTCAAAAGCGGAGACCAGTTGCCAATGGTCCACATTGATCAAATCAAAATCGATTCTTGAGGGATTTCCACAGCGGCTGAAAGGGATCTATGGCTATTGCTAACAAAAAAAAACTGCTTGAATTTGTTTGCTTTTTTTTGCTCTAATTTATGAAGCAGAGAATGAAGAGGCGTACTGCCCACCCTGCCATATCCCCCCTCAACTCCCACCAATACTGTCTGACCCCGACCCACCATCTACATGTTGGTGCTAAAAGTAGAGCAAATAAAAAGAGCAAAATAAATAAAAGCAATTTTAGGGTTCACATTGGACCCACTGCCTCTAAAAGTGGGATGCTCCGGTGAATCTGACATCGTTGTTGCCTAACACAGTTACTTCTATTGTTATTGTTATCATTATTACTATTATTGTTGTTATTTGGTCTCGGAGGATAGCACAGGAGCAACGTGCTCGCCTTGGAAGCGAGACGACACAGAGCAACACACTTAGAAATAAATAACCTATCATTATTACTATTCATAGGTTGGGCCCTTTGGAAAAATAGGATGATCACACATTCTTCATAATAATATTGCCAAATCATCACCATAATGAAATAAATGTGAGAGAAAAATAAAGACATCTTCAACTTGATGAATAGCCATTCAAAAGGAATATTTTTAGCATAGCATTGTTCCCAGTGCTTAAAGTGGGCCGGGCCCCGGCAGTCTCCAAAAAGCAACTACCGCAACATTGGCAGGATGCATTATCCCGTCGCGGCCGCAGCCGCGACGGGAGATGCGCCTGCAATGAAGTCAGGCAAGCTGACAGAAGTGGCAGCCAGCCACAGCGACGCTGTGACTGGCTGCCACTTCCGTCAGTCATAGTAACTGCATCTGGTGACCCCTCGCGCGAGAGGTCACCAGAGGCAGTTACTGTCCCTTTGTTTCCCCAGGTCGCCGAGGCGTCTTTAACCCTCGGCGAACCTGGGGATTCCTCGACATATTTCGATATTTATAAAAGATGGCTTTGAAAGTACACATTTCAAGCCATCTTTTATAAAGCTTTGCCGACGGACAATTTTGTCCGTAGTCAAAGCTTTATAAAAGATGGCTTGAATTGTGTACTTTCAAAGCCATCTCTTATAAACCCGAAATGTTTAAAAAAGATGGCCTGAAAACTTGTCAAACCGTAGGGTATGCACACAAATATATATAAATGTTATGCACACAAATATATATAAATGTTATGCACACAAATAATTTGTCTGCGTACCTTACTATGGTTTGTGTACTTTGCAAGCCATCTTTTATAAACGTTGAAACATATTTCAACGTTTATAAAAGATGGCTTGCAAAGTACACAAATCATAGTAAGGTACTTTGCAAGCCATCTTTTATAAACGTTGAAACATATTTCAACGTTTATAAAAGATGGCTTGCAAAGTACACAAATCATAGTAAGGTACGCACACAAATATATAACATTTATATATATGTGTAGGTATACCCTACGATTTGCGTACTTTTTAGGCCACGCCCCTCCCACAAGCCACGCCCCCAAATGAGGCTCCCCCCTCGATTTCTTACCCACTTAAAGCCCTGATTGTTCCTTACATGGGACATTTTGTAGGGACGTTTAGGTTAGATATTCTGTATGCTATTAAGTTAGATGGCAATTTCGTACAGTAGCCAATGTGACAGACTCTCGCTCCTAGTCTCTCTTGCACACACTCTCTCTCACGCACATAAACGCACCCCACCTGCGGTCAGTATCGCGCTAGGTTTACACCTGTGACCGCTGCTACACGCGCGCTACAGCCGTCACGGGCCACACATACACACATGCAATGATCTGGCTCATTGCGGAAGATACCGTCATGTGTTATCACAGTTCCATAGGTTGTTAATCTGATTGAAGAAAAACGTGTACACATCTGTGAAGGGTTCTGCCTTTGAAATGGTCTTTCGCAGTAAGGAGAGTTTACAGCTGCGTCCTATAATTTAAAAAATCCTGTCAATCGCAGTCCGAGACAGAATCCTGGTGGAGCTGTGTTTGTTGCGTTAGCATGAGGGGTCTGCTTTCAAGTGAAAAGTCCTTCCCTTTCTTGTCGTTCCAAGCATCGGCGACACCAGTGTTTATAGCAAGGGGGTTTCAAAGGCCGCGCTACAGGTGCGGACTGGAGGGGGGAGGAGCCAGGGCCGGGAGGCTGCCGAGGGAGACTAAACAAACTTCAGAGCGAGATCATTAGCACACACAGCAGTGAAAAAATGTTGAATAAACTAGTGATAAAACGTTCCATTCATACATTATTTGATAGTATGACTAGTTAGCCGAGATGTTCAGTCTCAAAATCAAAACCCCGCCCAGCACACACTGCACCCATTACGCACGGCACCCAGCACACACTCCGCTTAGCACACCTTGCACCTTCCATGAATTACATGTAGCACTTCCTAGCACACATATCACAAAGCACACAGCCATCACAGATAACAAAAGGCGCATTTGACAACACTCCCCATACACAGCGGACATATCACAAGACACACATTCAAAAAAAGGCCCTCATTCTACACTGTGCACACGCAACAAAACACACAGTGGACTCACAGCACCCCAGCCACATTCTGCAACACCACTCATATAACATTCTAGTCACATACCACCCCCACACTATGAGTATACCACACTTCCACAGTACCATGCGCACTCCACACACCACGTATCAGAGTGCACACACTCTGCACCCAGCGCAGACTGCACCACGCACACACTGCCCCAAGCAGTCACCGTTGCAAGCTCACAACACATGTAACCACTCAACAGCACACGTGAATACAGCGCAGTGCAGAAAATACAATACAATGCCATAACACACACTCCGCACAGTGCACATACCTCAGGCAATGCAATCTCACATACCATTAAATGATACACTACACACTGCACACGAACTGTGCAAATGTATGCATACTGTACTGTGAGGTTTAATGTTCTCAGTTGTAACTGTTATCGATGTTTATATATACTTAGATGAATACATTTATATGTAATTATATTTTTTTAAACACACCAACTTCACAGCACACTCACCACACCGAAAACCACATTCTATCAAACAATGCATTTACCAGAATAGCTACATACCACATAACATAATGCACAGGAAACAGCATCACGCACTCTCTGTAACACTACATATCATGACACACCCCTACTGCACCAACACACACTCCACCAAAAACACGTGGCTCCAATAGCAGACTGCCTAGCTCAAAACATGCATACCACTTCACATAAAACACACGACACAGCCCCAAACAGCAAACGCAATACATATGCCACAACACACATCTTATGCAGTGTGCATACTACAAGACAGCACATGTCATACTACACTATGACACGCATACCACACAGCACATAGACAAAAAACTCAAAACAAGACAGTAAATTCAGGACAACCAAATCCACATTCCGTCAATCAACAAACCTATCACACTACACACAACACATCACCACACACTCACTCCACAGAACTACCAGGGCAGTATCCAGCATTGCAAGAGTGGGGGGGGGGTGCATAAAAAAGTCCTGCTACTTTTCCTCCGAAATGCAGTACGCACAATTCCATACGGTCTCATTCGCACCCCCAAACCGCCCACTCCTGCCCCAATCTACTTTTTTGGTAACATTAGTGGCAGATGGCATTTTAACACAAAAAAAGTAAAACTGCAGAATCATTACAGATGAAGGAAACTCATCTGTTAGAGCTCTGCCCAGGCGCTCTGAGGCAAAACATATGCAAACCTCCTAATTTGCATATGGATTGCACCAACAGAAGTGACTTCACAGAAAAGGACACTATAAGGAGCATCATCAGTCTTTGATACTCGGAGGCGCTATTGAAGTGACTTTAGCATGAGTTGCCATAAGTAAGCCAAGTGGCAAATAACTGTGTGGTGCAAAATACCTAAATTGCACTATTAGTATATATTGAGCAACTCTACAGTCATTAGGCCTTTATTTTGTTAAATAACAGCTTGATTTTTTTTTTTTACAATAAGTTATGGAGTGAATCACTTACAGAGCTGCAGATATGACACGGTACAATTAAATGATTTGCCCAGTATCATACGCTTTGGTTAAATGGTGAAATGGATGTGGACAATTTAAGCAACTGAGCACATCCTTCCAGGTATAGTTGATATAAATAGTTATTAAGGTTTTGCTTTGCATTTCAAGTGCTTAAATAATACTTTATAGCTATGCCTTGGAAGCAAACCACATTACATAATAAACTAGACGTTCATAGTAAACTAACTATCCACTGTATACATTGTCATAGAAATATTTTGAGCTATAAGGGTATGGCTTTAGTTTTATTCTCCCCATCCTGCATGACAAGTCACAATAGCATCATGCAGATTAATCTGAGCCTAACAAATCCCCCTTGGGTTTTAAAGCCATAGTCATCAGTTCATAAAGTTGCACCATTGTGCACCCTTCTCGATTCTGATCACCCCCATTCATATTTCTGAATGGACAAAAGTTCCTGCTAATAGTCTCCCCTCCCTCCCATCAGTGCCTAATGGCTCACATTGAAATGCTCTGTTGACACAGAGCAACGTGAGAGCCCCTCTGATGCCCGAGCTCCTTGGGACATTGTCCTGCTAGCGGGACCCCTTTCCCGTTGGGCAACCTCATTGGGGTGCCGAACGTCAGAGGTGTCCCACTGACAAATGTCCCGGTCTGGCACTCAAAAGAAGAGCTACTTGGGGGGCAGCTTACCCCCCCACCCGTCACTCCACTGAGAACTACATATATTCCATAGGACCATATATATTGTAATTGTTTTTTTATAAGGCGCTTAATACCGAAGAGGTTTCTAAGCACGGACCCAAGATTCAAACCTGTGTTGCGCCACGTAGTCTTGCTTCCAAGACGAATGTGTTGCCCCTGAGCTATTCTACCTATGCCAAACCACCATGCATAGTGCAATCCACAAGGAAACCCAATGGCCAATGTGGACTAGAAGGTAATGGGTGGGTGCCATGTTTCTGACCCGCCACACCCCCCACCAGGATCATCCTGCAGCCACTCCCAATGATGTAAAAATTATCATCAGGACCACAAGTTCATGTACCTTTAAGAGGTGCGCTCTACAAGTCCCACACCACATAACACCTGAAGGGAGTTTCAGATATCTTGGGCAAGTGCTCCGGGAGACAAGTCTGCTCTCCCAGGGGTGCAGATTTGCTTGTTTCGTCAATTTGCTAGAAGGAAGTGAGTGGACACCATTCAGTAAACTCCTACATCATAAAGAAGTGGGCATTGCTCAGTGCAGTGAGGCTGGAGCACAGAAACCCAATTTGCAGCGGTCTAAGCTCTGACCAGCACAAGCTCCTTCCTTTCACTTAACTAAGAATGAGGGGATTTGGAGAACAAGATGGACATTTGCTCAGACATCTCTGTGCTGTGATGTGAACGTGTTATCGGTAATGTTCTTTTTCAAGGGCTACAAAGTGCTTTCATTATGACTGTGAAAATGTCATGTTGCTCCTGAACATTTTCCTCAAGTCCTTCTGAAATACTGAACACGGGGTATGGAATTTCTGGATTTGTACTTGGTTATTTATAACGCACTTAATGGGGATCGAACCAGTGTTGCTCCGTGTTGTCTTGCTTCCAAGGCGAGCACATTGCCCCTGAGCTATCCTCCCAAGACACTGCAAGAAAATGTACTCCGTTATTAAAATCAACCAAATGAATCACTATTGTATGCAACATAATGCCCGCTACAGAACAACATTCACATGGGCGCCATCAAATAAGTGCACACTAAGCATCTACTTTGTCATTCTCCATGCATCAATATCGTACTATTCATGTTTATCTTGCCTGCGGATGCGATTCATCTTATTTGTATACTGATATTTTTTATTGTATTGATTTACATTCATAAAGCGCACATAGCGGCCCTTGGGCATTGTGGCCCTGTTACTGTAGGCTTTCTTAGTTGCATGAGGAGTACAAAATAATGACAATGAAGATAGAAAATCATGGCTATTAACTGCAGAGAGGGTTACAAATTACATGGAAAACGGTGCAGAGACATTAATGGTACAGTGGCAGTCGTATTGTGACAAGCACGATGCGTCCGTGGTTACAGTGGAACCAAATCAGCCGCGGAGGCAGTTCTTAGAAAATATGCTAACTGCAGTCCCAATGGAGTGCAGGGGGTCCAGAGCACATGTATTAGTAGAAGAGTTTGGTCTTAAGAGCTTTACGGAAGACGGTGTAAGAGGCTTCATTTCTGAGTGATGTGGACAAGGCATTGCAGTTTTTGGGTGCTAGATGTTGGAAGCTGGAGCCTAGCGCTGATATCTTCTATTTTTTGTAAAACGCCTCTTTTCCATCACCTGTGTAAACATTTGCTGTAAATCTATAGAACCTGTGCTGCCTTCTATTCCCACCTCTACTCCATGGATATTATTCAAAATGTCTTTTAGACGAGCCACACATGTTATTGAACTTTGTTGTCTCTGGTCTTGGGAGCCCACTGCTCTACACCTTCAGAAGCCATGGTATATCTAAGCAGTGACACGCTCAAGCATGCCTTCACTAGACTTAGGGTAGCCAGAGCAATCTCGAGCCCCTCACGATGTACAATGTCATTATTTTCATCTCTCCCATTACTGTCTCTCACAGTTCAAGCTCCCTTCCATTCTTCCTATCATCCTCTCCATATCCCATCCAACTCTATTCCCCTATTTCCATTTTCCTCCTGCAGACCAAGGTCTTGTCGATCCCTGGTTGGGGACACAATACGCCCTAAAACTCAGACAAGCATAGGCGCTTTGAGAGCACTGGGCTGGTTATTAGGCACAGTGTAAGAGTTCGATAGTTACTTAATTCAAGGATATTTTCCAGTGAAGAATGTTATGTGATGTTCCTGCACCTGATATAGTGCCACGTCTGTACTGTTCATGGCCTCTTGGTGCTTACTTGCAGGACCGAGGTTAACAAGAGGCCAAGTGGGTTAGCTCATTCCAACTCCATAACCTTGCCTCCGCCAAGAGACACTGATCAGATTGGCAGGGGCTATCACTATCTTTACATACGAGTGAGGGAGTTAAGTAGGCTAATGAAGAAAAACACATGGGACAGATGGGTAAGAGGTGTCAAATTACAAGTAATAAACAATGGGAGGAAGAAAATAATACAGAAGAATGAATTTACCCAATAGACACATTATCTCACAGTACGAATGCCTTGAAAAAACGAGTTAAATAAAAATGTTGTATAGCTCCCATTAATTTATCCTTAAATAAATAAACCGTGCCCTAAAGGGTGTTACATTCAATGTTCAGTTTTATATCACTGCACGGATCAGAGGCAGTATTAGAACGGAGCTTCAAATCACCTTGATACCGCCTTGGCGTGGCAATTTGCTACACAGACGTATGTTTATAAAACATGAGATCTGACGAAGGTACAGACATAGTGACCAGAACTATGAGTTACTCGTCCATGTTGTGCTCCTCTTTGTAGCAAAAAGCAGAGCTGGGCGTTCTCAAAAGAAAGCAAGGCTTACATGGCAAACCCATTGTACCAATTTCACTGAACACTGTGAGCTGAGAGGACAAGTTTAATTCCGCTAGCTTCTGAAGAACAATGCAGACTTAGCTTATTCTGATAGGATTCCCTTGCATTTGGAAGTCCAGATTAAATGATAAGTGGGGCCCACTCTCCCACAATTGAGCCCCCTACCTACGTGCTTCTACAGTGTACTAACTTGTCAAATGCTTTGCTTTTAAGGGTCCTCCTGGTACAAAAGGACAGCTGGTAAGTGTTTTTTTTGCACATTAATTTTGCTCTAAATGCAAATTAAAATCTATCTTCAAATCAAAACAAGACCCTAATGCTGTATTTTTTCTCACCATTTTTCCCCAGGGAACATCAGGACAAAAAGGAGAAAAGGTAATAATATTTGCTGACTAATCGGCACATGTGTTATGTTTGAGTGCAGTATGGTGTGTCGGACGGGAGATGTCTGGAACAGCCATTAGCAAAATGTCTTTCTTGTGCATCCCACAAATGGTTAGAGAAGATGATGTGTGCTGGATTATGTTCACGGCAATGGATCTACGTTCAGTCATTTGCATTGCAAAATGCACAGAACATTTAGAAGCTCATGTCCTTCGAATTGGACAAACGTTATAGTGAGATGTGTTGAAGAGGTGGGAGGATTCATTGATTCCGATTGGATGACATGTGCCTCTGAGTGGACGCCTGGAGCATCACAAAATGACATCAGACCTTTTTGGCGTCATTGACTTAGATTCAGTCTGAGAAAATCTATGGGTGCCCCCACCTATTACCGATGCTCTGTGCGTCTCACTGATGCGCCTGAGAAGTTCTGTTTGCAAGCAGGCATCCCCAACATGCTACAGCACCTTGAGACCTTCTCCAGTTGAAATCTTAGGGTCCGATTCTCAAAGCCATTTTCCTATTTACACCTGCCCCCTGTCAGATGGAAAAAGTGCAACTATGTGCTCTGCCCAACTCACAAATGAGCGCCTGCATGTGTGAATGTCTGCATTTGTGATCCTGTGTGCAATTCTCAAACATAAATAGCACTGAGAGGTTTAATCTGAGCTAATCCCGTACTCACTAACCACTGCACTCATTATTGCGACCAAAAACACCCTGATGTTTCCCTAATTAAAGCCTGACCCTTCTCAAGATTGGCCTACCTTTGGACAGTAGTGTCGTCAAAAGACTGCTGTTCCAAATGTATTTCAATCATTTTTTTAAAGTAGAAATAAATGTGTGCGTGTTTTCACAATTTCAACATAGTTGAAGACCCTTTAAGGCACATCATGCACAATTGCTGTGCCATTGCGGGCGAAGAGCTGCACCGCGCTCTCCAGCCATCCACAGGCATAAAGGCTGGGAGCGAGCCAATGAACACCTGTTTATGAGACAAGTGCTCTATAATTATTGATACCATAGGGTTTCATGGTGGCAGGGCTGCCCATCTTTGAGATGTCCCCCGACCCTTCCACAATGCAAAGGCCATGTCGTCCAGAGGGTAACTTGTGCAGTCTGTGAGCATGCACACCACTGCATACTGTAGGATTTATATTGCACAAAGTTGCACAAGGCTTTGTGAGTCATTACACAGGGAATTAAGTGTCTATATTCTAGTGGAACTCGGATATGCTGAGGGCCTTTCCTAAAAGCTCCAAGATGAACCTGGGTATATTTTCCCAAAATGTTCAGTCAAACATGATTAATACAGGTTTGCCTACGATGGTCGTTATCTTCATGCTTGAAATTCACGAGGTTCATGATAATCTGATTGGACAGTCAGGGGCCAAGTCAATCTCTTCTCAAAGACAAATCGGTAGCATTGCCTTGTCTTGGGAGGATAGTTCAGGGGCAACGCACTAGCCTTGGAAGCAAGGCGACATGAAGCAACACAGGTTCGATCCCGGATCGACGCTTAGCAACCTCTGGCTATTAAACGTGTTATAAATAATTAATTACAATTGTTAGAACATCAAAAACCCCGCAGATGATTATTGTTCTGGGTGGAATGCGATTGAACGTGTAGGAGAGGTGTACACTTAAGGAATCTCCTTTGCCAATGGGAATGTCTCCAGCGTAGTGATTAGCGGTGAAGACAGTTAGTGCTGTTCACCTTTTCTGGCAGTTATTTTTCGATACTCTGAAATGAGCAAATCGGTAGTTCCGCAATTGAGGTCCTGCCACAGAGATTATGGGACTTCAAAGAAGTGGACAGCATTCTGTTGAACTAAACTGAAACAGTTATCAGAATTAGAAAGACAATTTGATGGACTTTTCACTCACTAGCCGTGCACTATTCAGATGCTCACTCTCCAATAGGACTATTGGACAGGCCTTAGCCCCAATGGAATTTCTATTTTCAGTTCCGGCAGTGCAATGCACTTTTGGCTCTACAGATGTTGTCGACGACAACTACCATCAACCCAATCCAGCATAGTCAATGGGGAACGTTCATGGGGATTGCAGTCCACAAAATCTGGAGAGCTACAGGTGGCAGACCCCTGAATCTTAGGGACTCATTTAGTTCGATCTGTCTGTTTTCCACAGGCAAAAACAACCCCAGTTTAAGATCTACACCCACTTTGCACATGGAATCCACCAATGAAAAATTGGCAGAAAATCCACCAGTCCCCATTGCCATGCCTACAGAATGTCAGATTTTCCACCAGTTGTCCGCTTGGCACCAGCACCGTGCACCTGGTAACCCTCTGTCTTCAGTGCCCAGCTACCTGCTCACCCTGCCTCGCTCCTGAACTGCCTCCGGGCCACCTCCGGCACTGGGATCTGTATCTGTACTCATACAGCCCCCCACCCTTCCTCTGCACTCATCGGATATACCCTATCTGACTAATCTTGCACTTGCCTCTTGTTGGGCTGCACGACCATTGTCACTGCAGTTATTTATTTATTGCACTTATTATTTATTCGGCTCTCTCCTCTTTCCGTACTTCCCCTTTTCCCCCTCCATGCACTTTTCCTTTGTTTTTTCCCTTTTCCATGCACTCGCGCGTTCTTAATGTCACTGGGCCTAGTAAGATTGTATTTTTGTTCTCCCCTGTTCCCCTCCCTTGCTTGGTCACGCTCTGAAACACTTGTGTATGAGCGCGATATAAATAAAATATCATATCAAATATATCATATCTTGTGGATTGCTGGTGTACAATAAGTGTAGTGCTAATTTAGAATAGCTGCATTTCAGCCGACGAAACACTGCCATATTTCACAATCGGACAAAATTTAAATGAGGGCCTAATGTTTATGAATGGTGATAGTTTGCTGTATTCTGGATATTTCAATATGAAACCTTATGTATTACTGTTATTAATCTGTTACTAAAACACAGATCCAACAGGCATTCCATGGTGGCTATGGGCCTCATTACACGGAAGGCGGTAATCCAGGGTGCTATTAGCACCCTGGACCATGCCGGTAAATTACCGGCACCGCCTTGGCGGAAAGGGGATTTACCGCCCCATTCCAAGGTTGGAGGGGCGGTAAATCCCCCTTCCGCCATTGCCCTTCCCCATTCCCATTTCTGCCCCATAGGGCTCTATGGGAATGGGGAAGGCGCTAATTACGGCACCGCAATTTTGCGGTGCCGTAATTAGCTCCGAGGTCCCTTAGCGGGTTGGTACTTAACGCCTGCAAGAAGCAGGCGTTAATTCCTCCAACCCGCAAAGGGACCTCGTAGTACGGCGGTAAGGGTTAACGGTCACCGTTGCCATTAACGGTGACCGTTAACCCTTACCGCCGTCCGTGTAATGAGGCCCTATGTCTGGTGTAGATAATCTACCACTGCAGTTCATATTATGTAATACAACCAACGGGAATTTCAAAGGAAACATTTGAATGGGAAAGAGAGTCAGGGGGAAGAGAGTCCGGGTAGCAAAGCTAGCATAGGACATGGCCATCATATTCAGGTTCAAATTGTGTTACCACTTTGTGGAAGTTCGTGTTACTTGATTGACCATTGGTGAGGGGGGGATAGCTCAGGGGCAACACGGTTGTCTTGGAAGCAAGACAATGCAGCGCAACACAGGTTTGAATCCCCATGCTCCGCTTAGAAACCAATCCCTGGCATTAAGCTTGTTATAAAAGAACAATTATAATTATAGTTTCAATATAAAGTGTGGTGGATCGGAAGAAAGTCAGACACTCACAATACCATTATTAAACTTATAAGAGGCCTAACGTTCCCAGTCACTAAAGGAATATCCTACCTATCTAAGGAAACTAAAGGTGCTCGTCAGTTGTCAGGAAATCCAAAGCAAAAATGTCCTCTGACAAAACTAACTCTATCTGACCCTACCACTATATTTGACTAACTTAAATAGACCAAGAGAATGTTTTATCATCGCCTGGTCTTTTCTTTATCTTTCAATAAACTTTTTTTTACAATCTTTCTCGGTGGTAGAGATATTTCTCGGCATAATCTCCTTGGAAAGTCTTTGAGATCAATTCTTGTAGTTCTTCTAGAATAGCCTTGGGTTTCATATTTTCTTTGGATCTTTATTTACAATATCTTCCATTCTGGTAGTTTCTCACACTCTTGTAGATTCTTTTCTCTCTTTACATTCAGGCATTCCTAAGGTAGCTTTAGCTTGACCCCATTTTAGTCTTTCTTTGCCATAACTTTGTCTTACATTTTCTCTCACGCCACCACCGGCTACCTCATTCCTCTCTCCTTCTCGCATCTGCCATCTCGTACGGGCATTCTTTGCCTCATTGAAAGTCGCAGGGTCCATAATTTGCCTTGGCTCTACCTCCACAAGGCATAATGATGTCAGGCGGCTTCATGGGGCTCCAGGCTCTCCTATTTGTAACAGCTCATTATACATATCTTGTTAAAGAGACATCTGTTTTTTCTTTTACAAATGGATTTCATTTTGCATTGCCGTCAGCCAATGGTAAAGCTGCCACCTTATGCGTTCAAACAGGTAGTTCTATGCATGTGGCTATGGTAAATGGCACAGGGAGTTCCTCATAGGAATAGGAGGCTGTGTACCCAAAGGTGGATTCTCTCCCGGTGAGGTCCTACTTTCCTCAACCGCTAGGGAGGGTCTTGCAGAAGAGGTTCATCGCCCTAGCCTCACAGGAGAAGGGACTGAAGTGTTTGAATTATGTGAAAGTAAGCACAAGCTGTGCAGAGCGCATTTCTCCTCTCCACCCCCACGCTTGCAAACTGCTGGCACACACACTATTTCATGACTTCGGTTTACAAAACGGATAATAGAATCTTAAATAATCTATCTACTTTTGAGCAAAAATAACTTGGGTGGACATCCTTTTAACGGTGTGTGGGTGTTGTATCAACAAGCCTCAACTAAAGAAAGCAGGAAGTAACCCTAGACCGGTGCATTGGTTCATGAACTTTATGAACAATTAAACATCCTTCCTGCGGTTAGTAAGCATAGCTAGGTCTCATTCCTTTTAAATAGCCAGACCAGACAAAAAGAGCATTTGAAATTGTGCATGTTTACATCTGTGATGTTCTTGATTGTAATGCATCAAAGCATATCTGAAAAATACATTCTAATGCGCATTATTGGAATACCTTCCTAAAACAAAAGTGATCTTAACCAATATTTGTATCAGTCCCCTGTGCTTGGGGATTCTACGTCCGAATGGGACAACTGTACACCAGACACATTACTGCTATATAGGTGTGCAGTTGTTTTTTTAACAGGACACATTCTCAGTTAAGTGTCTGATAGTTGCAATTTAATTAGAGCATTTTCGTTTTACATTGTCCTTTGGTACATAAGTATAAAAACAGATTCATGGAGTGTAAAACTGAAATACATCAAAACTGGTAAACATATAACACTTTCTGACACAAAAACATTGTTTTAAGCAAAAACTAGTGGGAAGGATGAGGCAAAATAAAGTATGTTTATAATTCTTTTGACACATGTTATAATGAATATAGGTGTGCTCATCGCCTGGTCATATTAGTCATTGGAAAGTACTCTACAATTCAGTATTCAAAGGATGCGTACACAACACCTTCTGACATTGGGAGATATGTATTATGAAAAATACAGGTCGTGGGCAAGTGTAATTGTCAAGAGATTCTAATTCACCCTGTTACTCATGTATGCATTGGGTATGGGTGGCTTTTTCAAACCTGTGTGCATCTGCACTCTGCCGGCAGTGTGCCATTAGTGGATGGTAGTGGTCCACAATGTCCCGTGGACTGCGCCACCCCCTGCACATTTCAGCGGGGACTTCCACTACCTGACGAATAATTATTTAGCACAGGTGGAATAGATCTTTGAAGGGACAATTGTCTGTGACAAATCCCCAGATCGTGTTTTAATGTTTAGGTAACAGGCATGTAATATGCACAATGAATCTAGAAGCCCAAGCGCATTCCTATTTACCTACCCAACATGTATCTTCTTAGTAAACAAAAGTAAAGCGGATCATAAAATAAACACCCATATTTTTCTATCATGTCTGCTTGTCTAATACAGAAGACATGGCTTCCATTTTGGTACAAGGTCACAGCTTCTTCACATCATGAATAATAAGATGCAGGCCTGGGTCAAACAAGGGCTTTGAGCAAGTGGTCTGACACTCTAGAGAGTAGTGAAATTAAAATAAGAGGACATGTTTTGTCTCAGAACACGTTACATTATGGTACTTATAGTTTTCTATTGTTGGTGGGGAAAATAAAATAACAAATCACAATATTTTTGCTTAACATGTTTTGAGAAGGATTTCTTATACAGTGGAACATTGCTTAATCATATGATGGCTACACTTTGCAAGTCAGCTCCCTAAAATCAATTATTATTAATCTCCTGAAAGGCAAACATTAAGAAATAATACTTTATTTATTTACATTTGTTTTAGGGATGCATAAAACCTATGTTGCTGCCAAAAGATTGCGTGGAAGCATTAGCATTTTCTCTTTCTGTCTAGCAGAGCGGGGGTAGAGGGAGGGAATGTCGTCCAGTGTCTACATTGCAGACTGTGATCGAATCCATCTAATCTAATCTAACAATATAATAAAAGGCCAGATGTATGTTTGTCCTATGCAGTAGCTTCACCTGTTGTCACCGCTCAAGGGAGCTGTTGCCTTAGGATACATAGAGACAAGGCCCATTTGCATAGCTTAGTCTGCTACCGTGGTCCAATTCACATAGCTCTGCCTGTTGGCACCACTAGAGGAAGCTGTAGATTTAGGATTAATAGTGTCCCTACTGTGTCAATGAAAACCTGCACTTTGGCCCATGTACACAGGCCTGTAAACTAGGATTCAATAATAAAGTGATCCCGGCCAATCATTAAATCTTATTGTGACAACATTGGCAGTCACTAGAAGTGATTTAGTTCACAGGGTACATGGTTTAACAGATTATTGTTTTGCTCAGTATATAGCATTCACACATTGCACACCACTAAGCCATTTGTAGTGTGTCCCACTCATGGCAACAGCACTTGAAAACCATGGCCTGACCAAAAAAGTGAAATTAATTGTATGCACACCCTTCCATGCGTGTACTTTTATTTATTACTATGGGGCAACTTGATTCTATGAAACACATTTAAAAAGATGATTGTGACACGTGAGGCAGGTGGATTGCATCTATTGATCTATTGATGGAAAAATGGGCACCTAGGATTAGATGGTATCTCTAGGGCCTATAGACAGTGGACGGGGCGGGGGCAAGCGATGTAAAGATAGGTATCACAAACCTATGCCTGGGTGGATAGTGGGCAGATTATTCTGTCTTGGGGGTTGTTCTCCCAGATGTCCTGCTGTTGCTGTTTTGATCGATTGACTCCTTGCTGGATCGTGGGTGCAAGTCTTCTCTACTTGGAATCCCCCATCATGGCTAGCCAGGCCTAAACCAAACACCCAAATTCACCTCTGCCCCTGCTGATCCTGGGCTGATTTCTTCAGATCCAGAATCATGAGTACTTGTTTCTGGGACCTTTAGTTGATTTTGTCTCTAGGGGTCCTTTGGGAATAGTAAAGTTTTGAGGCACCCCCCTCTAACGTTAACTTCGTTCTGGAGTGGGCTGTGTGCTCCCTCTTCAGCCAGCTTTTTCTGGCCTGCTGGTCTGCAAATCCTGGGTGAGAATTCTTCTTGGGGGGGGCTCTCTGGTGTCCCCTCGGGCTGGTTGTCGCTTCCCCTGCCCCCGTGGAGTAAAGTTTTGGAAACTCTTAAAACTCTTTTAGAATTGTGTATTCTGTGCTATTTGTATACCTTTTATGGATTTTATTTCCAAAATAAAGTTGTTCATTTCTTCTTCTTCAACACTCTGAAGGTTCTTGCTAAGGTACATAACTGGACTGAGAAACGTATATATCCTGTCCTGAACTCTTGGGGGTCTTTTTCCAGCGGACCACCACCAACTGCTCCTTGCGAGCACTTTCACACTCCAGTCACTCTCTCCTGGCAAAGACTGCCCCCTTTCACAGTACTGGTCCCTTTTGGTCTGTCGTGAACTTGCCTTCCTGAACTGAGAATCATTGTACCTATCTGTTACTGCTGTTTCTTTTTTAAGGAGAGATTCTGACAAACAAAAAAAAATTAAGTATGTACATTGTGATCTCTCTCTTTGACAATAGTGTACTTACCGGTTAGAGTATTGTTGTTCTCTGACATTTCTAAACGTAAAGGTTATATTTTGTATACGCAAATCGTGTGGAACTTCCCCTTCTTGCTGTCCAATGAAAAGTGTGTGCTGTACCTGTCAACCACACCAATGCACATTGTGAGCTTCAGGGAATTACTGATGGGATCTGAGCCAGGAACATCCCCCTAGAAGATGAACCCATCCACGTTGCCCATTTCCACCCTACAATCCAAATGTCCGCCAGTTTGAAAAGCCTCTCTGTGGTTGGGAGAGATCTACTGGCCCCTCTCACATGCACCAGGCCTTCGTGAGGCCTGCAGCTGCCCCTGGGATATTTACCCACCTGTGGACCAGTTGCAAGTTATGTTGCTTGGAACTGTACGACCAATAGCTGGTCTACAAAGGGGCAGATTTCCTCCATGCACTATTTGCTCCAATAAGGAAAGTGGCTGATCCAAGGTGGTACTGCACTGGATGGGGCCAGATTAGAAGTGTTTTTACACGCATGAGCCCTCAGCTTTCATGATCAAAGGCTCCCATCTTCTGACTTTTCCCCACTGGCGGGTTTGCGTAATATATGGTACAGACATCCAGGTGGTGCCCTTACCTACTGCCATGTGATCCATTCCTGTGATGAGGAGCAAGGGAATACATTATGAAAAGTGTTTTGGCAGCGCCAATATCATTTTATGTTCCACACTCTAGTATCACAGAGGGGACCGAATATAGGGTCACTTTTATACTGCTGAATGCTAAATGCCCTGCGCTGAACAAGAGAAAGTGGATTTGTAAAGGAGTATTCTCTAATTTGCCGGTGTTCACCACGACAATGCATTCTACTAATTACAGAGCATGCATATGGTAAATGTGAGTGGACTGAACTTCTCTGATGGAGTTGCTCTGGCCTACACTCAAAGCTATGCGCAGAGACACCACACAGATACTGGCAGGACTTCCGGGGGGTAGATGAAGGCCACGGTAGATAGTCAGTGGTGGCAGTGCCCCACGCCTGCGTGAAGCCACGGTAGATAGTCAGTGGTGGCAGGGCTCCGTGCCTGTATGAAGGCCATGCTAGATAGTCAGTGGTGGCAGGGCCCCGTGCCTGCATGAAGGCCACGGTAGTCAGTGGTGGCAGGGACCCACGCCTGATTGAAGGCCACAGTGGATAGTGAGTGGTGGCAGGGCCCCGCACCTGCATGAAGGCCAGGGCAGATAGTCAGTGGTGGCAGGGCCCCACTCCTGCATGAAGGCCACAGTAGCTAGTGGTGGCAGGGACCTGCGCCTGCATAAAGACCACGGTAATCAGTGGTGGCAAGGCCCCATGCCTGCATGAAGGCCACTGTATATAGTCAGTGGTGGCAGGGCCCGTGCCTGCAGGAAGGCCACAGTAGATAGTCAGTGGTGGCAGGGCCCTGCACCTGCATGAAGGCCACGGTATATAGTCAGTGGTGGCAGGGCCCCATGCCTGCATGAAGGCCACGGCAGATAGTCAGTGGTGGCAGGGCCCGTGCCGGCAGGAAGGCCACAGTAGATAGTCAGTGGTGGCAGAGTCCTGCACCTGCATGAAGGCCACGGTATATAGTCAGTGGTGGCAGGGCCCCATGCCTGCATGAAGGCCACGGCAGATAGTCAGTGGTGGCAGGGCTCTGTGCCTGCATGAAGGCCACAGTGGATAGTCAGTGGTGGCAGGGCCCCATGCCTGCATGAAGGCCACGGCAGATAGTCAGTGGTGGCAGGGCTCTGTGCCTGCATGAAGGCCACGGTAGATAGACAGTGGTGGCAGGGCCCCACGCCTCAATGAAGGCCACGGTATATAGTCAGTGGTGGCAGTGCCCCGTGCCTGCATGGGTGACTCCCAGCGTACGGTCAACATGTGGCATTGCAGAATGCCTCATTGGCAGGGTACAGTGAGTGCTCAGCTGTTCAGTGACACACCAAGGAAGCAAGCAGGCACGTTGCAGACAGCATCTCTGTTTTGCAAATATCGTGCACTCCAATGAACTGCACAGGACACCGAGGGACTCCATGGCCACTTTAGCTCAATATTTAGGGCCTGATTCAGAGAGCATTTTTCTATGGAATTGCAGCATTGTAAAATGCTTTGTGAATCAGGCCCTTAGTATTGATAATACGGCATGAGAAGAGAAAAAGTGCTCATGACTTCTTCATTGACTGAAAATGTGCTTTGAAATACAAAATGCCACTTGTTAATAGAAGCTTTGATAAGCTGCAACGTCTACAAAACACTGCAGAATAGTAGATAAGGGGCTTTATGGGTGCGGGGGGGCTGTTAATTGTTGCAAACGAACACTTGAACACAGGTGAATAAAAGTACATCTTAAAATGTTTAATGATTTGAGAACATTCAACAAAATACATGTGTCTTGTATGTGTGTGTGTGTGTGTCACCCAACTTTTTAAATTAGAATTATTAAAGCCAAACCAAGAAAAATGAATAACTATCATGGGTCTGATTTACAAAAGCATTTTACAATGGCGCAATCCCATTGAAAAACGCGTTGTAAGTCAGGCCCATTATAGCATAGCAGGATAGGTGACTAACAATGCCTTTGCGAATGTATATTGAATATGCAACGAGAGTGCAACAAGAGTTCCGCAATGTGTAACTAATTACTGTGTAACATACACATGACTATTGCCTCCGGGGTCGGGCTGTACAGAATGAGCCATTGGAAGGGATAGAGTGGTTGGAAGGGATAGAGTGCTTGGAATGGGTAGAGTGCCTGGAATGGGTAGAATGCTTGGAAAGGGTAAAACACTTGGAATGGGTAGAATGCTTGGAATGGGTAGAATGCTTCGAATGGGAGTGAGTGCTTGGATGGAATAGAGTGCATGGAATGATAGAGTGCATTGAATGGATGGAACGGATGCAGCGCATGAATGAATGGATGGAGTGGATGCAATGGACAGAGTGCGTGAAATACATAGAATGCATGGAATGATCCGAATGCATGGAATGGATGGAACGGATGGAGTGCATGTAGCGGATGCAGCACATGTAGCGGATGGAGCACATGTAGAGGATCGAGTGCATGGGATGGATTGAGAGCGTGGGACGGATGGTGTGCACGGGACAAATGGAGTGCACGGGATGGATGGAGTACGCTGAATGGATGGAGTTCAGATGTTCAGTAAGATTTCAAACACCTACTAAAAACCACCAGACCTCATCACCACGCTCACTCTCTCCTTTACACCATCACTCATCTAGAACACAGTGATACTATGACACATTCGGTATAGCTGTTCTCATACTAACACCAGCCACATACTCCTCATCACCCTATTTTTAAAAAACAGCTGGCTCAGGACACCCCCCAGCCTATGCGTCTCCTCAGGCCTAACACAGCCAGAAATGAGTCTGGGTATCAGCCCACCAGAATTAACACATATTCCTGATCTCCCAACCACCACACCTAACGCTAAGAAGCAGCTATCATTCAAGTGCCACACCAGCTGCACACATAGCCAGTGCACTCACACACCTTATGACTTACTTACTCTCTCTCTCTCTCTCTCTCTCTCTACTGACTTGAGCTACGGTTCCCGAGGGCGTTCAAGCTACCAGCGCCTTGAGATTATAACAATGATACATAAGGCGCTAGATAAATGCAAAGTAACATAACATAACCTGTGAGTCTCCAGTACTAAAGTGGGAACCCCATGGACACACTGTTCGGACCCCAAGGAACCCTGTCCTGTATTTGTTATGGAAAGTTCTGCATAGCCCACGCTTGCTGTCACTGGCCCTTGTCACAGTCGGGAAACATGCACGACTTTAAAAGCCCAATGAAAGGAGACAACTGGGGTCTCAACAGTTTCTGGTAGACGCAATTAAGTGAGATTCTCACTTAAACAACTGGGGAATGCCTCATTCGGTATGAATGAACACAGGTGCAGTCGCAATGTGTAGTTAACACAATAATCAGTAATTAGCTATGAATTACTAAAGTTGTCCACCTTGGTTTAAAGTATTCCTCATTAGTAAACTGTTGGCATCAGATAATAATGCCCCCATAGATATGGTCGCCATACATAATGTCGCCAGGAAAAGGTTGTGGCAAAATTATATATGGTGACCATATAAATGGGCTCAAGGGGATCGGGGGTTTTGGGGTTGTCCCCCGCTCCCCTTGAAAAAAAGGGTTTGGGAGGTTGTTCAATGTAATAATGTCCATGGGCGTAATTTTAGGGTGGCACGGGGGTGTTTGTCCCCCTCCAACTTTCCTGGCACACCATTTTGTCTCCATTCATTTGGCTGGGGCATCTTTTCTTCAGATGTCATGTCCCCCCCAACATTTTCAGCAATGTTACACCACTGATAATGTCCCTGCAAAAAACAGCAATTTTTTGGCGACATTTTAGCCAGGCGCCATTTTTGCAGAGACATGATTACATGGAACCAAACTGCTCCTACAATTTCGTTGCACATTATCTATACATCCATTAATGCATCGTGAATGTTTTAGATACTCAGTTTTCTTTTTAAGTGAAAAATGCACTCTCTTGGCCGTGGAAACTTAAAGAGAAATATTATTGTTAAGGGAAAATTCTAGAACTTTCTCTCGGGCATCCGAGAGCGCTGCTCGCTCGAGCTCCCTGATAGAAAAGAAAGATGTGGCGGGGGTGTGGAGGGGCGGAGGGTGGGTGGGGCGGGTCGGGGCGGGCATGTGGTGACTTCAGGATTAAATGCTCATATGCCACGCCGTGCCTCAAATCTCTTTTCCTGTCTCTCCTTTTCTTCCAGGGTCAATGCGGAGATTACACGCACAGGGTGAGCAGTTACTTCAATTACCCTCAAAGAAGTTGCCTTAACGCAGAGTTTTCAATTCAATCTGTTGCGTGCTTTGCTGTTTAGTTAGTCGCTCCTTGCTGTGAGTCTATAAAGACAGATCTGATGCCTTGTGTCTAATAAAATTTGGGGAAGAAGTTGCGTGTGAGTCCGGTTGCCTTTGGCCAGCATCGCCTATGTCCTGTAAGCAGTATGCTGGGGTGGAAAGGTGGACATGCATTCGGTAGCCAGATACAAAGTGCAGCACAGTGGGGGCGACCACGTCGTAAAAAGAAACGAAAAGACATGTTTAGAAAAGTTGTCAAAAGGCCAAAAACGCTGCTTCCGTAGTCAAACAGGCTGGGACTGACAAGTTATTGTCATGTTGGCATTCCCTCTAGGGTGGGGTGCTACGTGAAGTGGGAACAGAGAGGCTGCATTGTTGCCCAAAAAACTTCACATAATAATCATGGTGTATGTTTTTAAAAAGCGCTTCATTCCTAAGCTTCTAGCCACTTTAATTACAGTTGTTGTTATTACCAAATTTCATTCGCTGCCATGGGGCTGGACATCATTTACCGCATAGTGCATTAGACAGGGGAGATGGGCTGGTGAACAAGTAGAGGTCCACATTCACAGGGGTCAAGTCCTAAAAATTAAAGTGGGGGGACACCCAAACAAGCGCAGTGGGATGTGACGTCACCATAAAATAACATATCAAGGTGAAATATGCACATTTCATTACATTGGCTTTGCATAACCACCCCAATTGAATAGGACGAATCATGCCTTTCATAAAATCAACACACACACAAAACCAAGAGAAGATATTTTCTTCTAACAGTGTTTTTCAAAACTTTAAAAGGTGTGCATGTTTTAAACTCCAAGAACCAATACAAGTGTTTTCCCTGGGACTTGCAGTACTGAAATGGTGAAGTGTCCGCCCTACAAACCTGATGAGTGTGGTTTGATCCCTGATGTCGCCTTTCCTTCAATTAAATTCAAAGAGGGCACTCAATGTTTCTCATTCTATAGCTGGGGGGGGGGGGACTGCGTCCACCTTCTGAATAAAGTGGGTGGACTCCGTCCTCCCGCGTGTACGACCGACTTCAGCCCTGCATATTCAGCTTTGCGTTATAAACAACCGGCATCCAAGGGTGCAAACCATGCTCACAAAATCTCGCAGTGTGTGGATTGTGTGAGATCACAAGGTCATCCATCGACCAGGAGCAAACAAAATACAGGGGGAAACCCAATCCCCTGGCTGGCTTGCGAGCGCATAGTACAAAGGGGCAAGGTGGACGGCAGCCTGTAACCCAGCCCATCCGGAGAGATGGGCTTAAGAGCTTTCGGTTTGTGTTCATGTGAACTCGCGGCGCAATTAGACATGCTTTCCAGCCCCAGGCAGGTGGGTGAGCGGCCAGAACGCTATGTATGGAGCCCAGGCAAAGATAGGAAATCTGCTTAGGTTTCAGCTCCAAAACAATAATAGACGTGTCAGCTGTGTTTATTTTGCGAAGTACCCTCATCGAATTGTTACGCTACGCTTTCCAAAAAAAAAGCCAGTCTTGGGCAGGGGGGAGCACGAGTTCCCGTACAATCCTGTCCTTTAGCACGTGCATGTGCTTTTGGCAGGACACTGTGTTTTGGTGCAGCGCTTTCGGCGCCGGATGTTTTGGTGCCTCACCTTGGGCACAGGTGCCTTTTCGGCACACCCTGTTGGACGCGTCCAGCAGGGCGGAAGGTCCTGTGCACACTGATAGTGCTGTTTGGTTAAATATGTCATCCAATGCACAATCCTTCTGCATGGAGCATGCAGTTAAAATACAGCCTCCATGTACTGAGCTGCTAGGGTTTGCTTAAATATAATGTAACCCAAGGCACTGCAGTTTTCGCTGCTTTTGGTGACAATGGGCCCGATTCCTGTAATTATTTGTGCAGTACATCGGGACATTGCGTGCCAAACTGTGCACGCAACTCAGTTTGTCAATTCATGAAATCGTCTGTGCAGGACTTTTTCATACAGTGCGGGGACGTCGCGTAGGTTTGGCACATCTCTGCGAGTGGCTGATTGCCTTGCGCGAGACACCCTGCAGAGCGTGGGTATGGCCTGGGCATAGACCACTGTTGGGGGCGGAACACACAAAATGGGAAAGAACAAGGGAAAATGTGGGCATTACGAGGGATGGCCCGCAGGCAGTCCATCCCACTATTGCATGGAACAATATGTATTCATGGATCTGACCGCACATCCACTCGGCAGGGAAATGGCCACACAATGCACTCAAACTATCTGCCGCAAAAAGGCAGGCGTACAAACACTTGCGCATAGGAATCTCCACACAGAGTTAAGATCGGGCATCAGATTTAGGGATGCGTGCATGCAGTTGAGGTTCTCATCACACTTGGGGGCGCTCGTAAGCAGTGTAGCAGGGTGCAGGAATTGTTTACGGGGGGCTGCACGCATGTGTACCGGAAAATGGTGATTTTTACGATACGTGGTACGCATGTTGAGGGGATGCTGGGAATGGTTACAGGGACCCCACGCACCCCTGCTGAGGTGCTTGCCTGGTAGGGGGTTACTGAGGCTTTTTTTCAAGGCAGCATTGCTACACGCGCTAGCAGTGCACAAAACTCTGTTTCCATGGCTGGAATAGCTCTGCGTGGGCCATGACTTGCGCATGGGGTTACTTTGTGTGGACAATTCCATGAATACACGTGGCACGCAGATTTCATTATATACAATGGGCCACACAGGTTTGTTTTCTGAACACAGGCGGGATCTATGCGCATAAATCGGGCTCAATACACCTAATGAAACAGCACTCTCCAGGTGCTCAGGTCCCAACAGGGTGCACCTAACAGGGACCTGTGCCCAAGGGGTTGCGCCGAAATGGACGGTGCCTAAAGCACTGCGCCAGAATGTCCGGCTTCATCTTTAGGGGAAAGAGATGGGTTTGCATAAGTAAATCCAGAACTCCAGTGAGTGACGGGTTTTGCCGTTGGAAATCCCCTAGTGTCATTGGCCAGTGCTCAACTGCTACCACTTCCTTGGTCCAGGTTTTCTGTGTGGGATTCTGCTTATTCACTGCTCTATATGGCGTTAGAAACCAGAACCCGGGTTGACCCTTGATTCTTGTGACTAATATTGCATCATGTGCTAAATTCGCTGAGATCACCACCATGCACACATATGCAAATGGCAGACAGATGTCATGATGACACATTGAAATAACATGTTTTGGTATTACATCAGAGCCCTAATGACTGTATGTGACAAATCAATTTCCGGGACACCAGTAGTCCAGGGATGAATATCGGTTTCTAAACCATCAATCAGCCCTGCACCTCTAGTACATCAGAAGGGATCCGATTGGAAACAGAAGAAAATGATAAACCCCCTTGTCCAAATTTGGTAACGTGGACGGAATGGCAGACTTATCTCTGCAAGGTCGTGGATCGTTGGTTAGTTGCAACACAGCAAAATACAATTATTACCCAATGATAACAGGGACTGCCCAGTCAAGGTTGTTTACAAATATTTACTTTATTATTCAATGGACAGTTTTAGCACACTACAAAATACAACCCACCCTGTAAAGGAATGCAGAGGACAGACAGTTTCAAGAAGGAAAAGGGATGCACTCTGGACGGACACTGACAGGAAGGTAGCCGATAAAGTAATTAATCGCAATAGTTCAAGGATACTTGGTTTCAGCACAAAGAGAGCAATGGGTCTTAAAATGTCACTAGGGGCCTTCGGAGAAGGACTGAGGGATAGACCCACAATGTAGCTTGTGCTTGTAGAAGTTCTTGGAGCTCGACAGGGTCGAGTCGGTTTCAGGGCACTTTGCAGCTCCTTAACCCAAGATAGGAGATAGCTGCGGGTATCGGGCACCAGGCAGTTCAGCGAGCGAGGCTGGATGGATGGCAGCAGGCTGGACTACACAGCGGCTCAGGAATTGTTTTCTCAGTGCTGGTTGACTGGTATGGAGCACTGGTCGAGGCATCTCCGATGACGTTAGCGATTGCAGCATGACAACAGTCAGCAGTGCAGTCGGTTGCAGCTCGAGGGGCTCGACTGGCTCGAAAATGTCATTTAAGGCAGATGCTAGTTGATGCTTGTCGATGCACTTGTCCTAACTTCTTCATTGGGCTTGTGTCGTCCTTTAAGGCAGATGGCCCAAAGCTGAGGAGAGTGTTGCAGGCAACAGCGCTGTTCCTGGTTTGGTTCAGAGGCTCTCTGGCACTTCCCACCTAGGAAGCTTGCTTGCAGTGCCTAGCAGGCCACGCTGTGTGCAGGATGGGTACCACTTCTGGAGCTTCTGGAGGGTCCTCTTTATTCAGTATCTCCCTCTGTTCCCTGTGAAACGTTTAAGGAAGGGATCTTCCTTCCCTCTTTGGAAATCTCATCCTTCCTTCACTGGCGGAATCTGTAAGGCAGACTACCTTCAGCCAGGGTCCAAATGAGTTCTTGTTACTCCTTGCAACGTTTTCAGATGATCTCCAAAAAGAGGGACTTGACCCGCTTTTAAAGCCAATTGGGCCCCAGTGATAATTGTAGGCTAAGCCTACCTTAATGAACCAATCCTGAGTCCCCTCCAACAAACTCCTGTATGCGTGAGGTAATAACCAGAGCCAGAGTGCTTTGCGACAGAATAGGTAAAGGGTTGAAAACATGTAATATTAAGTCCCACCCATCTTCCTGTCTGTTGTGGATTAATGGTCTCTCTGGTTAATTGAGCTCTCTGTCATTCCTGATTAAAGCGGCAGGTCTCACTTGAAGCTTTGGCAAGACCAGACTTTCTGTCTCCATCAATCCACATACTCACCTTTCTCAATGGGATCCCCCTGTGGGGGTTGCCTACTGCGAACACATAGTCCCAGACATGACAGGTCACCGCCCTTGATACTGAGAGGTGGGAGCTGGCGTCAGGTTGACACAGTGCACACCAGAAGTTGTTGGGGTTTTCTGTCTCCTTTGTTAAACTCTGCAGCCAGACCCCATGTGGGCCTGTTTGAAGTATACTGTATTAGTATGTTAATTGTGTTAATTGCTGCCCCAGCTGCAGTGCTTACACACAAGGAAAGGGCTGACACATGGAGACTTTGTTAGTTAATTAGGCTGGCCATGGCAGGAGGATGGTTTTGGCCCTCCTCCTTCTGTGATGCACTGTGTACTTCACCTATCAGATCCCAACTAAATATGACAGGGAGAACTACGCTTGTAGGCTGTGTTCACCCAGACTACACGGGTCTATGTGTATGTCATGCAGTGAGCATAGAAAAATGTGTGCGGATGTGCCCCACACATTTTCCAGAGGTTATCTACCATCATTCAATTTCATATTACATTTAAAAAAAGTCTGGGTGAGCGCACACTCACCGTGCGGATGGTCAAACTCCTCACACTGCACCTGCCTTTGGTAAATGCAAAAGACTAGGCAGAGATGCATGTGAATTTCTTGCATAGTGTGGAAACAAATGGGGCCTAATTCACAGAACGTTTATCGTGGAGCAAAATGACTTTGCACTGCAAAAATACACTTTACACCTGGCCTAATTCACAAAGTGGAGCAAAGTGACTGCACTGCAAAAGTATTGTTTGTACCACGCCAAATGTGCCTAATTCACACAAAAAGCACTAAGTTTGCAGTACTTAATGTTTTTAAAAAATTAGGCCATTTAGCGCGGGCCAAAGAGAACTTTTTCAGTGCAAAGTGACTTTGCTTTGCAAAAATTCACTTTGCAACGCTTTGTGAATTAGGCCCGGTTCAACTTGTTTGTTGGCAGTGCCTAGTCACTTTACACCGTGGTAAATGTTCCATCAATTAGGCCCTAAATCTCACAGACTTAATGCTTTTTTTGTGACTTAGGCCCATTTAGCGCAGTGCAGAGAGAACTTTTGCAGTGCAAAGTCACATTTCATAAAACAATATCACATTTTAAAACGTGTGGAGAGTACTGCTATATTTCTACAACGCAATATTATGGTATATAAGTGCACTTAATGTACGTTTTCAAATGTAGTCTTGAATAGCAGCCTTTATCCCTTTTCTCAGAAACGCATACAAAACAGCTTGTTGATCTCTTCTATTCTATTACAAGTTGGAAACTAGATGTATCCAGGTTGCTTTACAAAAAGGCACTGTGCCTGGCGTTTTGGGGATCTGCTTTTAATCCTGGCACTTTCAGTTTGCCGCAGTCCCTTTTAAGGAAACCGAGCATGCCAATTTCGGTTTCAGTCGAGGTGAGCCAAGTCGCTAACAGAAAGGGAAGAATTGGTAAGGACAGGCCAGATGGACAAAGTAATAAAATCCCGATGATCGCCAATTGGGCATTTGCAAATGGCTTGGCAAATGCTCACTCCTGGCAGAAAAGATGCAACTGTTTGAGGAATCTGTTATTAAATGAACACAAGCATTACTAAACAACATGGTGCTGTTCACGGAGTCTTGAAGTGTTCTGCGCATGTTTCGCAATAGAAATTCTATAAGACCATCGAGGCTTGCCTGCGAGCTGGGCAACGCTCCAATGCATTCTGATGCATTATTCTTACAAACCTCTGCTCTCTTGCCTAGATACATGCTTGAAAAAATAAGAAAATTGACCAAAATAGCGAAAAAAAACATTCTTAAAGAAAAGCAACAAATGCACCTTCATGTCATGAAATTAATGGTGCAGAGTCATAATATCGGCCATGTATTTAAGTATTTTATTTAATTTTGGACTTAACTTTGTGAAGCAATGGAGCATTCCACAACGGTAGAGGGTACGGGTATACATTGGATGGTTTGGCTGGAAGGATAGATCAGGGGCAACATGCTCGCCTTGGAAACAAGACAAGGCGGAGCAGCACAGGTTCGATCCCCGGGTCCACGCTTGGAAACCTCTGGGTATTAAGCGTCATTACGTTACATATGGGGCGGGGGGAGTTATCGTCAGATATGCAACAATGGTTCCACCTCCCCTCCAGTACACGTACATTTTAAAGTCGTACTAAGTATCAGTGAATATATCCTGAACTGTAATTTTGTGATCGCCTTATGCATAACACATACAATTGAGTATTTTGATTGGTCAAAACATA